>NC_081841.1:182834419-183145321 GCF_963259705.1 Myotis daubentonii
CACGGCCACAGCACACATGGCTGCCCAGCAAACGCAGGGGTAGGGACTACCTCAGAGTTTCCCAAGAAGAGTTATCAGTCAGTTTGGAAGAGGCCCTGGCTTGCCAGTTTAGGGCTGCTGGGTTACACAGGAGCCTCCTGAGCCAACTGCTCTGGAGGGCTTAGTTACTGAGGTGATTCATCAGGTGGTCAGATTGCATCCAAATGGTACAGGTGAGTCACTGCCTGATAAGGATTTCGCCCACCGCCAGCTCTTTCCTGCTCACAGTGGTCCATTGCTCTGCCAGCTACAATCTCCCACATCCTCCAGGCTCAGCGTTCTGCAGCTGGTAAATGATACGCCTGTTTTCAAAACTCAACAAACATTTCCTTTATCAACTGAAATAATCGAAGCTAGCAAATGATCTTTAACCGGAATCATCCTGTTTGGCCATTTTTGTTATCTAAGTCTCAGCAGGAAACTGCCAAATTCTGTTTTCCACACCTCGGTGTCAGAAGGTAGATGCCTAATTTGTATTTGACTAAATACAGTACACTGCCCTTCCCACGATGGTGCACAGAATAGGTATTCAGTAATATTTATTTAATTGGTTTACTTTTTGATCATTTACCCTATGTAAATCAATACAAACTTAACAGAAAGGTTTTCCAGTTAAACATGGGATCCATTAAATTGGCTAATTTAGAAAATATGTGCAAAAAAAATTATGCAAATAATTAGTTATGCAAAAAGTACAAAAAATAAATTATGCAAATAATTGGATTGCTTGCTTCCATTTCTAAACCTAGTTCTAAAAAATTGTTCAATTTGAAAGCAGCAGGGTTACTTTTTATTACCTTGTCAAGTTATTTTACTTAATACAACACATCTTACTGCTAAACAATTTCCATGGCAAAGAAATTAATGGTCTTAGACAAGACCAACCTCATGAAGCTAAGTTCATTCACATCCAATTCAGTCTAGTATCTCTGGGATTAATGTTTTAAAGATTATGTGAACTGCTCTCAGATATTTAAAATTAAGGCATTGGCCTTTTCTCCACAAAAGATATTCAGCATCTCTTCTAAAAAGTCTATGAAACTTTCCAAGCAACTACAGATGAGATGGTCTACGCTATTCTTGCCCATCTTCTGTAAATTTAGGAATAACAAGGAAAGATTCAAGTGAAGTGCTAGATAAGATTGTTTTATTAGTTTTGGTGACTAAATCCTTAATCATGAATAGGAGCACAATTGTAAGAACTCCCAGAAAAAGTAATCTGACTCACCAAATATGCCCTCCACCATGAACAAAGCTAATTACATCGCAAAAAGACAAATCCAAACTCTAAGCCTGTAACATTGCTGCTACTATTCTTCTTAACACTAGGATCAGGTTATTTGGGCCTGCTCTCCAAACAGTAACTTTTTAAAGGGAAATATTGCTTACTTGGTGCCTAGAAATGTAGACCGACAGTGAAATGTAGCTTGATTCCTGTGAACTGTCAGTGTAGGAAATTAATACATATGAAATATTCTTATATGCCTTTGCACTATACATTTTCATTCTGTCCTTTGAACAACAGTATGAAGCAGATATTATCCCTCCCATTCTACGTATCATATGGCTCCAAGGGGCTCAATAACCCATTCAAGGGCACACTGCCATCATCATGATTTTCAGTATTTGAATGCATATCCAGGTGAACCTGAAACCTGAGCATTTCAACCTGAGGGTTAAAACAGGGACGCTGGGTAGTACATGCTGAAATGTATGTCATCTGGGCTAATAATTTCTCTTACATTTGAACCTCTTTGTTAAGTGCTAGTTCCGATGACATTCTGTCCATGAAGAGCATTTGTATACATGATCACATGATCCTTACTCCCACGTTGTAAAGGCCAGGTAGAGAATTTTCTTCACGTTCCAGATGAGGTAAAGAGGTTAAATGGCTTGACCAAGGTCCTATGACTGGCATGTGGCCTGTCTTGGCCCAATCTGAGACCTCTAGCACACAGGCATCATTGGACAACGTCAGTCTTATTGGCCTGTTACAGTCGGGGAGACTGGGCATCACAGGAACCCTGAGATGCCTCACCAGACAGATAGTTCAGAGACGGGGGTGGCGGGGGGAGGGGTGGGGCAGGTTCGGTGGAATTTAAAGGAAAGTTTCAAGGGCTTGAGGCGAAAGAGGGCAGAGGGTCAACATCAGGTCTGCACTGCAGGATGGACCCAGGGCCCTGTGTCCTGTCCTTGGAGACTAAAAGTTGAGAAGGTAGACAGGTATGTCCAGAAACCCTTTATATGGAGCTCTGTATTTGGCCTGGGTACCTAGCCTGCTTGTCTGTGTCAGAGTGACTTGGACCCTCCAGGTAGAGTGGATGGCTCCTTCTTACTGACGGTTTCAAACAGCAAGGCTTCTGACAGTCACTGCTTTTCCAGAATAGGGTTTCTCAGTAAGAAAGCAGAGGGGATTCTTTGACGTCAGCGGGTCTGTGGGAGAAATGTGGTTTCCTATTCGCCTCCTATTCTCCGCCGTTTCACCCTGAGGAATGGCAGAGCAGAATTTACATTTCCAGTCGGAGGTACTTTACCTTAATAGGCCCCGCCACGATGAGAGACATTCAACGTATTTTCTTATTTACACAAAAGTCAGAATTTCAAGCATTCTTACATTTCACAGCAGATTTTTATTGTTGTTGTTAATCCTCACCGAGGATATTTTTCTATTGATTTTTCAGAGTGTGGAAGGGAGGGGGGGAGAACGAGAAAGAAACATTGATGTGAGAGACACATCAGAGTGGCTGCCTCCCAGAAAGCACCCTGACCAGGGCAGAGGATCAAGCCTGCCACCGAGGTACGTGCTCTTGACTGGAGTCAAACCCTGGACTTTTCAGTCTGCGAGCCAACACTCTATCCATTGAGCAAAACTGGCTAGGGCACATAACAGATTTTTTTAATGAGTATTTACATAAGCATCTCACTTTTATACATTTTAAAGTGTACTTCTGTATAAGATTTAGGTTTTTTTAGAAAATAAAGGTTAAGAACCTAATGATGTTTAAAGACCTCTGGTTTAGTCCAACCCTCACATTTCATAGAGAAGAAATTAACAACAAAAGCAACAACCATTACCATTATTTTTATTAGAAGCAACGGAGGCATAGAGTGATTGACTCATCTCAGGTTCCTGGTAACTAAAGACAGGATTGGAAATGTTTGTATTTAATTGAATTGTTGAAGCTTGAAAAAAATGACCTATGCCTGTGAAGCTGGCCCTAGGATAGATCTCCCTCCTGGTCTCTGCTCTGTCCTCCTTATCACCTTGTTTGCTGATGTCAGCAGATTCAGTATACGAGGACTGTAAAAGCATAAACGCTGCCATCACATACTTTATCAGAAAGCTCTAGAAATGAGCATTTTGATATTCCTCAAGACAAATCTCTAGTCTATTCATCAAAATTAATGCTCTCAAAATGTAACTGCTGAGACAAAACTAATGAGTTAAATAATGAGTAAAAGTTCCACTTAAATCTACAGGGAAAACATTTTCTCAAACACTTATCACAAGCCGGAAGCAGAAAGCTTTATTGGTCCTTAAAAAATGCCACATATTTAAAAATAAAATGACTGGAAATGCAGGATGTTCAAGCCAGCTTTGATAAACAGTGTAACAGTTTTAAAGTACTTCCTGAACTAATCAGACTCAGAACATAAGTGATCACAATTTAAATCTGAGGTTGTTTCTAGGTTACTTACAGGATAAAAACCTCATGAAAAGTGAGCGTTATCATTTTTTACTTAACATTATGTGCCAAGCACGGGTCTAGGGCTTTATATAACTGGTCTCATTTAAACTTCCCAGTCATCTTGGGCAAAAGGTCATATTCCACCCCGTTTTATGGATGAGGAAGCTTGAGTTGCTGTGTTCGTTTCCGAGGTCTGCCATAAAATGCCACAAACTGGGTGGCTTCATGTAGAAATGTTGTTCTGGAGGCCAGAGTCCAAAGTCAAGGTGAGGGCAAGACCCAGCTCCCTCTCAAGGCTCCAGTAGAGGATCCTTCCTCGTCTCTTTCAATTTTCGGTGGCAGCCTGGTGTTCTTTGGCTTGTGGCAGCACTAGTCCAATCTTTGCCTCCATCTGCCATGGCCTTCTCTTTTTATATGATACCAGTCATTGGATTTAGAGCCCACCCAAAATCCAGTATGATTTCCTCTACCTCCTTAACTAATTATTTATCTGTAAAGACCCTATTTCCAAATACAGTCCCATCCTGAAGTCCCAGGTAGACATGAATGGTGGAGGACACTATTCAACCCACTACACCAGTGGTTCTCAACCTTCTGGCCCTTTAAATACAGTTCCTGGTGTTGTGACCCAACCATAAAATTATTTTCGTTGCTACTTCATAACTGTAATGTTGCTACTGTTATGAATCGTAATGTAAATATCTGATATCCAGGATGGTCTTAGGCGATCCCTGTGAAAGGGTCGTTCGACTGCCGAAGGGGTCGCGACCCACAGGTTGAGAACCGTTGCACTACACTTGCCTAAGTTCATACAACTAGTAAATGGAAGAATGGGATTCAAAGCCAGTTGTAACATGCTTTCATCGCACATTCAAGCTTTGCGTACCCAAATGCCAGCTATTTCCAGACACCCACCAAGAGGGAGTCACAGCGCACACAATTCACTGACGATTTAAAGACACGCTTCAGAGAGGAGTCTGTATTGCACTCCAGTAGTTCAGCCAATAATCTGAAAAATGCTGCCTCCCCAATTCTTTTCACTCAGCATTGCTCTGGGGCCAGAGTCTCCTCAGCGTCTCTTGTCTGTTGGGCAAAGCAATTTAGCAAACACCTGGGTTACCTGAGTTTCCCTTATGGTGTTTCTTTCCCAGCAGGAACCTTATCACAGCTTTATTACAGATGCATCCATGGCTCTTGTGAATAAAGATTTCTCTGTGCTGTCACACATGTTCCTTTATTTAGAAAGAAAACTTATTTCAAATAATGCAGAAATTTGCAAAGGAGAAGTCTCTCTCCACTCCAATTCTATTCCTCTCAGAAAGCCAATCCTATCTAATAAAAGAGAAAAATGGTAATTGGCGTACGGCGATACCCTTTTCATTGGCTAATCAGGGCTATATGCAAATTAACTGCCAACAAGATGGCGGCTAATTTGCATATGTAGGCACAATGCAGGGAGGCGAAAGGGAAAGCAGGAAGAAGCCCCCTGCCACTGACAGTGATCGGAAACCCAGGGGGGAGCTAAGAGCTGCGGGGCAGGACAAAGGCGGCCCTGGGGCCGCCTTTGCCCTGCCCCCCAGCCATGATCGGAGAATCAGGCACCTTTGCCGCCCTGGCCAATGATAGCAGGGAGTAGGGGTGGAGCCAGCCATGGGAGCTGGACACGGTCGAAGCTGGCAGTCCCGGGAGCTAGGGGTCCCTTGCCTGGGCCTAAAGCGGAGCCCACGATCGCGGGACCACTGCAGCTGCGGGTCCCCGCTGCCCAGGCCGGACGCCTCAGCCAGAGGCGTCAGACCTGGGCAGGGGCGGAGCCTGCAACCACGGGGAGCTGGGGGTCCCCTGCCCAGGCCTGACACCTCTGCCGGAGGCCTCAGGCCTGGTCAAGGGGCCGATCCGGTGATTGGTGATCGGAGGGTGATGAGGGTCAACTCCTCTGGCCGAGGCATCAGGCCTGGGCGGGGGGCGGAGCCGGGGATTGGGGGGATATGATGGTCCCCTTGCCCAGGCCTGAAGCCTGGGTCAGAGGCGTCAGGCTTGGGCGGGGGGTGGAGCAAGCGATCAGAGGGAGATGGGGGTCCCCTGCCCAGGCATGATTCCTGGGCCAGAGGCCTCAGGCCTGGGCGGGGGCCAGAGCCAGTGATCGGGGGGAGATGGGGGTCCCCTGTCCAAGCCTGACACCTCTGGCGGAGGCGTCAGGCCTGGGCAAGGGGCCGATCCTGCGATTGGAGGGTGATGGGGGTCAACGCCTGAGGGCTCCCAGTATGTGAGAGGGGGCAGGCTGGGCTGAGGGACACTCCCCTCCCCACACACACCCAGTGCACGAATTTCGTGCACCGGGCCCCTAGTGTAAATATAAACTGCGATTCCCGTAAGATTAAAGAGAAGAAAAGAAGAACACGTGAAGACCTGTAATATCTGTTAGCATCCCCTGGGCTCCTGTCTCCACCATTCTTTCCTTGTCTGCTTCATGCAACCAAACTGTCCCACAGGGGACCGCTGCCCCTTCTGCTCTGAACCAGAGGTCAGCTCTGATCAGCATTTTGTGAGGAACATCATCCTGAAAGAGGCCATCACCAAAATTAATTATCTTCTTGGTACAATTTAGAGCTGAGAGAGACCATTTAAGACTGTGTGGGGTTTTAAAATGAGACTGTGATAACAAACATATTTGGTATTTATGAATGAATCAAGTAATATTAAATGTCTCACTTTACTGAAAATCAGCGTTACTCAACTCTTGTCTCAGCAGAACTCTGTTTTCCCTGGCATTTGGATGCCTGGCAAAGTTTTTACATCAATATGAGGTCAAAGGAAGAAGGCAAAGGCAGCTGAACCAGTATCTGTTCTTGGGAAGCAGATATTGACCAAGAAAATTTGAGATGATTCTCTGTTTCATTGCCTCCGGGGGAAAAAACCGATTTACAAACTGAGGGAGAATTTTCAACACAAAAAGAAAGAAATGCCCTTACAACCTGCAACACTTGGACAGGTAGCAGCAAGTGGAAACGTGAATGAGCGACTCCCCAAGAAGTCCCCGGAGCGGGGGCTGTTAACAATAGCTTAGTCCCAGATGTCTACACCAGCATGCATCATCAGGTATACAAGAAGGTTGAGGTAACCTAAATTGTGAGCTCCCCAAGGGCAGGAATCCCATCTGTTTTATTACTGTTTATTTTTTTAAAATATATTTTTATTGATTTCAGAGAGGAAGGGAGAGGGAGAGATGGAAACATCAATGATGAGAGAGAACCATTGATTGGCTGGCTGCCTCCTGCATGCCCCCACTGGGGATCAAGCCCACAACCCAGGCATGTGCTCTGACCGGGAACCGAATCATACCCTCCTGGTTCGTAGGTCAATGCTCAATCACTGAGCCATTCCTGGCTGGGTGGCCCATCTGTTTTCATTTTCCATTGTATCCACAGCAGCTAGCGCCCTGCTAGCACACTGTCAGTGCTCAAGAAAATATTTTGAAAAAAGTAATAACATGAGAGTAGCTCAAGAGATCCTTTGTAATGGAACTGTTCTCTATCTTCACTATGGTGACAACACAAATCTATACGTGTGATAAAAACTGCATAGAGCAAATCATGCAAATGAGTTCATTTAAGACTGGTGACATCTAAATGAGGCTGGTGGGTGCATCAATGTCAATATCCTGGCTGTGGTAACGTACTACAGTCATGAAAGATGCTACCATTGGGGGACACTGGGTGCAGGGTGTATGAGATCTCTTTATTATTTCTTACAACTGCATGTGAATCTATAATTACCTTCAAATAAAAAGTGATAGAAGAGGAGAAACAATCTCAGATTGCTGATATTACTTAAAATCTAGTAGGATGGAGGTCAAAATGGACTGTGGCTTTGAAAAGCTGTACTTTTTAAAAGAGAGAGGCCACTGAGAGAGGAGGCACACTAATCAAAGACACAGACACTTGTGTGGACATTCAGGGGTGGAGCTCACCCGAGGGGGATAAAAAGAGGAATGAAGGCTGTGGAATTACTGCCACAGTTCAGTACTGTCTACTTGGGCAGGCAGGGGAATGAATAATGGGTCTCAAGATGCAAAATACATCTCTATATATAAAAGCCTAAGTGACCATTACAACCGGCTGACTGAACGACCAGTCGACTGGTCACTATGATGCACACTGACTACTAGGTGGCAGATGCTCAATGCAGGAGATGCCCCCTGGTGGTCAGTGCACTCCCATAGCCAACCTCCCGCATTCCCTACCCCCGGGGTTTGACTCCCAACCTCCCGCAGTCCCTCCCCCTGGACTGGGCGAGACGGCTCCAATCACCCTGATGACCAGCCAGCCTGAGGGACCCCACCCGTGCACAAATTCATGCACCAGGCCTCTAGTTAAGAAATATAAAACTGCATTAAAACAGGGAAGAGTTGTAGCAGTAACACATGTTAAACAAACTAAGAACAACCCCAGATCGCCATCTGGGTTTCATGATGCTCACTATTAGGGAGGCGAAGGATGATGATTAGGAATCTCAGATGTCCCCAAGTGGCAACCCTTCCCTCGCCCATGTCTGTTTTTTAAAAACATATTTTTATTGATTTCAGAGGGGAAGGGAGAGATAGAAACATCAATGATGAGAGAGAATCATCGATCGGCTGCTTCCTGCACGCCCCCACTGGGGATCTCACCCGCAACCCGGGCATGTGCCCCGACGGGGAATCGAATCTTGACCTCCTGGTTCATAGGTCGAAGCTCAACCTCTGAGCCACGCTGGCCCAGGCCCCCATGTTTGTTTTGAAATTCCCTTACCCGACCTCGACGATGACTAGCAATAAAAACATTACAATTTAAGAAGATGCCAAATAAGAGGGGGACTGGGATACAGTTTCCCACTTCAGTTTCCTTAGGAAGGAAACCAAGGCATGAAGAGGGTGCTGCTTTGAAGTTGAAAAAGAAGGAAGGAAAAAGAGAGGCAGCACGTTACACTGCCACACTCTGCAGAGCTAAAGACTTCCTGAAATATTGATCAGACTCAGGACTGTTTTCTCTGGAAAGAAGGCAGACAGCTGCGATGCAACTCCGGGAGACAGTGGGGAAAGCGAAGGGGGTTTGTTCCGTAGGCTGGAGTCCTAGATTTGCACGTCTCGATTTGACACTAAAGTTTTAGTATCAGAGGGGAAACAAAGAATCCTAGAGGGGCTTTTACAAGACATTTTTTTTTTCTTTACCCTCAAAAGAGAAGTACTGTTTTAAAGAAATTTGCTTTAACAAAAAAATCAACAACAATATAGTGCAGGGGTCCTCAAACTACGGCCCGCAGGCCACATGCAAATACAAATATTGTATTTGTTCCCGTTTTGTTTTTTTTACTTAAAAATAAGATATGTGCAGTGTGCATAGGAATTTGTTCATAGTTTTTTTTTTAAACTATAGTCCGGCCCTCCAACGGTCTGAGGGACAGTGAACTGGCCCCCTGTTTAAAAAGTTTGAGGACCCCTGATATAGTGTATCTGTTATCTGCCATGTTAAGCACTATAAGAACCTAAATAAGAACAGACAGCTCCTGCCCCTAACGGATCTATAAATTGTTACTGGTATTTTGGGACCACTTAAGAACTGTTTGAAATACAGCACTTTCTTTTCTGATGTATGTCAACCACCAGCACTTTGTTTTCTGATGTAACTGAACCATCTTACCAGTAAGTTACACTTACTGATATAAAAACTACATGGATGTGCACCCGAAAGAGTGTAGAGAATCAAATTCATCTCAACATGGGATCTATTCACCCAGTCCTCTGAACCTGGGTAAAAAAACACACCAAAAACCCGATTCTGTTAAATGGTCCTTAACACCAAATAGAAGCCACATACTAGACAGGACTTGTGCAATAATTTTACTGCGTAAGAAATCACAGAGATTGCATAAATCATTAGGTCAACAGTATATACAGAAGAATGAAACAAGACAAACATGATTATTCTGAGCAAATAAAATAGAAAAATAATCCAATTCTTAAAAATACCACAAACTCCCCAAATGTGGCTTCTTTTGAGAGAAAATACACATCTTGCGTTTTCTGAATATAGTGATGACTGGGATTCCCTTAAGCCAGATGGTAAACTGCTTTACAGCTAAAAACAGTAAAAAAGCAACTTACAGAGATGTGTAGCCCTCGTAATACTGGATATAACAAATAAAGACACCAGGCTGCCTGCTTTTGCCTATAGCATAGCTTGGATTTTCTATTAATAGCAACAATTCATGTATAATGCTACACAATTTTTTGTGTTATGAAACTATAGGAGTTGGAGAACCCAAAAAGTATTGCAGGAATGAACTTCCTCCTATGAAGGAAAAAGTATATAAATGTACTAGATGTTAACATTTCCATTCTTCACTCAATTATTTGCCCTGTTCAGAACATAAAAATACACATAAATATATTTCCTTACACATGAAGTTCATACTATATTATTTTTTTAAAAAAAGATTAAAAAACCCGAAAATCTTAATTTACCCTTTGTTGTCATTAAATAAAATGCCTAATATACAGACACATTTGATATTTATATAAATTGTAGGAATCAGCTTGTCATTTCCTGTTCACAGCCGATGTTTAATAAGTGCTAGTCTACACAACACGGTTCACATCCCAAAGGCAGGGTTAATTCTAATGTAAGTTGCTGAGATAATATTTTTCTCTTTTTCTTTTTAATTAAGAAAGACTTCATTCTGGAAATTTTGGGATTTATATTTGAATGGTCTGAAAAAATACAACTTCAATGCAAAAACCACATCATGTATTCAAGAGTATACTGCTGGTGCTGTCATCTTTTTGCTTGTCTTTGTTTTCATAGAAAAAAACAGAATAAAAAGAACACATAAGATTTTTAAATGTTTAAACGTAACTACATAATATTAGTGATATGCCTCATGCATTCAAACACACACCAAATGGAAGAAAAAGGATCAGACATCTTTCTTTTGCATTTGTTCCAGCTTTCGTCGTAGGAGACCGTAATTCTCTTTAGTTCCTGGTGCCGTGGGGTCAAGCTGCAGAGAGATTTCATAGTGTTTTTTGGCCAAGTCTAGATGCCCCCAACGATGATAGAGCACAGCTGAAATAGCAAGAGACGCGTTTCATTGGGAATGCTCTGAATAACTCGCAGTGTTCCCAACCACTTCTACAAAGAAATATCGAAGAGCCTCTGGAACTGTTTTCAAAAATGACTGTTTTAAAATAATATTGCTTGTACCACAAACTTTATTTATTGTAATCACACTGCCCGTGACTGTCTGTTGAAACACCCCCAGTTAGTCTTGGGGGGTCTTCGTATCACTAGGCACGAGCCGTCTCCCTACAGCAACATTAATTACATAAAGAATAAAAGGAAGAGTACATTACGTTTCTCAATCCTGCCATGAAATTTCCAGGAAGCCAAGCTAGGGCGGGCTCCCTCATTGCTCAGAGCCCCGACTATTTACAAAAAGATCCCCCAAAATAAGAGCGTGTTTGTCGCCAGCTGAAAATAAGGGCGCTCACATCAAGGTCTGACCCTAGAGTGATAGTTAAAGTAAATCTAATTATTAGAATGGCAAGCTTCTGAAGATTATAATGACTTTGTAGGTAAAACCAACTTGCTAAACAGGCAGAAGAGCAACTATGCATGGGTCATGACTACAGAGTCTATAGGGAACAGATTTGGTGAAAAAACAGTCACATGATTGAACATTCTAAACATCAATCCACTGTGCTCCCAAAATCTTAGTTATTGAGATGCATAATGGAAGAAAGGAATTCTAGGGAACAAATCTTTGCAAATGCATTTCTAGCTGAGGCACTGGAGTACATAAGAAAGTGGAGGACAGGCTAGAATGGAAGGTCCACGATGCAAGATGGGAAAAGGCTGTAAGTCAGACAGCAAATTTCCACAGTACACCTGCTTAACATTCCTAAAATCCTTCGCAAAAAGAAAGAAAATCCGAGTTTTATCATCAGAGTGAATGATTTTGGAGGCTGTTCTAGTCTCATAATTAAGATCTGTAAATATGACTGTTATTTACCTCCCATTTTAGTATAATTTCTTTTAAAAACAAAAACAAAGCCCACACACATTTTGAAAGGATGATACAGGCTATGTTTGAAAAAAACTACTCTCCCAATATCAGTTTTACAGAAATACACCCATTTCATCAAAATTACATAGACTTTCACTATGATTGAAATTGAAAAATTTCCTTACCCAAATTGCCATGGTAACTTGCGGTATTTGGATGAGCTTTAATTGCTTTGAGGAATAATGCTTCAGATTCCTAAAAAATGAAATACATAAAAAGGTCATGCACACAATACAAAACCAATGCATAGTTTTATTGCCTATGGTTTTCGAACCCTTAGTGTGCTGTTTCGGTACCACTTCACCCTTCTTCCAGAGACACCGGGAAGCCCAGCACAGCCACACCCTGTTGAGAAGAGCCTCGGAAGGGCCATCGGGGAAGCGTGGGACAGGGCAGAGGGGACAGGGCCATCGTTGGTGGAGTGGGAGCAAGGGAAAGCGATGGTGGCTGAAGAGAGAAAATGAATATGCTAATGAGCTCTGCCACCTGCCTAATGAAGTGGCCAGAATTCTGTGACTTCAGGCAGGTGGCGGCTCAGGGTGCAGTGGAGGGCGAGGGAAGGTCAAAAGACTGAAAAGGGCTGGACTGTTGAAGACACCTATGAAAGTGTCATTTTCTTTTTTTAAAGTGTCATTTTCAGTCAGCATCAAGGAACTCATTTCCAGGGTATTCAAGGTAGGAGTCGGGGCCCGTTTATCTCCCCCAACAGCTCACAACCCAGAAGCAGCCTCTTCAGCTGGAAAAAATGAGCAGAGAGAATGAGGGAGAGGCGGCCGCCTGTCACCTAAGCCATCGCCGTATTGAATATGACCATGACCAAATGCCCCTGATGTGCATGAACTGATTTTTCTATCGATTTGCATTTCCCTCATGTAGAACTCACTTCCAATGGGGTCATAAGCAGCACGGCCGCGTGTTTGCTTCCCTGATCATCACTGGCCATGGCTGGCCGGTCCCTTTCTACCCAAATGTGGAGAAATAAAGATGCCTGATGGTTCCCACTGACGCCTGCCGGGGACAGCTATTCCCACCACCTACCTCCTGTTCCCAAAGGGCCCAGCGCTCTCGCCAGTGCCAAACACTGGGCTTCAACAAAGTTGTGTTTTGGGGACAGGTCTGCTCCTCCTATCTGTGCCCTGGGCGGGTTTCCCCAGGTGGTCTTCCCACTGCAGGTCCTAGCACTTCATAAAGTGTGGGAAGCCCAGTGCCCTTGCTCCATGATGGCCTGTGGCACTCCTGAGGAACAGGCTGGGAAGCTGGGCAAACATCTCCGAAACCACCACCTTTTCGACAGAAGTGGCAGGAGAACGTGTGTACTTTAGAAATATCGTCCAAGGGGGATGGATAAAGACTCAACATAACAGCACACGGGATGCCAGCAAACACCACTCTCAGAGCTCGGCTCAGACACAGCGCCCACATTCCAGGGTTTAAAAGCTGAAACTCCTTCAAGGAAGCCTAAGATTTTCCCGCTCTTTATGAACACCGGCAAAAAAAAAAAAAAAAAAAAAAAAAAAATCAAATGAATTGTAGATTTGTAGTAGTTTATAAGTAGCAGTGCTGTTTCTGTTGATTTTCAAATATTTCCATTTAAAACCTAAAATCTGAGAAATAAGAAAGCCAGGGAATCTAAATCTACTTTAAAATGCTCCTCGACATGCCCAATGTGCTAACGAGAGAAAGCTGACAGAGATAAAAGTCAAGTCAGGAGTTCTCAGAGGGTGCCGGATCCATTGCTTGATTACCTAATTTCTCAAATGCCCATCAGTGTGGGCATCATTCAAGGTGGCGTGGAGCGAAGTCAGGTCTGGGGATGTTCAGGGTGCTGTGCACAGGGAGGGTCTCAGGGCTTACGCCCCATTAGGGGCTGCTGCTCTTGGCGAGGCAGGGCCTGAACCCTGGGGGGTGATGAGGAGGCTGGGTGGGAAGGAATGGGAAAATAGGAAAACGAGGGAGGTGTTGGGAGGAAGAGCAGGTTTGGGGGGCACGGTGAGTGTGGGCTAGGCACCCTCCCTCTCAGAGAGCACTGGGGCAACCTTAAGGAGGCTTCACTGGCCCCTGGGACTGTATGTGCACCCTGAGAGGCAGGGTTGGGCTGGAGGCCTCTTTAGATTACAGAAGTCTGTGGGCATTCAAAGCCCATGGAATGCTCATCTTTTAGATCAGGCCTTTTAATGCCCTGTTCCGGAGAGCAAGGAACTGTTTATAAAGTCATCTTCTGTGGAAGTGTGTGGGCGCTTAGAGACCCAGGTAACATGCTGATTTATGCCAAGGAATAAATAAACTCACATTTTAAATCAGGGATATTTTTTCATCCACAGAAAGGGAAAAGAATATTATTTTCTGAAGTGCATTAGACAAGATGTACTTAACAAAGGTTCAGGGCAACATGAGAGACAGAGAAAGGCCTTACGAAGGGACAAGCGAGGGTCTTTATGTCTAGGTCAGCGGTTCTCAACCTGTGGGTCGAGACCCCTTTGGCGGTCGAACGACCCTTTCACAGGGGTCGCCTAAGACCACCCTGCATATATTTACATTACGATTCATAAAGTAGCAACATTACAGTAATGAAGTAGCAATGAAAATAATTTTATGGTTGGGTCACAACATGAGGAACTGTATTTAAAGGGCCAGAAGGTTGAGAACCACTGGTCTAGGTGGAGAGGAGGGGGGGCAGTCAGAGGTCAGTTCAGCCACGCTGGCTGGCAGGGCAGCATCCTTAAACCACGGACAGAGTTTCACAAGGGACATCCTGGTGCCTGCTCCAACCAGGGCCGTGATGTAGTCAGTCCATAGTTAAGTTGAAACCACAAGTCACATAGGAAGTGAGCAGTTCCCTCTAATTTGCCTTCCTTTCTTCCCATTCATCCCACACAAAAGTCTCTGTTTGGTGATTTGGGGGCCACAGCCTCAATGTCTGCTATTCTCCCTTTGAAGCTAAAAGAAGGCCAACCTCAGGATCAGAGCCTTGGCCAGCAATAGTAGCTACCTGAGATTTAGAAAAATTATTTTATTTCCAGTTACCTTATATTTACAGCAATACTATGTTTCCACTTTAATACATTTATCTGTGTTAAAAATTTAAATAAAGACAATTAAGTAAATAATGAAACAAGTAATAGGTAGATGTGGCCAAAGAAATTCATGAAGATGCGGCATAAACGTCTGGAATTGAGGAAACTGCTCTATAAACATAATCTGCTTTTAAACGCCAACGTCAGTGGAACAGGCAATATAGAAAGAAGAATTAGATCGAGAGACCGTATTTTAAGCACTAAAACATTATTCTTATATTTTTGCTGTACCACATTAGCCATAAATTTGAAATTAAATGGCAATAGGTAATATCAATTCTAATTGGCTTTAATTATCCTTAGAATTTCATTTAATAATCATTGAACTAAAATTATTATATAAATATGCAATGTACAATATATATATATATATATATATATATATATATATATATATACACACACACACACACACACACACACACACACACACCATTCAATAGTTATAAATTACCTTCTTGTGCATTTTTTCCTATCACCATTTTTCCTATCACAGATGAGTAAACTAAGGATTGGTTAAGTGACTGCTGTTAGGTAAAAAGGGCTGCTTGCATAAACAGATGTCCCGTAATCACAGGGGTATAATAATGAGAACACTCACTCTGCACATCAAAGTCTCAAAAGAGATTCTGGAAGCTTAAATGTTTCAGAGCCAAATGCGAGATGCATTCAGCCATTTCACAATTACTACTGGGGCACTTAATAAATGCCCAATAGCACACTGGACAGCCATGGAGATGGAAAAATAGGACTGAAGGCTCTGACCTCAAAAAGGCTCCAGGCTCACTAAAGAGTCATCAAAAGTTCATGAGAATCTAAAACAGCAAATGCTTAGTGGAAAGGGAGCTGCATGAGCAGCAGACACCTGTCCTGGCGGGGTCCGCGCCCAGCTGGAGGCCAGGCTCAGGGTCCTCCACGAGCCCCGCCTCGGCCTCCTCTCCAGAGCCGCCCGCCCGCCCGGGACTCTGCAGGAACGGGCCGCAATGGCTGACCAATAGCCACAAGTGTCACTGCTATGGGAGAAAACCCTAAACAGTGGTTTAAAATTCCAAACCTTGAATTTAAAAAATACATGAAGCCAGGGCGTGGTGGCTGACCCACGGCTCATAGTGTGCCGCCGCATCCCTCCTCTGGGCAGCTCCTGAAGAGTTCGTAGGAAGCCCCTTAGTTCAGATTTCATCTTGTTTCCTCACCTTAGGTTCAGTGCCCTGGCCTAGCCAATTAGGGTGCAAAATGTGTAGAGAATGAGAAACGCATGTCTATTCCGTTTTATACGGAGTACTTTCTACTTTATCTAGGAAAAAAGAACAATGTGAACTGGAAGTGAAATGAACCCCGGCTTCTGTCACCTGAATATAAATTCTAGTTCATAGGCGATGGGATGATAGAAAAATCAATACAATGATTACATAAGCTGAATCATGAAGACTCGCTGCAGGTGGTCCCTGGACACCCCAACATGCCCCAGGCTAACTGGATGGCTGGAAAGGTCATTAGAAGGGAAACCCACACACCTCACCTCCTTTCTGCACCCCCACCCCTACACAAGTAGATCCGTAAAAAATAAAACTTAACCTTTCAAAAAGTCATCTCTGGAGTAAAATCTAGACATGCTAAAATGTATACTGAAGCTATTAAACCACCTGACATTCAAAAATGACAGAAATGCAAGAAATACGTTACTATTGTTATAGGAAATTATACTGGCAATGATACCTAATGAGCAGAACAGGAGAAGTAAATCACAGGACAAGTATGAATTAATCACTACCTTTATGCCTAGTGCGATTAGAATCAGATGTGGCCCACAATTTTAAAAGAAAAATTTTCCCTCATGAATGGACTAAAGCACTGCTTCTAAAAGTGTGTTCTGTAACATCTGTGTCAGATACTGAGGATGCCGGTTAACAATGCATATCCCCTGACCTTACGCAACCGACAAAGTCTTTCTCATGGGGAGGACGGTGGACATCTGCATTGTAACACTTTCCCTTGGTGATTCTGGTAGAATTAAAGCTTGAGATCACCAGTATTAGCAACACTGAGTCCTCTTCAACACACCTTTTCGGATTCACAGTCTACTCCTGGCCAACCCAGTTAGATAGAGCCCGGATAAAATATCTTGGGTTTTTCCATTGGTCAGGAATTTCTAGCGCCTTGCAGATTACCTACAACTTAACTCTCGATGAGGAAACAATTGGAAGCAGCAAGACCCAGTCCTGCATGCTCCATGGGCTGTTATTCCTTTAGTGTGGAAGATGTCACCCACATCTAAACCCCGAGCTCCAGCCTCACTGCAAGGGGCCGACTCACAGCTTCTCACCAGGGCGGGGCTGGGGCATCTGCTAGGACGCACCCTTCTTGGGGGCTTCTCCTCCCTGCCCACATTTGAGCAATGGTAGTGAATTCTGATGACAAAGAACACAGAGTTTGACCCTGCAAATCCTTTTTTTGGGCAACTTCTCCAAGAAGCAAATTGACCAAGCCACACTGGTGTACTGCTACCCCTGTTTTGGTCTAATTCCGAATTTAACTGGGCAGAAGTAACATTGATGGTTTCTGTCAGATGCTGGCATTAATTGCAAGAAATCACGGCCTGCGGTTTACACACCTTGTATTTCTGGGACTTTCCCAGCACGTTTGCCAACGAGAACATCAGAGAGTGATCGTTAGGTATTAATTCCAGCGCCTCTCTTCCAACTGCTTCAGCCTGGGCTAAATTACCTGCGAGTGAAAAAGGAAAAACACGTACTAGTATGTTGGTCTCTCTCTAACAGGGTTTATGTACATTAGACACAATGATTATGAATAAACTACTTAAGAAAATCAATGTATATGTGTAATACACACACACACACACACACACACACACACACAAATGATCCTATCAGTTGCAAAGCCAATGCAGCCCAGTGCCATTCTGACATAATACAGAAACAGCTTTTAAAAAAAAATATATATATTTAATTGATTTTTTTACAGAGAGGAAGGGAGAGGGATAGAGAGTTAGAAACATCGATGAGAGAGAAACATCGATCAGCTGCCTCCTGCACACCCCCTACTGGGGATGTGCCCGCAACCAAGGTACATGCCTTTGACCGGAATCGAACCTGGGACCTTTCAGTCCGCAGGCCGACGCTCTATCCACTGATCCAAACCGGTTAGGGCCAGAAACAGCTTTTGATTAAATTTTGTATGAAACCTAATTTTAATTTTCTCCCGGATACCAATTATGCCCAAATCAGAGAAAACAAGTCTGCGAATAAGAACATCACAGGAACACTTCAATAACGGAATAGGTATCATACTGAAGGACATGTTCTATGCCTTCATTAGAAACAAGTGAGTATCTCTTATCCACACGGATTAGATGGCCTACTCACTGGCTTTAGTTTCTGCCAAATGAAAACTACCATTTCTTACGAGATGCTTGAATTTTTAAAACTAGAGGAGCAGAGTGTCTCCTAGTGGATCGTCTGCCAAGGGCTAAGGAACTAGATCACCAAGGCTGTTATTAGCATTATATCTAAAATAAGAATCTCTGAGTGTAGGTTTGAGGGCATCTGCTTTGAGAAGAGCCCATGAGCTGCAGAGCATGGACCAGCACCGCCCATTGCACAGGCCCAGAGCATTCCCGCTCACTCTGGTTACCTCCAGCGTCCTAGCTGCTGGGTGCTGCTAGAGAACAGGCCTCAGAGAAATGAGAGGTTAGCACGCATTTTCCTTCATGACTCAACACCAATTTTAACCAAAGTATCATTTCCCCAGACATTTATATTCTAATATATCAAAGGAAGCTCCATTTTCTAGAAGAATAGATATTTTGTAATGCAAAATATTAAATCCCATCATAATTTTTAAAAATAACAACTCTAGCACACACTAGCAAAACCCTCCCCCATAATCTACATTTCCTAATTACTCAGTGGTACTGCCCCATGAAACGACTCCCCTGACTTATGTAATTCACCTTTCTGTACCTGTGTTATCAAGAAGTATGATCATGTTGTTCCAAGCCAGGCTGTGCTCTGGCTTCAGCACAGTGGCATTTCTCCATGCGTTCAATGCATCCACATGACGATTCAGATCTGCATACTGAAAATAAAGCATGAGTTGGAAAAATAAACTTTCCAATATTTTTCTTCGTCTCTCTAAGACATAACTAAAACCAAACCCCAAATCAAATAAAAGCTAACCTGGATTGATTGAGTTCCTCTAATTTTCCATATCAATTTATTTAATACTCAAAAAAATCCCAGTGAAGGACATATCTGTCGCCATTTTACATATGAAGCAACCGAGGCACAGAGTAAGTAACATACCCAAAGTTATAGATCTAGAAATAGGAGGGCCGGGTTAGAACCAGGTGGTCTAGCTCCCAAGCCTACAACATCTTAACTGGAACCCATACCTTAGTGACTCCAGGTGTCAAATCATATTGCAGGCTAGGGATGAGAGAGAAGTTAAAAACCTAATCCTTAGTCCTTTTCTAGGAAGACTTCACATAGTCCATCTTTGGTAAGTTGTTAGTTAAGGGTAAACAAAATATTTAATGTGAGTACAAGCTAAATGTGTCACATTCACCATGTGCCTCTTCTGGCCTCCATCTAAGCTTCATCAGAAACTATGAGTAGATCAGACCTGTAAACTCCCTGGGAAAGTCGTAAGTGGTGGTGTAGAACCCCTGGGCCTTTGAAGCCTGCTGGCCTCCTTTGGAAAGGAGAGGATTACCTCTTGCTTTCTGTTGACAGGCAGTGCTGTCTAACATTGGTAACAGAAGGCAAAATGGCTGGCTCTCAATTTGCATAGTTACCAAAAGGGCGCCAAGGGAGGAAGTGATGGCTTTTTTAGCAGGTGACCCTCTTGCCCTCTTGAACTCAGTTCAAATGCACATCTCATCTGAATGAACATGGTTCCTTTAACTCTGCAAAGAGTACGAATGATAACAATTTATCAGGGTTTAAGGCTATTTTCTTACTGACTGTCAGGTCTGTCTTTCCCTTAGAAAACAGAAACATTTTGCCTTGCTCTGTGACCCACACCGCAAACAGGTGGCATATTATGCAAAAAAGATATAATAAATTATGAAAACATTTACAAATACCCATTTGCTAAAGATGTTGTCAGAATTTCCCACGAGACTTGGAAACTCAAGTTTCTGAATCTTATCCCTTAAATAAGGAAATGATATGAAAAGTTCAAAACCTTAAAATAATTTAGACTACTAATTATACCAACATATAATTGTTTCTCTATATTTGATGTTCCCATTGATTTCTCAGTTAATTCTCTCCAGCAAGTGACATGCATTTGAGTAGACATAACCTGTGGTGACATTCTTTCTAACAAACCCAGGAAAACCAGTATAACTTCATTTAAGCAACAATACAATTCCTCACATATTTTGCTATTTACTACTATTACTAGAGGCCCAATGCACGAAGAGTCGTGTAGGAATGGGCCTTCCTTCCTCTGGTTGCCAGCACCGCCTTCGCTCCAGCCTGGAGCCGCCTTTCTGCCTTCGTTCTGGCCCGGAGCTGCCTTTCTGCCTTCCCACACTGCCCAGAGGCCCGGAGTGGCCAGGGGCGGTGCAGAATGCCTGCGTCCCACCCCACCCCTGGCCTCTCAGCGCCTGTGTATGCAAATTAACCCATCTTTGTTGGGTTAATTTGCATACTCACGCCTAATTGGCTGGTGGGTGTCGTGAAGGTATGGTCAATTTGCATCTTTCTCTTTATTAGTGTAGTTTATTACTATTTATTAAAGAATAACAACAGACTGAAATTTACTTTTATTTTGTGTTGACCTTCATCTTTCTTATAGCTTCTATACAAAATGAACAAGCGCTTTAAGGAAAGCAGAGACAAATGGTAATTAAGCAAGAGCTATGCATCCAGAAAGTGGATATGTAATGCACATGTTATATACCTATTAGATCTATGCCTGTCCTTCTATACTCTCCATACTACATTTCCCAGGGTCCTTTGCTCCTTGGCAAGATTCTGCCAATAGGAGCCACAGGTGACCATCAGCTGGTTGGAAGAGAGGAGTAGCCCTTTCCCTCTACTCTCACTCCTTTCTATTTCTTGGCAGCATCTCTGAAGTGCTTATGTCCCTTTCCCCATAGTGCCAAGGCAGGAAGCAGTGGTTCTGCCTTAATGACCTCAGCTCTTGAGGCTGTGGTAGCTCCCGAGATGGTGGGCCCTTCTCTGAGCTCTTATCTTCTGGTGGCACCACTTCCTTCCGTTTGTTTCCCTTGACTCTCTGAGTTAATATCACCTTTGCATTTTTGTTCTTCTGGCCTTTTAACAATTGTCTAACTCAGTGGTCGGCAAATCACGGCTCACAAGCCACATGCGGCTCTTTGGCCTCTTGAGTGTGGCTCTTCCACAAAATACCACGTGTGGGCGCGCACGTACAGTGTGATTGAAACTTTGTGGCCCATGTGCAGAAGTTGGTTTTCGGAAAGGAGATAGATGAAACGAGTATACAAGACATGTGTGGATGGGAGTTGGAAGGGGTCGACCTCAGCGAATGCACCTCAATCAGACTGAGGACGTTTTTAGCAAAGGCCAGCTTAGGAGTACCCTAATTAAGTTATTAACAATGTACCTACCTATATAGTTTAAGTTTAAAAAATTTGGCTCTCAAAAGAAATTTCAATCGTTGTACTGTTGATATTTGGCTCTGTTGACTAATGAGTTTGCCGACCACTGGTCTGATTCCCTATATTAAATCTTCTCTATTTAAATATTTGCAATAGTTTCTGTTATCCTGAATGGATCCTGCCTGATACAATTAGTCCCTGCATAATGACTTGTCTCTAGTAAATATCTTCAGTCACTATTGTTATAGTCTCTATTATCAGTAATATGTCCCAAATAATCCAGCTCTTGCCAAATTCTTTTCTTATCTGGATCCAGAATCAAAATACATTTCTGTCTCCTGTTACTAAACAGTGACTGAAAAGGATTTTTAAAATATTTATTTAAATTTATTGGGGTGACATTGGTCAACATGATCATATAGGTTTCAGGTGTGGGATTCTATGTTACAAGATCTGTATATTGCACCATGTGCCCACTACCCAAAGTCAAATCTTCTCCTCTCACCATATATTAGGATTCCCTTCTCTCTCCGGCCCCTTCCCTCTGGCAATCACCACACTGCTGTTTGTGTTCACGAGTTTCAGTTTTATATCCAACATACGAGTGAAATTATACAGTTCTTAGCTTTTTCTGACTGACTTATGTCACTTAGCATAATGTTCTCAAGGTCCATCCATGTTGTTGTAAATGGTGCTATTTCATCCTTTCTTATGGCTGAGTAGTATTCCATTGTATATATATTTACCAATTCTTCTTTATCCAGTCCTCTATTACAGGACACTTTGGTTGTTTCCATGTCTTGGCCACCATGAATGTTGCAATGAACACAGGGGTATATATAGCTTTGTGAATACATGATTTTGAGGATTTTGAGTAATCCCAGCAAAGGGATTACTGGGTTGTATGGTAGCTCTATTCTTAATTTTTTGAGGAATCACCAGACTGCTTTCCATAGTGGTTGTACCAATCTACATTCCCACCAGCAGTGAATGAAGGTTCCTTTTTTCCCACAACCTCTCCAATGCTTGTAATTGCTTGTCTTGTTGATAATGGCTGCTCTAACGGGTGTGAGGTGGTATATCATTGTAGTTTTGATTTGCACTTCCCTAATTGCCATTGAGGTTGAACATCTTTTCATATATCTATTGGCTATTTGTGTGTCTCCTTGGAAAAGGTGTATTTCCAGGCCCTTTTCCCACTTTTTGATTGGGTTGTTTGTTACTTGGTGTTGAGTTTTATGAGTTCTTTATGGAGATTAAACCTTTGTCGGAGCTACTGCTTGCAAATATCATCTCCCATCTGGTTGGCTGTCTCTTTGTTTTGTTGTCAGTTTCTTTTGCTGTGCAGAAGCTTTTTAGTTTGATATAGCCCCATTCCATTTTTTTTTTGCTTTTAAGGAGGATTTTTTAAAAAGAAACTTTTAAATTATTTTGTTCATTTTATTTGCCAATATATAAATGTGCTGGTTGAGCTGTTAAAGATTAAGCTCTTAATGCTCTTAAGCTGTCAAGCAGGCAAAGGCTGGATAATTAAACATGGAGAGCAAAACCTTTAAATAAGCAAGAACAGCTGGCAGAAGGAAGAGGAAGATCACTTCATGTAGCATAATTAGTAAGCAATATACTCAGAGAGCAATGAAGGTCTCAGTCTATTTAAATTATTTTATTACCACTGATTTTCAGAGAGGGAGGAAGGGAGAGAGAGCGAGAGGGAAACATTAATGTGAGAGAGATACATTGATTGGTTGCCTCGTGCACATGCCCTGACTGGGGATCTAACCCATAACTTAGGTATGTGCCCTCAACTGGAATCAAACCTGCGACCTCCTGGTGTATGGGACGATGTTCCAACCAACTGAACCACACCAGCCAGGACAAGGTCTCAGCCTATTTAATCGTATATATGATCTCCTAACACCAGTGGTCGGCAAACCGCGGCTCGCGAGCCACATGTGGCTCTTTGGTCCCTTGAGTGTGGCTTTTCCACCAAATACCGGCTCTTCCACCAAATACCGACTTCTGAGCATGGGCCACAAAGTTTCAATCACACTGTACGTGCGCGCTTGCACGTGGTATTTTGTGGAAGAGCCACATTCAAGGGGCCAAAGAGCCGCATGTGGCTCGTGAGCCGCGGTTTGCCAACCACGGTTCTACACGAATGTGGGAATGAAGTCCAAGCACTGGAGCACATGATAAAAACCTATGTTTTATATTCCAACTTCCTTTCTTGGGATGTAATTCTTACAGAAGGCAAATTTAGCATAAATCCTGTATTTTCCAAACCCAAGGAATTGCAGTGACAGGCAGCTACTAGGGGTAAGGACTAAGACTATTTCAGTATTAAGGCTTTAAAGCATAACCTAGAAGGCTGTAGGTTTAGATCATTTGCATAAAATAAAATTAAAAAAGAGCTCCCTTCCCCCCAAAAATGAAAAAGGAATTCATATGGAATCAAGTATGATGTCATGCAAGTACTAGTTTAAAAGACACAGTACATAGAGACAGTAACCCCTGCAGTAACCATGAAAGCAAGGATTTAGATAACACCCAATTTGTGCCAGTCCCTCAGCTAGCCCTTATTCTCACTTAATTAACTGTGCAAGGGTCCACCTGCTTTGTATGTGATTGATTTTTTTGGTCTCTACTAACATCATTATGCTGAAGTTTTACTGTTTTTCAGCCCCTTTCCCCAGAGAGAACAACAGACATATGAAAAGATGCTCAACATCATTACTCATCAGAGAAATGCAAATTAAAACCACAGTGAGATATCACCTCACACCTATCAAGAATGGCTATCATCAATAAATCAACAAACAACCAGTACTGGCAAAGATGGGGAGAAAAGAGGACTCTCATGTACTGTTGGTGCAGCCCCTGTGGAAAGCAGTATGGAGTTTCCTCAAAAATTTAAAAATGAAACTGCCTCAAGACCCAGCAATTCCACTTCTGGGAATATATCCAAAGAAACCAGAAACACTAATTAGAAAGAATATATGAAAACTAGAGGCCCGGTGCATGGAATTGTGCACATTGAAAGTAAATTAATTAAAAGGTGTCTGGTGGGACTGGGCGAGACTGGCCGGACATGTCCTGGAGCCAACCTCCCACGGTTCCTCCCCAGCCAGCCTGGGGTGGTGCCAGGGCTTGAAAGGTGTCTGCAGAGTGACCAGGGTCCCTTCAGCAGGTGGGGGTCCCTTGGCCTGGCCTGTGGGGATCAGGCCGAAACCAGCAGTCTGGCATCCCCCAAGGGGTTCCAAAGTGCGAGAGGGCACTCTGCAAAGTTGCTGTTGCTCAGCAGCTCCTGCGTTGAGTGTCTGCCCCCTGGTGGTCAGTGTGTGTCATAGCTATCAGCCAGTCGGCCAGTTGCTTAGGCTTTTATATATATAGACTAGAGGCCTGGTGCACAAAAACTTGTGCACTCGGGGGACGGGGGGAAGAAGGAGGGTCCCTCAGCCCGGCCTGTGCCCTCTCGCAGTCTGGGACCCCTCAGGGGATGACCACCTGCTGGCTTAGGCCCACTCCCTGGGGGATTGGGCCTAAGATGGCAATCAGACATCCCTCTGGCAGCCTGGCAGCCCTTGGGGGATGTCCACTTGCCAGCAGGGAGCAGACCTAAGCTGCAGTCAGACATTCTTAGCGCTGCTGAGGAGGCAGGAGAGGCTCCCACCACCACCGCTGTAATGGCAGCCATCAGCCTTGCTTGTGGCTGAGCAGAGCTCCTCCCATGTGAGAGCGCCCTGACCACCAGAGGGCAGCTCCTGCATTGAGCGTCTACCCCCTGGTGGTCAGTGTGTGTCATAGTGACCAGTCATTCCCAGTCTTTCTGCTGTTAGGGTCAGTTTGCATATTACCCTTTTACTATATAGGATAGAGGCCTGGTGCACGGGTGGGGGCTGGCTGGTTTGCCCTGAAGGGTGTCCCGGATCAGGGTGGGGGTCCCGCTTGGGTGCCTGGCCAGCCTGGATGAGGGGATAATGGCTGTTTGCAGCTGGTCACATCCCCCTCAGGGTGGGGGTCCCCACAGGTGCCTGGCCAGTCTGGGTGAGGGGCTGAGGGCCGTTTTCAGGCTGGCAAGTGACTGAAGTTCCCAACCTCTCCTTTTTTTCTTTTTTTTAATTTTTTATTCTGGGATTTATTTACCTTCTATGGCTGTCACTGGAACTGAGGGCTGGCTTTAGCTCTGAGGCTTGGCTCCAGCTCTGAGACCCTGGCTGCTGAAAGCAGGTATCTGGGTTTGTTTGGCTTCTATAATTGAAACACTGTTGCAGCTCCAGCTCTGAGGTCCAGCTGTCTGAAAGCAGGTTTCTGGGGTTTGTTTAGCTTCTATAATTGCAACATAGTTGCTTAGAGTGCAGCTCAGAGCTGGGCGGCCGCAGGCGGGGAACCTTGGCTTCCTCCATCACTGGAGCAAAAAAGCCTCCTGTTCGCTTCAGCTGCCTGGCTGCCAGCCGCCATCTTGGTTGGCAGTTAATTTGCATATTGCCCTGATTAGCCAATGGGAAGTGTGTCGGAAGTATGGTTAATTACCATGTTTGTCTATTATTAGATAGGATAAGGGTTCATTGCAACATTATTTACAATAGCCAAGATCTGGAAGCAGTGTAAGTGCCCTGTAAATAAATGGATAAAAATGCTGTGGCACATGTACACAATGGTATACTACTCTGCCATAAAAAAAAAAGAAGGAACTCTTACCTTTTGTGGCAGCATGGATGGACTTGGAGAGCATTACGCTAAGTGAAATAAGCCAGTCCAAGAAAGACAAATATCATGATTTCACTTATATGTGGAATCCAAGGAACAAAATAAACTAACAAAATAGAAACAGATTCATAGATACTGAGAACAGACTGATAGCTGTCAGAGGGGAAGGGGGCTAGGGGGCTTGGTGAAAAAGGTGAAGGGATTAAGTAAAGAAAAAAAATCCCACAGACAACAATATGGTGATTACCAGAGGGTGAGGGGGTGAGGGGGCTGTGGAGTAGGTAGAAGAGGGTAAGGGGGGCATAAATGGGATGGAAGGAGATTTGATTTGGGGTGGTGAACACACATTAGATAGATGATGTATCATAGAATTGTACACCTGAAACTTAAATAATTTTATTAATCAATATCACCCCAATAAGTTAAATAAAAATAAAAAATCAAAGAAATCACATTATAGGTTCATGTTTTTTTAAATCTCAGTATTTATCTGTGATTTCAAAACAGAGAAACTGATGTTTATCAGGAAGTTACCTTATCCCTAGGAGTGCAAGGCACAAGGGACTTTAAAAATTCTAATTTATTCTTTGGTTTGACCTATTGCCTCTGTGTTCTCTTAAGCTTGGCTAATCCAAGTTGGACTGCTCTCTAATTAGAGCTTTAGAAGTTAAATATAAGAAAATCAAATAGCTGCCTTCAAATGAGATAAAACTAAGTGAAAGAACTTTACGGAGAATGCTAGTAGGGGGATATTAGTATCCTCATTTTATTACAAATAAAGAAAAAAACAAACTTTTCTCCTGCAGTCACAGGCCACTTACCAAACGCCCGAGGTTGTAGTAACAGTCGGGGTACTTTCTTCTGTGTCTGATTGCTGTCCGATAGCTGTGCTCGGCAGCTTCGAACCGTTTCAGGCTGTTCTGCACGATGCCCAAGTTCATCCACGCCGCAGCAAAGTCTGGCCTGGAAGAGCAGTTTGAAAAGGAAAACAAGGAAAAGAAAAGCTCAGGCCCCAAAAGGCGGGAGCTCCTTTCTTTGCCACTAGCAGAATTCTAAGAACAATGCTTACTGTATTTGTACAGCCAAAGACAGCAGCTCCTCCGCTTCCTGTAGCTCATTCCTTTCCTTTAAAATATTTCCAAGATTATTCATGGCATGAACATACTTGGGATTTAACCTGAAAGTGGAGAGAGAAAACAAGCCATCTGTTAATGTTCAGTTGTCTTCACTAAGCTCTCAGGAATTGGCAAGGGTATCTTAAAGTTGGTGTCTTTAAGGGGACAGGTTTTTCAAAAATTTAATATATTTGTATTGATTTTAAAGAGGAAGGGAGAGGAAGAGAGAGAGAAACATCAATGATGAGAGAGAATCATTGATTGGCTGCCTCCTGCACAGCCCTCACTGGGGATCGAGCCCACAACCCGGGCATGTGTCCTTGACTAGAATCGAACTTGGGACCCATCAGTCCACAGGCTGACACTCTATCCACTGAGCAAAACTGGCTAGGGCAAGGGGGCAGAGTTTTAACTCTAAAAAGTTAAAACAATCTATAATAATAAAAGCGTAATATACTAATTAGACCAGACATATGAAGTTGCTGCAGCGGGGGCCGAGGCAGAGGCAGTTAGGGGTGATCAGGTAGGCAGTCAGAGGTGGTTAGGGGCGATGAGACAGGCAGGTGAGCAGTTAGGGGTGATCAGGCCGGCAGGCAGAATGGTTAGGGGTGATCAGGCAGGCAGGCAGGCAAGTGGTTAGGGGCAATCAGGCAGGCAGGTGAGTGGTTAGGGGTGATCAGGCAGTCAGGCAGATGAGCGATTAGGAGCCAGTGGTCCCAGATGCGAGAGGGATGTCCAACTGCCCTTGCGGGATTGGGCCTAAACCGGCAGTCGGACATCCCCAAAGGGGTCCCAGAATGTGAGAGGGTGCAGACCGGGCTGAGGGATCCCCCCCCCCCTTCCCCTGGTGCACGAATTTCGTGCACCATGCCTCTAGTACATATATATATAAATGAGACAGGATGCCTGCAGTACCTCACAGCTTCCCTATAATATCTGATGGCAGCTGTTTGATTGCCATTATCAGCCAGGTTTTTGCCAACATTGTAGTGAACCTGAAAACAGAGATAAAAACTTGGTCATTAGCTGATAGACTTCTTTCTTCAGAATAGGGATAACTATCATATCTTCTAAATGAAAACAAAAGGTAATGGTATTTAAAACTAAAACAACCCCCCCGTCTCCCCACACCAGAACTTTAGCTAAAACCCTACAGACTTGGCCAGGGGCTTGCCCCATCTTGTAAGAAAAGAGTAGAAGAGAGATAACAAGCAGATGATACCACTACATAACGATATTTAACTAAAGAACTCACTGGAGAAAATTGAAAAATTAGGAAGCTGGGCTGGTTTGACTGCTAAACAAACCCTCGACTCCCACTCCTCTCTCACATACCCATGCCCCATTAGTACGACCACCATTCTACTTCCTGTTTTTATGAATTTGACCTCTCTCAGTACCTCATATAAGTGGTATCACATAGTATTTGTCTTCTTGTGACTGGCTTATTTCACTGAGCAGAATGTCCTCAAGGTCCACCTATGTTGTAGCATCTGCCAGAATGCCCTTCCTTTTTAAGGCTGAATAAACATTCCATTGTATACACGCACCACCATTGTATATATACACCACATTCATCTGTTGGTGGACACTTAGGTTGCTTTCATCTTTTAGCTATTGTTAACTAATGCTATGAGATCCTGCTCTCAATATTTTTGGATATGCTATCCTATATGATAAAGAGCTAATATGCTAATTAGATTGGACAGTGGAACAATCTTCTGGAACGACCAGTGGGCGGGGCTGCGAGGCAGCCGGGGCTGAGAGCACCCAGCCCCTTGCATGAATTTCATGCATCAGGCCTCTAGTATGTATATAATACATATATGTGTATGAATATATGTATATGCTGTACATATACACATACTATGTGTGTGTATATATGATGAGGCAAAAGTAGGTTTGCAGTTGTGAGTACATGAAACAATTTATTCTTGTATTATTATTAATTATTGTATTATTTTCCATATGAACCTAATTTTGACCAACCCTGTACATCTATCTAGCCATCTTTACATATTTCCCCAGAAGTGGACTTGCTGGATCATATGGTAATTTCTATTTTTAATTTCTGAAGAACTAAAATGGTTGATTTTATAAGAATTTAACCTCAAATTTTTTTATAAAAGAGAATTTTTGGTGATTTGGTTGTAAAGTGGACTAGAAGAAACAGGACTCACAGCTGCAAACCTACCGGAAATTCTGAGGCATCTCAATGTGAGGGCACCAGGGTGGCTAACTTGCGGCATTTTCTTAAGAGCAATTCATTTGCTCAGAATCCATTACAAAGAAAGGAGTGGAAACCCGAACTCAGACCAAGGCAGCAGAAGTGCACAGAGTCATGAGGACAATTATCAAAAGTGCTTATTGATCATCAAAAGCTCCTTTTGGAGGCTTACAACACTGAGGGCCAACAGAAATCTCAGAGATGATGCTATCAAAAGGAATTTATTCCATTAGGGGTACTAAGTATGACTAATAACAGTAACAGAAACACCAGCAGGGGACAGGTGCTGAAAGAGGCCGCGAGGCAGGGGCAGGGGTTGGCATCGCACACATATAGTCTCTCCTCTTCACAGCATCCCGGACAGGCAGCTGCTATCACCCTACCTTCTGAGTTGAGGGACTGCGTCGAGGTTCTGGGCTGGATTTGAATCCAGGATCCAAAGCCTGTGTTTGTTCTTACTCTATCACACTCATTTATTAGGGTGCTTGAATTGTGTCCCACTTCTCCCTCCAAAGTCCTATGTTGAAGCCCTAAACCCCATGTGATTGTATTTGGAGATCGGGTCTTTTAAAAAAGTCACTGAGTTAAAATGAGGTTCTGCGGTGGGCCTAACCCAACCTGACTGGTGCCCTTACAAGAAGGGAAAAATTGGACACACAGAGAGACACCAGTGGTGCGTGCACACAGAGGACAGGCCCTGGGAGGGCACAGCCAGGAGGTGGCTGTCTGCAAGCCCAAGAGAGAGGCCTCAGGAGAAATCAACCTGCTGATACCTTGATCTTGGGACTTGCAACTTCCAGAGAATGAGAAAAAATAAATTTCTGTTGTTTAAGCCACTTAATCTGTGGTATTTTGTTATGGCAGACTGATGTACCATGAAATACAATAATGGTTTAAACACATTCAAGTGGCTCACATTCAAATACTTCTAAACCCCTTCTGAAAATAGGAGCACATCCTGCCTCAGCAATCCTAACCTACAGTTAGAGCACGTTTTCATAACTACTGATTATTTCTGAAAGGGCGGGGAGCGGTGCACCATCTTTACGCACATATGTAACAGATTTGTTTTTTAACTGTCAATATTAAAGTCCATTCATCTCTTTTTACCTCATCTAACAAGAGAAATCACAAGCAAGGATACCACGGGTGACAGAAATATGCACTACTGCACAGCACACTGCATAATTTAAACTTTCTGGTCCAAACTACTGCCCATCCGTAGGTATTATCATCTTCAAATCATAGCTGGGAGGCCAGTTAATGCCATGGTCGGTTGTTGAAAAGTATGCTCTAAATGGTTTGATTGTGTGCCTCTCCCAACCCCAGCCAAGATGTGTTATCCACCTCTGGTCCCACACACAAAAGAACCACATTCGGAGACTCCAACCTGGGAGGGAGGCGCCTGCGGTCCCCAGAATACAAAGAGGGCTCTGAGGCACACTCCCTCCTCTTCCGCCCGAGCTCCCGCTGCTTTCCTTTGTTACCGGGAGATTCTGTTTTCTCGGTAAAAAGCTCAAACAAAGAGTTCAAGTGCCCTCTGCAGCATAAACAGTGTTCTGCCAGACCCCCTCTGCTAGACACCTGCAAGGCCAGACAGGGGAAGATGAGGGAGGGTGAGGGGCGCTCTGGGCATTCGGGCTGCGGTCATTTCAGTGTCACCACTTAAAAACCTGACATCGCTCTGCAAGTCAAGCCGTCCAGGAGGAAGAACTGGCACACAGGTTCGCCCAGAGGCCAGCCTCAGCCTCTGGGTTATGTGAAGGGAAGTATTGGAACAGAAAACAGCTGCCTAGATAACACACTATAAAAAGATAAAACAAAATAACCCCGACACCGTTTACTTAAAAGAGTGTCTAAAGAATGAGTGATTTCTGTTTCCAGGGAAGGTAAGAGATTGAAAAATCCTATTTAGTCTTGAGCTTTGCCTCCAGCCTTTGATTCCTGTGCTGAGGCAATGAACCGGCACAGAAGCCGCAGATAAAGCTACCTGCAGCCCAAGGACACGTAAATGTAAAGGAGGCGAAGGCCACAGGAACGGAGGGCAGTTTTAACACCAGCAACAAAACCAGTTCGTGTCCAACATTCTGCCAAAGGTTGATGTTAAATTTAAAATCTTTTAAGGACCTAAAAGTCCTATAATCTATCCTGGGTCACTCCTTGAGGAAATCCCTCATTGGGGTATGTGATCCTTTCATTATGAAAAGAGTTTAGAATTGTATCCCAGAGTTGATACAAAGTGACACACACTTTAAAGCCTTAAAAACTAAAAATGACTGTCAACATAATTAGATACTTGGCATTTCACCACAGTAAGCTCAAGGAATTTAATTTCCATTTGGCTCAATTCAGTCACTAATGCTGAGTGCGTACTATATGCAAGGCACTGTGGGTCATTCAAATGCAGACCAGGCACTGGTACTACCTGCCTACATATTGCAATCTTTTGAGAAAGATGAGCCTGTTTGTAAATCTGGGTCTAATCTAGAGCCAGGTGTCAACTGCTGGCTTAATATTCAATGAACATAAAGTGGATACCAGTGCAAAGACTGTATCTCCTGAAATGGAGTTGAATGAAACCAGTGTCTTCCTAATGGGATCTCCTCTACCCTGAAATCAACCTAGCTTCCCCCCCCCCCCCCAAACGAAGTAAAGACAATTTTATAACATTTCAAGTTATAGTGGCAAGTAAAATATAATCTCTCTTTGGCTCAGACTGAATGGCATCACTAAAAAAACTTCTTAGAAAGGACTATCACCAGCGGGTCCATTTTGAAGAAGACATATAATAACTGTGTGTGTGCCCATGTGTGCACACCCTGTGTTTTCTGGCCTACGACATAAGAAGTCATGTCACTAGGACACATAGATAGGCTCTAAATCACACATGTCCCATCTCTCCCCTCTCCCACTTACTAGAGTAATGCGGGCACTGTATCATATCAGGTCTCCAACTAGCCACCCAGATCATGAAGCTAGATAACACCAGTTTCCTTTTCCTATGCCTCACTTTCCACCATTTGTAATAATAATAATAATAATAATAATAATAATAATAATAATAATATCCTCTCTCTAAAAACCTTAGAGGGAATATAATGGAGATTAATGATAGAGCCACTACAAAAAGATTTGAGTTCCTTATAGGGAAGAACTACTAGTGTATAAATAGAAGGCATAATTTCTGCTATTCAAATGCCAAAGTAAAAATAAAGCAAATCTATTAACATGCACAAAATTAAATCACAGGCAATTTGTTTTTAGTAATGGGGAGGCCAACAAATCAAATTAACGCTAAGTTTGTAGTAATTCACTTTTCTACCTAAGTCTCTTAACTATAAAACATGAACAAGGTTTTTTTAATCCAAGATTAAGACAAACAAGGAGTCAGTATCTTTTATACTATTCTTCGCTTCGAGGTCACGATGTCAACTTTTCATTAGACTTGTTCATATAATTTTACCTGAAATCACCGCTTTTTCTTAGAGAATGTAAAAACAAGAGAGCTGCAGAGAGCTCTGTTTCTACCTCCTGAGGATGCATTTGGAGCATCCAATTCTGATGACCCAAGGCAGAATGAACCCGTATTTAGTAATAATAATGATTTCCATGAACAGAAATCCTTCTAATGGGTTAGGTTAGGAATCTAACCTAACCCCTTGGCATCCCACTTTGAGCAAGTAACATTCCCTTCTTGTCAGTGAATGTGACGACCAAAACTAAGATGAGCCTAAGAAAGCCAGCATTTCTTGAGCACCTGCTAGGTTCTCACTACCCTGTGAGGCCACGTCAGATGCCAGGTTCCAGGAAGGCCTCGCCACAAACCCAGGAGACAGGCATTATCGGCCCCCTTTTCTAAGGGCACTAGAAGTTCAAAATTTCATCCAAGAAGGCAGAGCCAGTGAAGCAAAGAGCTTGGATTCATGAAGAATCCAAGTGAAAAAATTCCTTCCAGACGCTTCTACAAAAACACTGCCAGTTTTAAAGTCTACACATTTATTTTCCCCAACCTGACAAAAGGAAGGAGTCACGAGCAGGTGACGCAAATGTGTACTAGTGCTACCATTTAGCACCACTTAAACTCCCTGAATCAAATTACTGTCCCTTTGTAGGTACTATCATCTTCAAATGACGGCTTGGAGGGTGGTGGATGCTGTGGCCAGAGCATGTATTCTGAAAAGTGTGCTCTGCATGTTTCAACTGTGGGCCTCCTCCAGCGCAGACTGGATGTGTGGTGCTAGCTACCCTGCCACCACTTCAAAGGGAGATGTGACCAACTGGAAGATGAGTAAAACTTCCTTTAAGTAATCCCTTGCTTCACTGACACTGTCTTTTTAAATATATTTTTATTGATTTTTTTTAGAGAGAGAGGAAGGGAAAAGGGAGAGAGAGAGAAAAAAACATCGATGTGAGATCAAAACATCTATCAACTGTGTCATGCATTCCCCCTACTGGAGATTGAACCCGCAAGACTCCTAGGCATGTGCCCTGACTGGGAATCAAACCAGCAACCTTTCGGTGCACGGGATGAAGCCCAACCAAGTCATACTGGCCAGGGCAGACATTGCTTGGTTTTAATAACTTCTTTTGAATTATTTTGGCTCAGGAGAATTTTAATACATTTTATTAAAAGGACAAAAAAAAAAAAAAAGAGAAACCCAGAATTATGCTAGATTCTGTACGAAGGCAAACATTCTTCTTATTCAGTTGTTGAATTGAAAACATTTCCTAGTAACGTCTTTCTGAAGACACAGGGCAGCCAACACACCTTAGCATTGAGAGGGCACACAGACAGGGCGCTTCTAAAGAGCTGTTCTTCACTCCGCCACTCGCCGCTGCGAATTATGCACCTCAGCGTGTTTATGAATAGAATTCCCAGTACGAGAGCAGCGATTAGTTTCTTAAGAATAGAGAGACATGGTAAATGTCATGAGGAAAGTCCGTCCAACCATCCAACCATCTGGTTACGAAAGGCACCCTCCTGGCCAGTACCTTTCTCTGTGTATGTTTACCGAGGGCTCCACACCCGAGCGTCAGCAGCATGCAGTACCCAGCACTGGGCAGGTACAGGACTCTCTCGGCCACCACAAAGCCCACGCGGAAGAACAGGTTACTTGCGGGGAGAAACGGGATAACGAGGAATCCCAGGCCCAGCGTGAGGATCCTGGAAAATGAGAGGTGCGGAGATGGCTGTTTGTAGCTATCTCAAGAGAATGTGCTACTCAACATTAAAATAATAGTAAAGGCTGTTTTTTCATGCCATCCATTGAGAAAAGGTATTCTTAGCAGCAAAACGCTGTCATCAGTAGAGAGGGTTTAGCCTGGCAATATTAAAAGATGTAAAAGTCTTACAGAGGCACTTAGCATCAAGCACAAGGATAAAACAAGTCACACGATTCATAACAATGAGGTTAGAATGACTATATTTGTGAGGCCTTATTCATTCATCTACTCCTAACACACCTCAAACCATGTAGTTCCTATATAAAACTATATATAAACATACATAAACAACTGGCCCCAATTAGTCTAATGTAGTTTATATAAGAACAAAAATCCCCCTACAAACTTAACAGGTATAACACTAATTAATTAGTTTAGACTTTATAAAATCTGAAATAAACTAATATCATTTGGGGGGGTTACAACCCCACAAATTTCAGTCAAGTAGAAGAAGGCTGGGCCTAGGCTATCATTTCTAATGTCCCATATGATACAAGAGGATGAATTGGGAAACTGGGTCAAATTTGCTGGCTCCTTCCTGGACCCTGTGCCTACAGTATGTTAAAAATAAAATCTAATTGCACATGTACAAGTGAACTGGGGCAAAAGTTTGTCGACCTTTAGAATTACGAACCAATTTAAAACACAGGTAAACTTGAACCTTAATTTATTTTGAGAAATTACTAATCTAAATCCATATATACTTAGATGTAAAGGAAATCATTTTAAATAGTTTTCCTTCTTACGAAACACATTTGTTTTCCCTCCAATTTTATTCTCAATAACCTTCCCCTCCCCACCCTTTTTTTGTGTGAGAAAGGAATAGTCTCTGGGGCAGCAGTTTATTTTGTACCAAACAACAACAGAAAGAATCACTATGGCATCCACCAGGGTTTTCTGAAGGAGAACTGTGAAATAACGGGCACAACACACATCAATTACACTCTCTGTTCTGACCATAAATTACTCTTTACCACCTACCGAGAAAAGGATCTCAAAATGCTTCGTATTTCGGGGGGGGGGGGGGAGGAGGGGGAGATAAGGCAGTCATCCATACCCCCTCCTCCGAGTTCACTCGCCACCAGTTGAAGCCAGCGATGGATTCCGAATGGGTGAACTCCTCCTCGTCATAAATATGCATTGGAAATAAATGTCCTCAGACACGACTTCCACAAAATCGTTAAAATGATCGGTGATGGATTTAGCAAAATGCTTCTGACTTAACCCAGGGTGGAAGCTAAAACTCGGCGCTGTCTCTTACCTTCTCCTGTGACTGTCTGCAGAGCACAGGGCTTGGCATATCAGGCCAATTAGGCAGAACCAGAGTGCTGCCAGTGCAATTACCCTCCAGTCCCCGGCAGACTTAATGAGGGGGATGCAGCCCATTGACCAATCAAAACACAGCCACCAGGGGCACAGCAGCAGCCAGGCATTCAAGGAATAGTAGTAATTATAGTTTATGGCCTGTCAGTCAAAAGGAAAACAAACATTTACTTAATACTAAACTTGAAAATATACCTATGTACCCTAACTTCACTTCTGAGGCGTTCATAGGCTTCTCTTCCAGGAGAGCAGTTATAGAAAATAAAATGCTGCCACTTTTGACAATGGGTGAGGGCACTAATTTGCAATGTATTAAATGCATTGAGATTTTGAGAGAAAAAGGCAGCGTAGCTGCCAGACTCTGCTATACAGTTCTTCCATTTCTGATCAGTCTATGTCCCATTTATGTAGTGAGGCCCGAAGTCTGTGACCCAGGAAATCTGAGGCCCAGGGGTCACCTATGTGCCTAACAACGTAAGCACAGGATTCTATGCTGTTTCTCTTGATTCCGGTCTCTATGAAAGCACTGCTCAGCACTGACACCCTTGCCTTCAGATAGGGCCAACCCTGTGCAATAAAGAGAGTCTTGACACCATTGGACTTTTAAAGATACCACTGATATTGCTGTATTTCATCTTAACCCCGCCATGCCAATTTCCTTTATAACAAAAGTCTCGGGGTTAGGAGACACTAACGAGGCCGGCGAGAAACCTGACGTTAGAAGGAACCACTCAATTTTGATTAGAGTGGAAATACAGGGGGCTTCCACCTGCTCAGTACCCTGATCAAAGCCTGGTTTCATCCTGGAATGTCCTTCGTGACGGCAAACAAACACGAAGGGGTTCCATTTATTAGGGATTTTGTGGGTGTGCTGGGAGTGAGAGGCGGAGGAGGGGTGAAGGACCGGGGAACTGGGTGGACACACTCAGAACTCACCCTGACCACCACGCTGTCGGCAAAGGACGCGGGGTTGTCCACCTCGGTGAAGGGTGGCGGGCCGGTGCCCATGATTTTCCAGCGCACGTAGAGCACCCCGGCTCCCCCCACGGCCAGGAGGGTCATTCTGAAGAGGAGACCCCCATTTCTGAGCACGCCAATGTACTGCAAAGACACCGCAAAGCCCCAGATGTCACAGATTTTCAAACAGAAGTGTGGCCCAGCCAGGTACAATTGTGCAGCAAGTCTACCTGAACTGTGCTGACACTGTGCTTTAAAAGGCTGGCTATTTTAGAATTCCGACTCACAGGAAGAACTTTGAAAATGGCATTTTAAATCAGCTGGTACTTGACATTTTCCATGTCAGGGTTGGAGACAGAAAGTACATACCTCTAATGACTTGTCCTTGTGTAGTACCTTCTGGACAATTTCCAGAACATTTAATTTGCCTATCACCAAGATGTCAAAGACTGCATTCAAACCCTAAGGAGGCAAAACAAGGCAATCAATGATGTGGGCACCTCACTCTGATTAGGTAGCGATTATACTGCACGATTATATTGGTAAATCTAGGTAAGGAATATAGTGCATTAGGTAATTACGGCAGATTTCTGCAGCTCTTGGAAAAAACACCATTGTTCCTATGAAATTAGCTCATGGTAATATATTATATCAAGTTTATTAGCTAGTAAATTCCTGTTAGTCATAATTTCATAGTCGGCATGTTAGAATACTATAAGATTTGGGATAACTAGGAATTTGGACCTCCTCAAAGGTCGTTCCTTCCCCCTTTTTTTTCCTGTACACTAAGAGCTCCTTAATTGATATAACAGAGTGGTTATGTGGGCAGTTATTATGCATACAACGACAAAGGCAGCATCAGCCTCAGAAACCCAGCCACATAAGTAAGACACCTCAGGAACCCCAGGTGCTGACTGACTTAAGCAAGTGCAGCAGAAGCAGGAGCAGAACATGTACAAGGATCTCTGATGGGCCGCGGGAGATCCCTCAGCTTCAGACTCCTAACTGTCCACCAGCTTGCTATTCTCCTTTTCTTTTTTGTAATCCTCACCCAAGGATATATTTTACTGATTTTAGAGAGAGGGGAAGTGGGGGGCAAGGAGAAAGAGAGAGACAGATCAGTTGCCTCCCATACACATCCCAAAGGGGGATTGAACTCGCAACCTGGGTATGTGCCCTGACCAGGAATCGAACTGGCATCCTTTTGGTGCACAGGATGATGCACGCTCCAACCAACCGAGTCACATGGGTCAGATGCAGCTTTCTGTTCCTGCCCAGCACACAGCCAGACTGCATTTCCCAGCCTCCCCTGCAGCTACGTGCGGTCATGGGACTGAGTGTCAGCCTATGGAATGTGGGCAGAAGTGGTAACGCCCCATCTTGGAGGTTTGGTTATAAACCTGGAACCCTCCACACTCGGGTTCCCCTTCCCACTGGCTGTGATGGAGACGATGAGGATTCTCACTGAAGATGGCAGGGGCTCCCCCAGCCTGGGCCACTGTACGGAGGACAGTCACCTCCGGCACGCGAAGCCCTGTCCACGATGGCCAGGTGAATGACAAAAACGCCGATTCTGTGATGCCACGGGGTTTTGAGAGTGAGGTACTGTAGCTCTACCTGTGCTAACAGCTTCCAATACCACCATGACAGTTTCTTTCTAGCAGGAGAGGGCTGCGTCTGCAGCTATTGCACCTGTAGTTCGCTACAGGCTGAAGGCCAGATGAGCCTTGGATTTTATTGTCTGCGTTGCAATGGTCTTCCCACCGTTGTCACTGCTGCAGGAAACATCATCTAGCACAGTGGTTCTCAACCTTGGCTGCACATTAGAATCACCTGGGAATCTTTTTAAAATTCTGATTTCTGGGCCTCATCCTCCGGAAATTCTGTTTCTTTGTTACTAATGTTGTGCCACCCCCCCTCCCCCCCATAACAAAGAAACAGAATTTCCGGAGGATGAGGCCCAGAAATCAGGATTTTAAAAAGATTCCCAGGTGATTCTAATGTGCAGCCAAGGTTGAGAACCATTGATCTAGCAGAACTGCCCAATCTGGATAGAGTGGTCAGAATACACACGGCGTGTTTGGATAACACTGCCCCTAAGTGACTTGCGTCTTTTTAATATGGGGCTTCGTGGCCAAGATCATAAACCATCAGAAGCCAGTGGTGATTCGTGGTTTTCAGAGCAAGGATGACATCCCTACTTAACCCTCTCCCAGAAATGCTGGGAGCCATTCATTAGCCAATACACGGGCCAGTGCTGGATTAATCATTTCAAGAATCCTGATTTCATTCACCCAAGTGACACATGATTTAGTGGGTCACAGGAGGCCATTTCTGCCGGGGCGTGAACTATTTTCTAGGAGGCAGGGCTCCCTGTTGAGCTGCTGCCGTCACTGTCTTTTCACACCGTTTGTGCTTCTGCCTGTGAGCTGTAGGACAGTCACCACGGGTGACGTGGCCTTGCCGTCAGGGGCACCGAGCCAAACACACGTTTGGCCCTCCCTCCTCCTTCCCACTTAAATGTATCATCAAAACGTCCACATCCTCAAAATGTCCACATTCTTATCAAATTTTTGAAAACAGCTAAATGTCACCATATCCTTTTTCACATAAATTCAAACTGTAATGGGAGTCACCGTGGGTCCTTGTTAAGTGGAGATTCGGATGCAGCAGTCCTGGTGTGGGGTCTGAAATCTAAATTTCTAGTAAGTCCCAGGGGATGCTGATGCCACTGGGCCTCAAACCACACCCCGGGGAGCATGGGTTCAGAGCGGTGGTTCTCCAGAGGATGACTTTGCCCCTCGGGGATGCGTGACTATGTCGGAGACATTTTCGGTTGTTACAACTGAGGGGGTCCTACTGGAGCGAATGGAGGCCAAGGATGCTGCTAAACATCCTGCAGAGCACAGGACAGCCCTCCATAAGACAAAAGATCTAGCCCTCGCTGCTTTGGGTCACTGGATAGAGTGTCAGCCCGCAGACTGGAGGGTCATGGGCTTGATTCTGGTTAAGAGTATGTACCTTGGTTGCAGGCTCGATTCCCCGGCCCTGGTTGGGGTGCATGTGGGAGGCAAATCATCGATGTATCTCTCACATCAAGGTTTCTCTCTCTGTCTCTCCCTGCCCCTACCACTCTCTCTAAAAATTGATGGGAAAATATCCTTGGGTGATGATTAACAAAATAATAAATCCAGCCCATGCCAGGCCAGCGTGGCTCAGTGGTTGAGCATCAACCTATGAACCAGGAGTCTAGGTTTGATTCCTGCTCAGGGCACATGTCCTGGTTGCAGGCTCGATCCCCAACAGGGGGTGTGCAGGAGGCAGCCGATCAATGATTATTTCTCATCATTGATATTTCTATCACTCTCTCCCTTTCCCTTCTTTTCTGAAATCAAACACACACACACACACACACACTAGAGGCCCAATGCATGAAATTCGTGCAAGAGGCTTGGTCCTCACAGCCCGGTTTCATCCGGAAGGTTGTTGGGCTGTCTGGTCTAATTAGCATATTATGCTTTTAGTATTATAGATATCAAACATACACAGACACATATACACACACACACACATATACATATATTAATAATAAAAAGACTTTTAAACAAAGAAAAGAAAAAGATCCAGCCCTAAATGTCAGTAATAGCAAAGTTGAGAAACACTGGCTTAGACCAAATTGTTACTTTTAAAAAGTAACTCCTGAAATCCAAGGATGATGGCAGAGTAATTCCTTCTACACCATCTTGTACAGTAGATAGCTAACCTTAACATTATGGACCAAGTCCAATAAAACCACTGATCTTTGCCTGACTTGTGTCAATCCCCAAATAGCTCTGACTGCCTTTTCTTCCCCAAGGTACTCCTACCTGGGCCATTCACACCCCTCACCTTTGTTTTCCATTTCTCTGCCTCTGCTCACATCTCTGATTTCTAGATTTCCCTCTAATAATGTGAGGCAGAACACTGGCTAGAATAGAGAAAAAAGGAAAGTGGATTTCAATGCTTCTCCCTTCCAGGGGCTTCAATTCAGATTAGCCATCGAAGGTGCGTGCCTCTCCTCCTCAAAGGCCCTTTCACATTTCCAATGGAAGCCAAATATAACATGATCTACACTCAGTACTTCTTTAACCAGGACCAGAAGCATGAATGGGGTCAGCCCACTGTTGCATTTAGGACTGCCCAAATATGAGAGCACCCAAGAAAACCCAAACTGTTCTTTCACCTTTTTCTATGGGACCTCTCCAAGAGGCCCAATGACCACTCTTTAAGAACCTCCCACTCTCCATTCCCACCAGTCGCTAATGATCGTCAGCTGAGACAGCTCATTCCCTGATGCAACACCAGGACTGTGAGAGCACAAGTAATCGGTCCAGAAATGTCTACAACTGCAGGCTGGCAATGGGGTGCAATAGAGGAGGTCACACAGGCAGGGCCGGCTCGCTGTCTCTACAGGAGGGGGAAGGGTGCGTTCAGAGCAGGTCTTACCAGCACAGTGATCCCCTGCTCTTTGCACAGCATGGCCACAGCGCCCAGAAGGATGCTCAGCAACACCCAGAATGTAGAATGGGTCCCTTCCTTGTTACCTGCCAATTAAGAGAAATGACAAACATAAAAGTCATACAACCCAGCTCGGTTTTATTAGCGCTAGGAACAAAAATTTGAAGCATGCACCTCATGTTGTCACAATTTAAAACCAGAGTTTGGTCTCTGACAGCATTTCTCTGTAGTTGTGTTAAACCCCTGAATTCCTGATGAGGCAACACCCTCTAAATGTACACACGTCCTCTCTCAAGGTGAACCCTAGCAGGTGCCCAGAGCCTTTGGGAGGCATTGTAACAAAGTCCTGGCCACAAAGACTCTCATCTCACAGTCCCCAAGGGGTAAGTTCCTTCTCCCCAACCTGCCGATCACCTAATAGGCCATTCTGACAAGTTATGTTGAGAACCCCACTGAGAACGTAAGCACTGCACCTGGTTGCATAAGGGCCTCAGCAGTTACAGCTGCTGTCACAACGGCAGGAGTGATGGGAATGCCTGAGCAGCTGAGAGTCTCCGCTACTGCGATAGAACTCTGGGCTCTGAGCATCAGGGGGTGTGGAATGGCTCAGACCTGTGATGATGCAGGACCACTGACTGAGGGCTGGCACCCACCTAGCACCCGGGGCAGATAAGGGCTGCCATCCTGCATGGGAGGGAACTCAAGCATCACTAGGAAGACAAAACATCACCAGAAATTCGAAGGCTGCAGTAGGAAGCTGGAGTGGGGCTGAGCTTGAGTAATCACCCCTGGTCCCTAAATTGCCTTCTGAGGAGGGTGGGCCTGGCTAGACACTGTTTGGTGGGTGGTATCTGCAATCTGGGGGCCAGAGCTGAACTGCTTGGGAGGAGAGGAGAGGAAAAAGGTGGGGTGGTGTTCGTCTCTATTCTTCCGTGCTGAGGCCCTCACCTCCTCATCCAGATAGATGGTGAACAAGCATCTAAGACAGTGGTTCTCAACCTGGGCTGCACATTAGAATCACCTGGGAATCTTTTTAAAATCCTGATTTCTGGGCCCCATCCTCCGGAAATTCTGTTTCTTTGTTATGGGGTGGGGTCACAACATTAGTAACAATGAAACAGAATTTCCGGAGGATGAGGCCCAGAAATCAGGATTTTAAAAAAGATTCCCAGGTGATTCTAATGTGCAGCCAAGGTTGAGAAGCACTGATCTAAGAAGACACAGCTTTGAGGTGGGGCAAATGAACCTGCGTGGAGGACGAGATCATTAGCTTGCCCGTGTGTCCATGAATCTTGGGTTAGTTTTGCTTAAAACCAGAGCTCCTGGTCTAAATTCCAGCTCTGCATCTACTATGTGACCCTGAGCAAGTTACTATACTCACCGTCTCAGGGACATCACCTATAAAATGGGGCAACATTCACGATATATTCCTCATCCGAGAGGGAAATTTTAGATAGAAACATCTGGACATCCATGTTAAAAATTACATAAGTATGCTTGCAAATGCAAAACACATCTCTGGAAAACACACAAGAAACCAACTATATTGGTTTCTGAACAATTTTAAGTAGGAAAATTTGGGTAGGGAAGTCTTACTTTTCATAGTATAACCTTTTCTATCTTTAAAATTTTCTTAACTGTGTGCATGCATTAAAAACCATACATCTAAAAAAAAAAAACCACAACACTTGGTATAGTGTGGGGCCAGAAAAAGCATTCAATAATCGTTTGCTGCACACGAATCAGCAAACCTGCCTCAGGTTCCAGGGAGGCAGATTTCCAGGGGGCCGTGAGGCAGTGGTTCAGGCCGTAGCTGCTCAGTCACCTGGTCAGAAAAATGTGCCCAGCTCAACAGGCAGTGAAAAGATACACTTTGGTTCTCATTAAATTGCTTGATTGGGAAACCAACAATTAAGTGTGTGGGGAGAGAGGGAAGGGGGAAGGAGAGAGAGAAGATACTAAAACCAACCCAAGTGTATTTGGCATGGGTGTGTGCCATGATGTAGATCTTGAGTGAAGTGATATAAAAAGTCCTGTGAATGTTTAAGACCCAATCAGCAGAGCCCCAGGATGGAAGTCCTAAAGGATACCCAGGCTTCCTATCCAGGAACCGCTACCAGCTCTGGAGTGGGAGGCCCTCCCAGCCGCACACATTCTGTGTCAAGACCAGCAGGGTCTCCACCCAGCTGGGCGAACTGTGAGCAGGACTAACCCTCGTGTGACTGACACCCACTCTGGCGTTGGCAGGCTGCCGGGGGCCCAGGCGACTCATTGGGAAATGTTCTCATTCACAGACAGGCTCCAGTAGCAGGAGACATTCGGGAATCAAGCAGAAAGGATGCATGGGCTAGCTAGTATTTTCTGAACTTTTCCTCTTTTCTTCAGAATCTCTGTATATAGAATCTCCTGGTTTAATGTACAAAGAGGCAGAATAGATATAATACAAAACAATGTTATTTGACTTGTATAGTTGAGGCACTTTTAAGGCTCTCCACAAGGCCAATGACTAGCAGCGGCGCCTCATCAACTTGGATTCCATTGTCTCATAAAGCACAATGAACCTTTATCCTACTGCCTACTGGATGAAGGTGACCCTCCGGAGAGTAATGGCATTTAAGGCTTTGTGACCTGGCCACATAAAACCTCTCTAGCTTTTCGGGGTCCCCCATGATCAGTTCTCCTTTGCTACAATGCCCCTGGCAAAACCCAAGCCATTTTATACAGCTGTTAAATATCACTGACGCCGTGAAACCCCATCCATGCCCACCCAGGTAGCGTCCTTTCTCAATTCACCAGTTTTACTCCACAGTTAAAAAGCAAATGGGCCTACTGTGTGCATGTCTGGTGCCCCTGAGAGCAGCATCTGTCTTACCTACCTTTGTGCCCCTAGTTGACACCCTACATCAGCTGCAGCATCCTACACTGCCCTCATAACAACCTATCCCTACATTCTTCACACAGTTTGTTACAAATACTTGATTTTCTTCATTTTCCCCAAGACAGGGGTCTCCCAACTTCAGCACCACTACTTGGGCTGGTTAATTCCTTGTGCGGGCTGCTCTGTGCATTGCAGGATGTTTAGTAGGACCCCTAGCTTCTCCCCATTAGATGCCAGTAACATCCTCAGGCTTCAGTTGTGACAAGCAAAAACATCTCAGATTTTGACAAATGTCCCGGGGACAGAGGAAAAGAGACCTCTGTCCTAAACCAGTGCTACTCACAATGTGTGGTCCATGGACCTGCCCTTGGATCCTGTTCGAAACAGACTCTCAGGCCCCACCCAGATCTGCAGAATCAGAAACTGGAGGGTGGAGCCCAGCAACTGGCCCTTTAACCAGGCCTCCAGGTGATCCTGATTTAGCTAAAGCTTGCCTGCCCCTGAAAAGGCAACAAGTGGTCAGCGAATGAAATAACTGTCCACTACCAAAAGGGGCAATGAGCTCACAAATCACAGAACCACAATGTAGTAAAAGTTGGAGTAGTGCTTCTCTGAGGTTTTGCAATAATCTCTTTTGCAGTGATGGCAGAATAGATACAATACAAAACAATGTTATTTGACTAGTATAGTTGAGGCCAGCAGGGGGCCACCTGGCCTTCCCTTCAGTACCTTGGAGATGGGTGGGTATTAACTTTGTATGGTAACAGCCCATTTCGTTTTTTAAATGGTTGGCTGTTAGCATATTCTTTCTTAGAGTGAAAATATGCAAACAACTGTCCCTTTCTGGATGTTTCTTCAGTTTCAGAGATTATTAAATATTAAGGTCACATCTCAACAGTGACAATATCAGATCAAAGACAGAATTTCAGGGTTCAGTTATAAAGCAAGTGATGGCTTCACATTCAGAAAACCACTTAGACCACCGCTGCCCAGAAGCATGGGCATTAGTGTTAACGAGCGCCTGAAATTCACCCAGTTACTTACTACTGACGTGTTTTAACAGCAAAACACTCACCTGATACAGAAGAGTTCAGTATAAAAAAGACTGTAAAATATTTCATAAAACTTTTACACTGATTACATGTTGAAATCAGTCATTGGGCTAAATAGAATGTATTGTTAAAATTCATCTCACCTATTTCTTTTTATAATGTGGCCAGCACCAACTTTTAAATTACATGTATGTCTCATGCATTTCTACTGCACAGCACTGTCTACATCATGTGATCAAAGACCCAGCTCAGAAATGAAATGACTGGCACAGGGCTATGTCTGTATTCCAAGTCTGCCTTTGAAAACAGGAAATGTGAAATGATTTTGCCTATTTGAATCCAACTCTTTCCCCCCAGATTAGCCATTTGATATTTTATCAGGAGTCATAAGACTAAGCATTCACATGCATTTCAGTTTTTCCAGAATCTGAACTGGAAACTTAAATAATATTTATCAACTATTTTATGTCAATCAAAAGGGTTTCTTTACGGGTGTGTGGCAGGTATGTGCATGATAACCCATGGCAAGTGTTCCAGTACAGGTGGTGAACAAGAAAGGACACATTAAATGATCTACTGGGAAGCCGGTCCTGAGTTTGGGGACTGCCCAGCCTAATGGACTTCTGGTAATACAGCCTGCTGTGGTATAGTTTTACCCATGGATTTTCCCAAATTAAGATTTTGTTTGAGTCTCTATTTGTCAAAGTGACAAATGCTAATATACAAGGTGACTAATTGCCAATATACAGCATTATCTTGATGAATTTGGACTCTGTTTTTGTGACTATGTTCTTATTTAGTGACTAATGCAAACCAAACTTATTTCCAAACTTGATCATTTTAATAAGACAATTGAAACAGATAGTGGTAGGCCACCTTGTGTATGGTTGGCACTCAATAAATATCTGTTCCATCAGTACTTTTACTTATTTCCATGTCTACCAGAATTCTTATTTAATTATCATATTTGTTAAGCAATTTAACTTTTTGGTAATTTAATACCAAAAAGTTAACAATTTGTTTAATGTAAACAAATATAGCCCAAAGTCAAGTCTTTCCACTTTTAATTTAGTCTTTGAAACTCCTCACAATGGAAAATTCTTCACTGTGTGATTCTTTTTAAAAAAATCAATTTAAAAATATTATATAAGGGATATTAAAAAGGCATAAGAAAAATGGACTATTTCAATTTTAAATTTGGAAGTAACTGTAAAAACAGTAAGAATAAATCCTGAGAGGCAGATGTGGTCTCCAGTAGTTGCATTTATGTGTATTTTTATTAAAATAAATCTCCCCCAAATAGAGAATACTAACTGGTGCATTGCTCTACAGCATTCTCCATCTCACCTCCATTCAGTCTGCTACATTTTGAAGTTCCCAGGAGAAGAGAAAAAAAACCACAAGCTCTTTTTACACCATGAGACATCTCCTATCACTTAAGAAGACAACTTGCTCTAAGATAATCATGCAGCATAGGAACATCAATAGTTTATGATCCATACTTTAATAGAGACAGGCCTAGAAAACATTTTCCTTGTTTCTGTATATGTCTCTACCATCTAAGATAATTCAATCACTTAGGTAAATGGAGGCAAAGATTAATGGAGCACGGGGGGAGGGGGGAATACAAAAATGCACTCACTAATGGAAAGATACTTGTCAGTGCTAACACCCACAAGTGCCAACAGATGTGATTCATTTAATGAAGCACGTGCCTCGGATTTGGCACTATTTTCCAGGGGGAAGATCTTTCAGAAAAAGCATCGCATTATACCAGCTACCCTCTTCACCACTCAACGCCTGGCATCTCCGCGGCCTTGAAACTGGCACGTCGTGTTGCGTGTGGGAACCACGCCACCCTGACAGGTGGCCCCGACTCTCTTTGCCAGAGCGACACAATGAGCATCAGATTCTCCGTCCAAAAGTTGGAGCCAACGAAGCAGTGCTTCCCCCCAGAGAATGAAAGAAGTCGGGCACTGCCGTTCTGAAATACAGGACCATTCTGGGGAAATCGAGACATGCAGAAACCAAAGGAACACGAAGGCCAAGAAAAGAGAACACACACGAATACTGCTGTCACAATCCAGTTGGCAAGGACCCCAAACCCAAAAACAAAAGGCCGACGCTGTGTGACTTACTCAACTGACCTATTATTTTTTAAAGCTAGCATGATTCTAAGTCAAAGAAAAAGAGATGTCTTAAATCAGGACAAAAATATGAAGAAATGATAGCTCAAGAGAAAGAGTTATTCTATTTCAGCTGCCTGAACTATGATAAGGAGAGCAATAGAGCAAATAAAGTTTAAGAGTTTAAAACAACTGAGATTTAAGATCTGGTCTTTTACAGTGGATTAGAATTTAAAATGGTTGTTCTAGTTATGTAGCAAATTCATTGCCCCCCACTAAGATTCTCTCCTCCCCACTATAAGTGAGACTAATTAAATTTCTCTTCATAGTTCTCACTTCCATGAAATAAGTATTTTAAGGTATCAATTTTGAAAAATTGTTTTGGCCATTCTAGCAAGTTTATCGTGCAGAGAGATTATGTTCACAATCCCAAGTATGAGGTATTAAGAGAGAGATAAATATTGAAAAGATGTCATATCATAAGAAAAATACTTTTTGTTTTGGGCATTCAGAAATAATAACTATTGCATCATCGACTTCATTTGACTTAGTGTTTTTCCTTTTTATGAGAAAATGTATGCTTCCTTTATAAGGCAACTTTTTTTTTTTTTTGAAAAAGGATTCTGTTTCAAAAGATCTTGCTTAGAGATACTCAAGTTAAGCACACACCCACCAAAGGTCAGACAAATGTTATGTGTGTAGATTTTTTTCATTTTATAAAAACCCCAGGATTCTGGAGGTTAGTACAGAATGGCTTGTTAATAAACTCAGGCAGTTAAAAATTGTCCCGAGGTTTATAATACAAGCATCGCATCTATAAAGAAAGCTAATGAGGTTATCAAAAAAATATATATCCTCTGAAAGAGCTTTTGAACTCGTTCCATCATTCATTTCAGAGTACTCAATATTTTGTTTCCTTATAAAAAATACTAACTCTGTTTCTCCGCAAAAACCTTTCTTGAACTTCAAATTTATATGCAACTAACGTTAGGCCTTTCTTTGAATTTACGTTCAGATCCAAGAAGAACAAAGACCAGGTCACTTTAAACATAAGTTTAAATGATAAACAGCATTAGTATTTGTATTCAATAAACGCTGGGCTGAGCTTCCACCAGAAGAGCTTTGAGTCCCAGTGGAACACTTGCAAACACGTGGACAACACAAGCAGCTGGCCCAAAGACTCCTCATGGCCGTGGCGTGTTTACCCCCCAGTGTCTTTTACAGCCCACACTGACTCGAGGGGGGGGAAATAAAAATGTGTGACTATTGTTTGTGATATCTCAAAGTCCAAATGAAAATATACACACCCAATGTCCATTAGTATCAAGGACTCTTCTGTTTGACTCAAAGAAATTTAAGAGTAGATGAAAAAAATTAGTAATATAAAACGAATCACCATATGATCCAGCAATTCGACTTCATGGTATTTACCCCCCAAAAAACCCCAAAATCACTATCTCGAGACGACACATACACCATGTTCACTGCAGCATTATTTACAATAGCCGAGATATGGAAATAATCCAAGTGTCCACTGACAGACCCATGCATAAAGAAAATGTGGCACACATGCCAACGGAATACTATCTAGCCATAAAAAAGGAAATCTTGTCATTTGTGACACAACAGACCTTGAAGGCATTATGCTGACTGAAATAAGTCAGACAGAGAAAAACAAATACTGTATGACCTCACTTTTATGAGGGGGTCTAAAAAAAAACCACACACACACCAAACTCATAGAGAGAAAGAGTAGTAGTTGCCAGAGGTGGGGTGGGGGATGGGGTGGATGAAGGTGGTGAAAAGGTACAAACAGCCAGTTATAAAATAAGTAAGTCCTGGGGTGTAATGTATACCATGGTGACAGCAGTTAATACTGTACTGTATATCTGAAAGTTGCTAAGAGAGTAAATCTTAAAAGTTCTTATAAGAAAAAAAAAAAGGTATAGCTATGTAGGGTGATGGATGTCAACTAGGCTTATTATGGAGATCATTCTGTAATATACACATATATCAAAGCATTATGATGTACACCTAAAACTAATACAATGTTATATGTCAATTATATCTCAATAAAATAATAAATTGTACATTTCAGGGCAAACAGACAAAGAAATTAGGAGTACAGAGGGCACAGTCATCAATTCTGCATAAACACACCATGAAAAGAAGGGGATACTTATTGAGTACCTGCTGTGAGGAGGCTACAGGGAGGAAAAAGTTGACAGCGTAGTATGGAAAACCAGAATATTCTGTTCCTTGAGCAATCTGAATAACGGAAGCTTTATTTTAGTCAAACTATACCAGGCTCTAAGTCCTTCAAGGGCATGGACTGTGTCCTTTTAGTTTTTGTGTCCCTGACACAGGGCCTGCTACAAAGGATGCCCTTCGTGTTTGATTAATTATTGGTGAAAGAATGAATGACCAACCCTGATAATCCTGTATGCCATTTTAGAACAGAATCAGAAGTGTCTCATCATGAATTCCTTAACCAGAATTATTTTTGCACAGAGCTCTCACTGCTTCTCCTCTGTAAAGTTATTATTAGTTTGTGAAAACTTTGCTCCTCTTAAACAAGACTCGGCCATCATATTTGTGAAGTTGGACATTAATATGATGTTTAAAAATTATTCCACGGAGGGCGGGGGGGCGCAAATTATTCCAGAAAGTTATTCTCTATAAACAAAAAAGCTGTTTGTTTGTTTTTTAAATCCTCACCTGAGAGTATTTTTCCCCATTGAGTTTTGGAGTGTGGAAAGGCGGGGGAAGGGGGAGGGAGGGAGGGAGGGAGGGAGAGAGAGAGAGAGAGAGAGAGAGAGAGAGAGAGAGAGAGAGAGAGAATTGATTGGTTGCCTCCCGAACAGCAGGGCCAGGGATGGAACCTGCAACTCAGGTACATGCCCTTGACTGGAAATGGAACCCGAGACCCTCTGGTGTGCAGGCCAATGCTCTAACCACTGAGCAACACCGGCCAGGGCAGAAGTCGTTTCTATTTTAGCATGTTGAAGAAGGAGTACGGAGAATCTGACACACAGAAGAGAGGCTGAACACACAGTGCCTGTGTCAACGGAGACTAGGAAAGGCTCCACCCAAATTCATCAGCACTGAGGCAAAGCAGGATTTGGGAGTTGTGGACAGGAGAGGACAGGGCAGTGCCCGGCAGAGTGAAGGGGCTGTTCCAATGGTGCCGGCTGAGTAGAGCAAGGGGCAGTGCTGGGCATCTGGTCTGCTGGATCCTGAGGTTACAGCGGGAAGGGCTCAGGACCCCGAACCTTCTTGGGGAGGGGACAGAGAACTGCCTCGTGTGTAGGACACAGGACTTCCTCCAGATAAGCAGGTAACTAAATGTAAGTCCCTCTCTTAAGAGTCCCCGTTGTTCTCCATCTCAGACCCGCAACAAGCTTGGGAGGCAGACTGGAATCATTCCAGCACCTTCCGTGAAAACAATGAGTGGGAACCGAAAGTGGCAGCGAAAACCACCTCACAACGATGGAGAGTGCAGCTGGAGGGGTGGGTGCTCCAGCCCACTTTCAACTTCCAAGAAGAAATCATTCTGATATAGTTTAACTCGAAGCCTGCGTGGGCAAGAGGCCACAGTCAGAGGACAGAAAGGAGACAGAAGTCCGTGGCCAAAAATAACTCTCAGGGTCAAGACCCCGAGGCCCGGATGCGAGAAGAGGGGCGACCCTCCCCCAGCTTTCTGTTTTCCAAAGACTGAACAAGCTGTCGGTGACTGCCAGGAGCACACCCGTCTGGAGGTGAGTCCCAGGGCTCCACTTTAATCCACTCTTCCCTTTTCCTAAAGAGGGTTCAAAGGAGCAGAGCACCAAAGCCCGGGAAGGTCAGGCCTTCCTGTAGACTCAAGGCCGTCAGGAAGGCTTCTAAGGCTCCCGTACCCATCCATCTGCCTTCCAACTGTTCCCAGTCACTTCAACCAAATGAAAACCTATTCATATTCCTAAAAGGGTTTCCGCTAAAGCCACATCTACCACTGTTATCGGTGTGCAAACACTAAATATTTCCAGGTTAGCTTTCTCGAAACCATCTGCATCCTTAACATGAAAGGCCTGTAACAATCTCTTTATGAAATCCCTTTCCAATTTTAAAGTAAAAATGTCATAAATGTTAAAAGAACGCTCCTGGACTAAAAAAGTAAAGGTTATGCCTAACCGGTTTGGCTCAGTGGATAGAGCATCGGCCTGCGGACTGAAAGGTCCCAGGTTCGATTCCGGTCAAGGGCATGTACCTTGGTTGCGGGCACATCCCCAGTAGGGAGTGTGCAGGAGGCAGCTGATCGATGTTTCTCTCTCATTGATGTTTCTAACTCTCTATCCTTCTCCCCTCCTCTCTGTAAAAAATCAATAAAATATATTTAAAAAAAATAAAAATAAAGGTTATATTGCTGCTACTTGTTAAGATAGTTCCATTAATACTGAAATATGCTTAACTAATGTTTCATGAATCAAAGTATTAATTGAAAATCCATCACACATTAAGCACTTTTACCTTTGGTATTAGTTTCCAAAGGTTTTATTTAAAAAAATCTCTCAAAACACAACAATCCAAAACCTATGGGACACAATGAAAGCAGTCCTGAGAGGGCAGTTTATAGCTCTACAGGCCTACCTCAAAAAACAAGAAAAAATGGTAGTAAAAAAAATCTCTCTTTTGTCTGGATGGCTCTCAGATATAATTTTATAATTTACATATGAATTAAAAACAGACACATATATGAAAAAATGTATGCATATGAATTGGAACAGAGAAAAGATTAGCAAAAGGACCCAGGAAAACAATATACAATGTCTTTAGTTTTCCGCCTTCTGTGAGAATATTCCATTAAAGGAGACTAAAAAATGTATCAATTCACTTGATAGAATTTTTAGTCTCCTCAAATTTTTCCATTATTTCATAAGAACAATCTTTAGAATTAAAGAGAGGTTTTATTATACCTCCTAAATAAATGTGCCCCACATATGTTAAAACTATCAACATTTAATACTTTCTTCAAAAAGCACTCCTGATGTCTTTGAAATCTACTCAGAATAGGAAGCAGTTACTTTAAAGGAAGATAAGTTAAAATTAATAAAATGGTACTTCCTGAAACTTTAGAGTTGTCTTTGAGAAAAGTCAACAGACTTTGTAAGTATTAATAATGCTCCCATAAAAAACAAGAACCTCACACTCCAGGTGCATAGCTATCCATTTCAGCGTGTTTCTATTTTTTTTCCCCCTCCATGAGGTTTTAATAAAAAAGAACCAAAAGCTGGAAATAAAATCACAAAAATCAATCACAACTGCTTCAGTGCCTAGGGCAGAAGCTCTTGGTCTCGCCGCACAGCAGGCTGCTCCTGTGTGACTACTGATGCACAAACTCTGCGTTATTAAAAAAGCAATGGAGTGAAACAAGACACCTACAGCGGGCATACACCTTTTCCCCACATTCCCTCAAAGTGACGACCTTATATACGCACATAATTTCCCATCTCAAAATTAAGAAGACAAACATCACGCTTACTTTCTCTAAACGCTCTACAGTAGCCCAGGAAGGATAACAGAAAGAACAGGGCACCCAGGAGGTCTGCACGGCCCACAACACCAGCAACCTTAAAAGAAGGGGAAGAAAAAGAAATTTACATTAAAAAATATATATTTTTAACAAATCCTAAACTTAGGAAATACAAACAAATTCCTTAGAAATAGAAAAAAAACCTTATTAGACTCTACCATCTCTATTAAAATAATCTGCATACCTGCAACAGCCTGTGGTCTTATCTTAGAATCGGTTTTCTTATGCTTTTGGTCTAGGACTTGACTTAACTGTTTCTAAGAGAAAGTCGGATTGCTTAGAACCCACTGATGGCTACTGTGTGGGCTGGACAGTCAGCGATGCATGCACCGTATGCAGCAGAAGCCCTGTTACTTAGCACCCTGTCCCCAAGAGCGGCAGAGACCTGTGTTTCTGATGTCTCCAAAGTGGACTGTCAAGTGGAAAATGCTATCAGCTGAAAGGGAATGATATTTAAAAAAGAAAACTTGATTCGAAACATGAAGGGAAGGTGGGAAATAAGGGTTGAAAGTCATCAGGCAGATAAAGACAGGAATAATGACTCAAAGCTGCCTCTGCCACCTTTTCCTCGATTCAGACCAAAACCGGTGAAGTGGGTTAATCTGGAAAGAATGCTTCAAAAGCTATCGACAAGACAAAAACAGAATAACATTTCTACCATTCCTCCCCCATTTTCTACACCTGATGACTGTCTCCCCTTCTTTATATTAGTGACAATGAAGCCATATGCAATTCGCGTTTCATTTCTTCCAGGCTAATTACTCCAAATGGTGTTCTCCAAATGTTTCATGGCAAATGAAAGACGCAGAATTCCACCCGTGAGTATTAGGCTAGTTTATGTGGCATTCTTCACTAACTAGCACCTGGATGTGACATATATCCAAGAGATACTTTAAGTATCACTTCAATGACTGGTAAGTTCACCTTTTCTTAAAGGGCATATATGATATATGAGATACAGAATAAAGACTATTCTATAAATGGAAATAACATACAATGAACATGAATGAAATTACTATATTAACATATGAACCACGAGTGTGTGTATAAGCAATAGCTATAAAGAAAGCCTTTTGGGAGTTTCCCACCACACGAGCTAGATATGAAAGCTGAGGGCAATCACACATTCTGATCTTGAACTCCTGATGCAGGTGCACGTGGCAGCCCAAGGTGTCCCACAGTCGCTGAGAAGCCTGAAAGGGTTGATGACTCCAGCCTGTGAATGCCACCCACATCCAAGAGGGAACTAAGGACAAAGGCTCAACAGGTCTGAATGACTATGCCAGCATGCCGGAGGGTTAAACAGTGCAATCACTTCACGAGTGAAGTAAATATGCAGTGAGAGTTCTTGAATGGTCTGGCCTGTAACTCACTCAGTGAGGGATACAGTAAATCAGGAGTGCAATGAAACCGAGCAGAGCACACAGTAGGTGCTGGCTCACTGTTAGTTTCCCGTATGAATCCCAAATTGTGCTTCTATAAATGTGAAGGGCAGAAAGGAATGAAAACAGGACACAGCAGCTGAGGGTGAAGCAGGTAGGAGCTCCAGAGCACCTTGGTGAGTGAGGGATGGAGCAGCTGGTCCTGTGGGCCTGCCGCCAGGAGAGAGATGGGAGAGAAAGGAGGGCATCTTCCAGCTGTGGCTGTCTACAGAGCCTGAGGATGGCCCGGAACCCAAATTCCTTAGGGAAAATAAAACAAGCCAAGTCAACCCAGAGAAGTTTATCCAAGGGGGGTCCTCAGATCATGGAGGGATTGGGGAGAGGGTTCAGAGAAAAAAGGTTCCTTGAAATGAGTGAAGGGGAAGGAAGTGGTTTGGATAAATACAAGAATAGGGGCCAAAAGAGCCAACCACTCTTTACCTAGGGACAGTTAAAGACTAACCTTTAGGTAGGAGTTTCCCGCTACACTGGTCAGATATGCAATGCTAAGGGCAATTATACATTCTGATCTTGAACTCTTGATGCAGGTTCACTAATGTGAACTTTAAACATCATCACTTGTTTTTAAAACAAATAATCTTCCTTTGGTTAGCTGGTGAAGACACTGCCAAGTTTTAAGCAATATACATTACATTGTCTGACATAAAGAAAAACGGGGTTTAAAACACTATGGCAATTGTTTTAAAGTAAAAAGAGTATTCAGTCCTTACAATAAATTTTTCACATATTAAAGAGATTTCACAGACAAGATTGTAAAAGGCTATCCAAGCAGACGCCACATCTAACTGGGAAATGGGCATGAGTACAAAGAGACTTTATTTTTCTTTTCTGATTTTTGCATAATATATTTTCAGGCAAAGTTCTTTACAAAGGCTATTTTTTCTAACAAATAACCTGAAACACTCATATCAGGATTTTGAAGGGGTTCAGAACAAATTTCCCCACAATGCACCCTTTTGGCATGCTATTTTGAGCTGAAGGCAGTTGAGACCCTATGGGCTCAGGAGAAATTTTTGCTCTTCCCTTAACTATCCAGAAATCTAAATTGGGGGCCTTGCCCTTAATGACTTATTACCAGAAATAACTTTTCATGAACTACCTATAGGGCAGGGCAAACTTCTAATTACTGAACATCTGCTCTTATCATCCTGCAAATTTCCCTCCCCGCCACCCCCACCCCAAGGCATCTCACATCATTCCTTACATACCTCATTTTCCCTTTTCTCTCTCTGAACCTTCATGTATGTGGGAATCTCTGACTTTCTCATGGATGTGGGGCTCCCGTACATACTTATGTAATTAAATTTGGTTATTTTCTCTTATTAGTCTGTCTCATGTTGATTTAATTATTAGACCAGCTGAAAGAACCTAGAATAAAATTTCTTCCTCCCCTACGGTTCTCTAGAGGAATCACTGCCAACCTCCCCCTGCCCCCACCCCCTCCCCCGAATCCTTAAGGTGGCTCACTTTTATTCCCACTAGGAACAATGTGCACAGGGGCCACAGGGAGGAATTAGGAGAAGGTGACTGGGAGGATCTTTCCCCACCCAGTGCTTTCAGCATTAAGCTCTGGGTTTATTGAACGGGCAGATTAAGGAGGCTTGAGCATCCCTCTCTGATACCCAAATTCAGGCAACTTGACATCTTCATCAATGCTCTGAGAAAACGAAAACTTACAGTTGCACTGTGTCCTCAGGGAACCCCCCAGGGGCTGCTTCCTGGTCTCCAAAGAGACAAGGGCCTAGGCCAGTGACGGCGAACCTTTGGAGCTCGGCGTGTCAGCATTTTGAAAAACCCTAACTTAACTCTGGTGCCGTGTCACATATAGACATTTTTTGATATCTGCAACCATAGTAAAACAAAGACTTATATTTTTGATATTTATTTTATATATTTAAATGCCATTTAACAAAGAAAAATCAACCAAAAAAAATGAGTTCGTATGTCACCTCTGACACGCGTGTCATAGGTTCGCCATCACTGGACTACGCAACCCCCTCCCTTAGCTCCCCTCCCTCTTCTGGTGACTGGTGTGTTGGAGCCCTTCCCATCTACAAATACCTCAGAGTGATTTGGGGTGGCATAGCTGGAAATAAGAGACATTCACATGAATTGGAAAGCAAAATAAAACTGATTACATGTATGCATATATGCATAACCCATGGACACAGACAATAGGGTGGTGAAGGCCTGGGGCGGGGGTGGGCTAGAAGGGGTCAATGTGGGGAAAGAGGGGGCATATGTAATACTTTCAACAATAAAAATTTAAAAAATAAAACAACAACAAAAAAGGATTACAATTATTTTACTACCAACTGTAGACCATGAGGTAGGAAGTCTGCAGGGTGTGACTGACTGATCTCAGTTTGCCTAGGGCTATCCCATAACCCCTTAGTCTTAAGCAAAGGGGATGGCTGATCACCCCAAAGACTGGAAAATGTAGGCTCTTTTTTAAAAATCCTCAACCAAGGATATGTTTTTTATTGGTTTTTATAGAGAGAGGAAGGGAGGGAGAGGGAAACATCAATCAGTTGCCACCCACATGCGCTCCAAGGATGGAACCCACAACCTAGGTATGTGCCCTGACTGGGAATCGAACACACAACCTTTTGGTGCATGGAACAATGTTCCAACCGAGTCAACCAGCCAGGGCACAGAAAATGTAGGTTCTTATTTTCAGTGTGCAAAAGCATTCTCATTATTAATGTCAAGACACCAAACACATAAATGTTAACAAACGGAAATTTACAGTACTAACACTGGAGGGGCCTACACTGCCACTACTTTCCCTTAATAAATGTAAACAGAAGCAGCACAATTACTCCCAAATCCTCAAGCCTCATCCCAGATCAATGTTCAGTGGGGGTGGGAGGTGGGGATGCTGTGCCCAGGGCCAGGCCCCAGCCCACAACACAGGTGGCCTCCTCGGTTCTGGCCTGGAACACTCTGAGGAGCTCTCCCTCCATCTGATTCTCTGGGTCAACCTGCTTTATGCTCACTTTAAAGCTGGGTGCCATGTAGAGTGGAAAATAACAGGGAGGTGTAGATAAGAGGAAACTGAATACCAACTATTTGTCAAAACAATGGAAGGTGAATATATAAATGATCTGTCTTAGGAATGCTAATTTCTAATAAGCCTAAACTGTTCCTTGCATTATGAGTTCGAATGACTTTCATAGAATGGAAGGGTGGGAGAGAGTAAGAAATTTTTTCAGATACTCCCCTTTCTCCTATTTTTAAATATCGCAAATGTAGAATTTTGGTGGTAACATCCCCGGATTGCATTTATCTGGGGAGGTGTGTGCACATCCAGTTATACTTGTTGGCATTTCAAACTTGTTTACAAACTAACTTCTCAATATTTAAAGTCAGAGTTTTAGAAAAACGTCTTTGGTTAATAATTCATATATTTGCTTTTGCTTTTAAGATCACACAAAATCAGATAAGTACCAAATCAGTACTTCTGCCAGAAATTCCCTTATTTCTGATTAATGTGTACACTACTTCTGAATCCCAACAAACATTTAGACCATAAAGAGAACTAGGACAGAAACAAATTCTAATTTGAACACAAATACATAGCTTGCAGCAGTTCCCAGCGTGCCAATACCTGAAGTCCTCTGAATTTGCTGAAGTAAAAAATTGTGAGAATTTTTTAAAGTTTAAAGTAGATATTAGAAGAACATTGAAAGAACAATTCCACAACCCTCTTAATACCAAAGAATAGGTAGTTCTCAAAGCACTTGGTTAACGTGTATTTAAATAACACGTGAAATGCAGAAATAAACTGAGGAGAAGTAATAAAGCACATGTAGTATTTTATCTGAGGTACTTCATGCTCACAGAATGAATGAGTAAAACAAAATCTTTTACCTCAGCAAACATGACTTACATTTCCAAAGGGTTCCCGTGGAGGTGGGGGTAGCGTGGTTTCTGAAACCCCCATATGGTTTGTACCACATATACTCAGCAGCAGGCTCAGTGGAATAAAGGCATGGCCCACAGGACAGCGGGTCAGGCCCCTCAGGAGCTACCAAACCACATGTCAGGGGGAGGAGAATAATGCAGGGGGCCAAGAAAAGGAGAAGGAAGGTGGGGAGAATTCGTAATTCCACAGCAGGACTTGGGGACCCACTTTCTAGTTCAACTCAGAGTATGGCGGCAGCGTCTCTGCACAGACCTGGGACAACCAGGTTTCAAGTTCTATTCCTACTTCCGCCAGCCACATGACTGCCCTGGGATAAGACCAGTTCCTCTTCTGTAAAGTGAAACTGTGATGCTGCCCCATCTGATCCCACGGAGTTTTTGTGACAATCACAACAGTGTGAGAAAATAGTTTGCAAACTATAAACCTCTCAGCTAACACAGGGACATGGAGAAAGGTAGTGCTGGCCTCTGGCTTGTATACCCCAAAGCCAGGCAACATTCAACAGGCATACCTTTACAGTGTGGGTATATGAGGGAACCAGAGAGCATCACCAGCAAGCAAACCATGCTGCCATTCTAAAGTCTTGGTCAACTGGGGACTCTGCATTTTTCCATAAGAGAGACCTGCTGGACCTGCATACAATCGTCTCCAACGCCTGGCAGGGCACCACCACAGCTCCATGAGCATTTAAAGGAAGCCTGTTTTAGGAAACAAACCCACACAAGTGCAGATGCCGCGGGCGGGTGATACTCACACACTCAGTGTGCACCGGGTGCACAGCAAACAGCAGAGCGGCCAGCAAGGATGACCTGGGGGCCAGGTTTAACCTCCGGCCTTTGCTGGTGTACTGCAGGCCGCCAAACAGCACCGAGAAGACATCCACCATGAGGACGGAGATGCCAGCGTGCAGGAGGATGTTGACCACGTGGAAACTCACGGGGTGGAAGCCTCCCGACAAATAGTAGTTAATCCTGTAGCAGAAGAAGGGTGCTCACGCCAGGTGCGCAGAAGCACGTGAAATAAAATGCAAACCATCTAAAGGAAAAGGCTGGTGAGTAAAAATACTAGAAGGAGAAAAGAAAGACGTTGTGCAATGTTGGTTAAAATAACACCCAGCTAAATAGTGCTGCTAAGCTAAGAAAATTGGAGAGAAGGTAAGAATAGTTAGCTGCAGAGGGGGAAATAGACAACAAGGGGATCTCAGAGGGGTGGGACAGAAAATACGTGGAGAGGGAAAGCGAAAGGAAAGCCAGTCAAATTTTTAAGTGCAAAGAAGGCAAGACTGCAAAAAAAAATGTATCGCACATTACTCATGGCGATCCCACAGGAACCTGGATATAAGACAGTCATGTAACTTGCTTATTCAAAAAAATAAAAAGGTACTTTACAGTTTTTCTACCAGCCTTCTGAACAATGAACCACTTTCTCATTGTCAGGGATTCTTATTTCTGACTGCTTTTCCATTACCAGTGGTTCTATTTCATCATCTCCATGCTTCTTTGAGAGATCTACAGACAAGTATTTAATGCGTCAAAGAAATAGCTATGCATAGAAACTCCGTGTGGCGAATAAATCTATTTCATGCAAACAGCTCCCTGATTAATGGGGAGAGTTAGATTGTTTTTAACTTTTTTTTGCCTATTGACTTGGTAACAGCAGGAAGATTGATGCCTTTTATTTACAGTGAAAAAAAAAGACAATTTCATGTGATGCCACATGTTGCCTGTCTCACAGTGTCCTGCGTATTCGCCAACCTCCAAGAGCTGTGAAAAATGGACGCTTCACCCATGTGCATGTCATCCTTGAGAGGGCCATGCTAACTCTGTATTGTTGCCCCACTTTTAGCACCTTTCCTGCCAAAGCAAGCCCTGCAGTAACGTTTCCACATGCCGGTTCTCTCCGTCCTCCTGTGACCTAACTCCTAATAGTTAGAACTGTCACGTACTTCTTGGAAACCCATAAAGGTGAGTGGCTTATGCTTCCCTAGGAACTATTAACTTGACTCCTAGACCCCGGGAATCCTGTCACATGCAACCTGGTATATTATAATGCACAAGCTGTGGGTGACCCTCGCGTGCAGCCCACACCGTCATACCTCACCTGAAAGTCAGGACGGTGAGAGGTCGGTAGGACTTGTGGCTGGTGTTGCTGCTCAGCCGACTGCCCCAGAAGTCATGATGCCACAGGTCCCCAAGGGGCGTTTCTGCTCGGAGGTCCTGCAGGAACACAACCAGAGGACATTCGGGACAAAGGAGTCATGACTCCTGGTGATAGCTAAGCCCTCACCAAGTCCCCTTCTTTAAAGTTCCTCATACCTCTATTCCCCAAGCCTTCCACCACCTGGGCTGAGCCACCATCATCACTCACCTAGGACACAGGCAGGCCTGCCAGCGGGTCTCCTGGGCCCTCTGCTACGTTCTCCCCATTGCTTTTTCCAAAATGCAAATTGAGTCACTGTACCCACCTCAGCTTAAAACAATGCTACAGCTCCCCCTCTCTCCCCCCTTTCTAGGACAAAGCCAGTGTTTTAACATAGATGCCACAGTCGGGGGTGCCCACCAGCCTCTGCAGGCTCATCTCTTGGGCTCAGTGATCTGCTAATGGCCTTTGTCTGGTCCCCACACAGCTCCTGCTACCATCCACTCCAAGGCTTTGCATGTTCCGGTTTCCATCCAGCTGGTCACTCCTCAACTCTTCACAACTCAGCTCCTCCTGCCATTCATCTCTCAGCCACTGAGCTATGACCTTTCTAAGCTGATGCAATTTCCCTTCTGTGGGTCTTGGGCATCTTGCACCCATCCTCACAGCGCCGAGCACACTGGCGATTTATAGTCTAGTGACTATTATCTGTCTGCCCCACTGCCCTGGGGCTCCGAGAAGCGGGGACACATCTGTGTTTGCTGGGGGTACACGGAAGATGTTCATCTATACTGAATGAATGAATGGACCTTATAGCTAAATGAGATCACTATTACCCTCTCTCATGAGTGTGGATAAACATGTATTTAAGTTTCCCATTTTTAGTCATGAGCTAAGCAGACAGTAATATTAAAGGAAAAACAATTTCTACATCATTTTTAAAGATAAATATCACTATTTTAAAAAATTATACCTATCTTACTACTAAGGTAATTTAATTTGGTACTGTACTACAGATGCTTAAAAACGCATCTTTTTTTACATGTAAATTTGAAACGGTGTCTAACAAGAAAAAAGGCAGACAGGCTACTGTGGAGTAACAAAACTGAATATTAATTTTCTCTTTAAAGCATAATTAAACAGGAATATTTTAGGGACTAGAAATTATGATGTTCTGAGCACCACATGATATATCAGTCAAGACTGTGCAGTAACCAAAATCAACTCTGATTAATGTGAGCAAAAAAGGAACGCTTTAAACTGAGTGCAAGGTTCCTGGACGCCCAGGTGGGCTGGAAAACCAGGTTAGGACGGTGCAGCCAGAAGCACACCCACAATTCCCACCGCTGGCACCTCCCTGAGGCTGCCTGGGCGCCTCCAGACCCCACCTCTTTGCATGAGTAGCTCCTCACTCCAACAGGTGGTACACCTGCTAGGAGAGCCTACGTCTGTGTCTGTATCTAAACTGGACAGTCTGTGTAGCGTCTAACAACCAGAAGGCAGGGAATGCCCCAAACAGAGGAAGTGTGTCAAATCGTGGCTGGTCCAGAGAGCACCCAGTGCCCACGGCACACAGTGGATTCAGTGAGTCCTGGCTACTTAAGTGCTTGCTGGCTCAAAAGGACAGGCTTGCGAAGAGGCAAGAGATACAAGGTTGGTCACCTGATGCCTACTCTGAGGTGGCAGTTCTCTTCGACTGGGTATCAGCTTCAGAGGCCTTGAGTGTACCACCACCGTCTTTGAGTCGGTTAGATGTTTCTGGAAGGCCCTGTACAACCCACCCACCAACCGAGTCCACTCAGTTACAAAACGGGAAGTCCACCTTCTTCTGCATTGTCCCAGAAGCACCTGTTCAGTAGTTGTGGAAGGGTCGGGCAGAGGCTCTTTCCTTCCATTTGAGCAGTAAATAAACACCAACCAACTTCTAAATATTTGATGAGGTGTAGCCTACACAAGCAGGGCGTGCTACAGGAAGGCCAAGTTTCCCTGATAAGGATTTACGGAAAAGACGTGTTACGTCTGAAATTCCTGCTAACTTCACGTCTCAAAGAAAATCATCTCAATGAAAGACGGCAACTCAACCCTGCAAGGACGCATCTGGAAAGCAGTCTTTAACACCAGTAACACCCGGTCACAGCCTGCTCCACATTACTGTAGGCGCGGTGCCAATGAATGGAGAAGTGCCTTTCATGAAACAGGAAAAAAAAGGGAGGGCTAGCAAGTTGACAAAGGGGCAGTGTGATGCTCTAGAAAACACTGCCAAGACAATGTGCCATAGAGCCACGACTGGCTTCATCTGCCTTCCCCCACCCAGAAGGAAAGAGAACTACAGCCACCCCCCCAGAGCATCCCACATCCGACAGAGCTCAAGCTGTCCCGGCCTTGCTTATCGAAGTTCTCCCATAGGTAAGCTAACACCTTATATATCTTCCACTTAACAAAAGTGGAAGAGTCAAGAAACTCTCAATAAAACGAAGAATAAAAATTTTAAAGTAAAGGCAGACCCTCGAATCCTTGTTAGGAATCCTATAGCTGTTAAGCCACGAGTGTGACATACACAGTTGCTCAGGGCTACAAACTTCCTTCTTTTTCCTTTAAGCCTGGCTTTAAAAAGGACTGAAATAGAAACATCTGCAGGTAACGGCTGGGTGAATTGAGGAAAACTACAAATGAAGAACTTGAATTAAAAGCAAGCATCAACAATGCTGCAGTTTGTGCCGTCAAAAATGGAGAAAATCAGTTGCAATGCATTAAAATAAAATATATGCAAAACAGTCATTCCTCCCACCCCTCCTGGAAAAGAATGTTTGTCACAGAGACAATTTTTTCCAATATTTTCAATGTGATAATGAATTTTCCCTCATTTGGTTGAATCCATCACTTCAAAAATTTAAGAGCATTAAAAAACAGTGTTACAAAGAGTTGCTACAATTGCATCTACCAGAGAGAAAAACTAGTATATTCCTTCAAACCCTCTTCATTGGTGAAGGCATACACATAAAATATCTGCTGAGTAACTAGATTGTCAGAGACTCTAACCTGTGCCATCTCCAGGGTCTTTCCCCTCTCGGCCCCTGCCTGTCCCCGACTTTCTTGTTCCAGTTTTCTTTAAGCTCGCCGAAATCTTTTTCTTCCCTTCCCACACTGTATGGCTTCTTCCCTATCCCTAGGTAGCAAGTGGAAGAGATAGGCTTTCCCTGAACCGATGTAGCACCCACTGGTGAGCAGAAGTGCTGGGATTTTGCTGATTCTGCAAATGTGAGTCTCTGAACACGAAACGAGCAGGAACTGCATCGCTCCCCACCCTCCGGCAGCTGTCACCAGCTGTCCTGATGCTATCATCCAAGGACAAAGAGGCCAGCTCGCTGCCTGCTGCTGAGGATGTACCTTTTGGTGAATGATCACTGCAGCATATGTGTGATTTTCTTTTTTCCTGGAACAGCTCTGCCTCAGTGTTTGGGAGATTTATCACAAACCCTGAAATACTCGGTCTGCAATGCCCTGCAACACGCTCACCTTGAAATCTTAGAATAACAGCCTCTCTGATACATGTGTGAGGCCTGTGGCCTCACATCACAGCGGGTACATGGGGAGGGTAGAGCCCGAGGTGAGGCAGGGGTTGGAGACCCTGCTGCCAGCAATGAAAGGGGCCCTAAATCCAGGAGACACTATCTAAAAGAGATGGGGAATCCAGAGCACAATTGGTGCCCAGGCAAAGGCTTAACCCAAATTTAATAGAAAATAATTCAACACCAACTTAGATTACTACTGAGACATAGGCAAGTGGTTCACATAAGTTTATCAGGAAGGAATTAAGATACGAACCTTATTGTTAACAATAGCTTCGGAGTCATCAAAGACAAACTCTCCATCATAGCTACGTGCGAAACACACGAGGGAAACCAATCCCACGACTAACTTAGCCCAGAAAGGAGGAACAGAGGATGGAATGACGTGCTCCAAATCGGCCTCCAGCGCGGCCATTTTGAAAACTGCAGGCTGTCAGTCTCTGCCTCCAGCATTATGCTGGTTAGACATCTGCAAGAAAAATAACATAATTATTTATCAGTGCACTGTTCGGAATGCTTCCGCAGTGGGCATACCTTGAGTGAGGAAGAGTGAGACAGCCATTATGCTGCAATTTTAGAGCACGCACTCATTAGAAAGTTTAAGTTGCAGTTTCAAACTTCTGGTGGGCAGAAGAGTCACCTGGGACACATTCGGATTCTCCTAGGCCCAATTGCAGCCTACCAAACCGAAACCCCTGAGTGTCTGATGCTGGGTAATCTGTGAGAAACACTCATTTAATGGACTCCTACACTTATCAACCTCCTAATGGAAATAATGTTTTAGAGTCTTGTAATCAGTTTACAAAATTTAAAAAAAAAGTTACCATCTTACTGCATTCAATCAAGAAATATTCATTGTTCGGTCTTATCACATTGTATGTGGAGGAAGGGTGGGGGCATGAAACATGATTGGGATTCTGAGAACTCAGGCCAGTTAGATGAAAATCTGGGGGAGAGGAGTTTAATAGCGATAACGAGGCAGGGCACACAGATGGCCAGGTCAGTGGTTCACACACGGACGACAGGGGAAGGACAGAATGCTGTAGACTGACTGGTTTGAGGTAATACCTCAAAGGGCTGAGCTGTATGGAAAAGAGGAGGGGAAGTGATTCTAGGTGAGGCTATGACCTTCAATATCTGTGAAGGGGTCAAGTTAAAAATATACATTTATTTTTACCTTTTCTTTCAAAGAGGCAAAATGTTAAAGCCCGACATTTCTGTCTCAGCCTTGCCACTTAGTCCTCTGGCCTGGTGGATGCCCCTTATCCTCTCAGGGTCCACTTCCTGTGGGGCTCTGCAAAGCGTAGTGACTTCCCAGCAGCGAGAGCTTCCTGCCTTGGAATTCACCCAAACCACTATCAAACAACCTCCCCAAATCACGTCACCTGTCCCCATTCCCACCACACCCTGAAGAGGTCCTTTCTTTGCATTTACCAGAATCACGTTTGGGTCAGACTGCTTGGGTTCCAATCGTGAGTCACATTTTGGGCAAGTTCCTAACCTCTCTGGGCCTCGGTTTCCTCACTTCTAAAGTGAGGGCGATGCTGTGCTGACCTTACATGGTCGTCAAGAGGGTTAAGCAGGACATCCACCTATAGCTTAGAAACACTGGCTTTAATAAATGCCCAGGGGTGGTTAGCGTTATTGCAAGTACCTTCTTAAAGGTGGGTGAAAGCACAGGCACATAACTATTTTCTTTTGAAAACTCCTTTAAGTATTTGGTTTATTGGTACTGAGGCTCTTGCCTTTCCCAGTTAAGGGACCTGCCCCCATTCCTTTCATGCTGAGACACAGGAGAATCCCAGGCCCCTTGACTGGGAAGGCAGTTTGACTGTACAGTGGGGCCTTGACTTACGAGTGTCCCGACTAACGAGTTTTTTGAGATACCAGCTGTCTCTCGGCCGATGTATTTGTTTCCGGGTCTCCAAGGAATCGCCCAGATTATGGCATCAATAAGAAGTCAGCCAAAGAGGCCCTCTGAGGTCACAGACATCTTTTCGATAGGCTTCTGAGTGAACGTGGAGACAGACCCAACAGTTAACAGGACTCATCATCCAATGGCCTTTCTCAGCTTTCCAATCCAGAGACAAAAGGCTCTGCAACTCCCACTGCTTGCTGGTCCCTGGAGCTTCCCCACCTGATGTAACTCATGCTCCTCTGCAGGCGCTGGGGGAATTCCAGTTGCTACCTGCTGCTGCCTTTTCTTTCTTTTCCAGGGAAAGGATAAACTATTGCTCAACTCCAAATTACAGCTGCAAACACAATACAGGTCATCATGCAGGCCCCAACCATTCATTTGTTGTCTACATGTCAGCTAAACAAATTACTCCTACTACCTAAGATAAATACATAAACCAGACTGAACAGTTAGAAAGATCCCACGATTTAATACGGAGACAATTAAGCATTCTTTGATTTCAAAAGTTAACGTGGAGGAAAGCACATATGTTACACAGTTTTAAATGCACCACAGAGCTGTGACCATGGCAGATGGCTTTGATGGTATCTACTTTAGGCCCAAATATTTGAATATTCTTTCACAAAAGGTTGTCAGCCTCACGGGAAGTATACTGAATCAGAAAATAATCTGTGCTTCTTTAACTCATTGTCGGGCCTCACCTGTTACCTCAGATTGTAACAGACTCATCTTTTGGTGCGCAGGCAACAGAAGATTAAGGCATGGTGTGGACCCTAACATCTGGGGGGCCCTGCTGGGCCAGGGCCGGGCTCCTGGGGGGTCAACAAGAAAGCTGAGTCTGCCTCCCCCTCGCTTCTCCGGCAGGGCCCTCAGAGAACCTGGAATGCCCAGTTCCTGCGCACCTGTCTCCATTCTGCCTGCCTCCCCGCCTCTTAGCAGCTCCCCTCCCTTAGTATCCAAGGTTCCCACTTCTTTGCTGGGCCACCTGCTCGGCTTCCCCAAACTCCCAGCCTGCGCAAGGAGTGCCGGCTGGGTGGCCCCCGGCGGTGGCGCGCGGCTCCCTGTCGCTCAGCCCCGCTGCCAGTGCGGAGCAGTGGTCACTCGCTGCGCTGCAGGGGAGCCGCCTTTAACCCCGGGCAGACGGCCAAGCGCGCCCCGCCCTCGCCGGCGCCGCGGCCAGCAGGCGGCCAGGCGCGGGGTGGCGCGGGTCCCCGAGGCCAGGTGCCGCAGGCGCCCGGTCCCCCCCCGCGCCGCTGGAGCAGGCGGGGTGACCACGGCACCGGGTGGAGGAAACGCAGGAGCCGAAACGCGGGACGTAGGCAGGGGGAGCGTGCACCTTCCGCGCCGAGCCCTTTGTCCCGCGTGCTGCTTACACCAGGGCGCATGGGGCTCGCATCCCCGTGACCCCAGTCGCAATCGCGGTCCCGGAGCCAACTCCTCCAGCAGACCCGCCGCGGGGCCCGGGCCGGCCGGCGAAGCTTCGGGCGCGGCGGAGCGGGGACCCCGCGTCCACTCTGCACCCAACTCTGCTCGCCCCGTGGCGTGCTCCGCCCCGCTCGGCCCTGCAGGAGCCGCCCCGCGCGTTACCTGCAAGGAGCCCGGGCGGCGGCCGCATCTCCCTCCCGGGCGCGGAAACTCCCGCCGCTTGAGTCGCCTGCCCAGAGCTGGGCAGGGGGAGGGGCCGCCCCGCCGCGCCCCCCTCCCGCGCCGCGCGCTGCCAGCCGCCCGCACCTCCCGCAGCTCCCCACGCGTGCAGGCGCTCACTCTCACACTCCTGCTCGGCCCGCCCCCTCCTTGCGGCCATTGGCTGCTTCTGCCGTCACTTTCACGCTGCAGCCGTCCCTCTTCAGCCCATTGGCTGATGCACCCGTGACGTTGAGCCCGAAGGGCTGTCGGCAGCGAAGGAAGCGCAGGGACTGGACGACTGGGCGGGAAAGGAGGAAGCGAAGTTGTGGTAGTGGAGTCCCGGCGGGCCGGGGCGGGAAGGGGCGGTCCCACGCGGCGGGGTGCGGCGGGCTGCGGGCGGCCCCTCGCGGGTTCTCGCCGGCGGCGGGAGGCGGGAGGCGCGTGCGGTTCCCTGTGGTCCGCCCGCGCCGCGTCCTTTCCTGTCTTGTCTCGAGCGTCTTGAGCTGCCGGTGGCGCTCCGAGGAGGGACTGCAGCCTCCCTGCAGAACAAGGAGCTGGATCGGAACCACCAGAACTCTGGACTTCTTACTGTCTGGGAGGAGTTCCTTCAAATGTGTGTCTCCACTTTCTGCCTCTCAAAACAGACCTGAAACTGCGTCCTTCCTTCCGAGGCCTTGCCGCTTTTGTTGTTGTTTATAGCGGGTTCTCATCCAAGGTCCAAGGGTCCTCTTTCTCCTGCTGACGCACGAACCCTGCGCTGGCGAGATCTGCCATCTCTCTTCATTCACTAAGCGTCACTTTGCCCTAAACTTCCAGTCCCAACAGGATTGCCACTCTGCCACCCCCCCCCCCCCACCATGACCCCCTGTTCTCAGATTACTTTGTCTCCTGCTTCAAGAAAAAGGGAACTGTATCCACTTTCCACCTCCAAACCTACCAACCTACTCTTCACAGCGCAGATTCCAATCTACCCCGCGGGTTCCCCGGTATCGCTGGATCCATTCTAACATCAACCTCTACCTCTTGACTGAATCTGTATTGTCAACAGCATTTAATCAGTCCCGAGCCTTCCTGGACAACGCGCGAGCCTTCCCAGCCCCCTGCCTCTCTCCTACTCTCAGCTGAAGTTGTTGAAAGAGCTGCCTGCCCACATTCTAGTCTCCCAACTCCCATTCACTTCTTGGTTCCACACTCCGCCCAAACTGCCTCCAGTAACACCAACAATGACCAAATCCAGAGAACACTCTCCTTCCTCATTTTACCTGATCTCTCAGCGAAATACATTCTTCATCCTTAACACCTTTTGGTGATAGCGGTGCTCTGCCCTCCTGCTTCCCCGGGTCCTTGGTTTGCTTATCTGCTTACCCATGACCTCCAGATGACATATTTTAAAGGTCTCTGCCCATTTCTTGCACGCCACACCTTTCCCCTGCATGACTTAATGCCAAGGTTTTAATCAGTATGTCCCAAATCTATGATTCTGATCCTTACTTCTCTGACCTCCAAACCAATGTATCTAGTTTCCTATTCAGCTTCTCCACAACCATCTCAGATGGAACATGTCCAAAAAGGAATTGCATGCTTTCACTGCTTGCTCCTCTTCGCTGTGATAGTGATAGGTTTATCTTTGGCACCTGACAAACCACCAAGATTCTACTTGCTAAATGTCTATCAAGTCTGTCCACTGCTTTCCACTTTCAGCACTACATACAATGCTCTGCTGCCTGTGCCTTCCTAACCCCCATTTGGGGATGTCCCATTGGTGGTTTGCAATGGGCCACCGTGGGATTATTTACACCACGGAAATTAACAAACATTATGAATCAGATTTGATTTGTTTTGCTCATTGTCTCCAGACTTAAGAAGGTGATAGAGAAAATGTTAATAATGTAGATCATACTTAACATGTGTTATGCTTAGTGTTGAAACGAAGAGTTTAGTTTAATGGGTTTAATCTGTACAAGGTCGAGAAATGGTTGAACAGATCACATATATTGAATGACAATAAGTTTGTTCGGAAAAGAGCAGATGTAGATGCAATTCCATGTGTGAAATCAGGCCTGGTTGAATTACAAGCATCGGCTGGATACAGGTACAAGCCCTGGGCAAAAACCAACAAAAGCATTCCACGAGAACCCACCAACAATATGAGTTTGCAATAAAAGGTATTTGCACATTTTATCATCATGTGTAAATTGTGCCAAATATCCTTTATATCAGTAACCATCCTATACTAATAAAAGAGAAAAATGGTAATTGGCATACGACCAATACCTTTTTCATTGGCTAATCAGTGAGATATGCAAATTAACTGCCAACTAAGATGGCAGTTAACCGCCAAAAAAGATGGCGGCCAATTTGCATATTGCAGGCAGGATGGTACAGCGCCATCAGAGAGCGGATTGGGGGTGTGAGTGCCAGCAGTCGCCTGAGACCTGATCCTGCCGGTAGACCCAGACGCGAGCCGGCGGGGCGGCTGCGGCGTGAGTGCCGGTGGTCGCCTGGGACCCGATCACGCGGGCCTGTGGGGCGGCTGCAGCGGTCGCCCGGACCCGATCCGGCCGGCAGACTTGGACGCGAGACAGCAGGGCAGCTGCGGCGTCTGCCCGCACTCAAGCTGCCAACCCGCATGAGCGGGTTGGCGGCGTGAGTGCCAGTGGTTGCCCAGGACCCGATCCGGCCAGCAAACCCGGACGCGAGCTGGCAGGGCGGCTGCGGTGGTCGCCCGGGACCCGATCACGCGGGGCCGGCGGGGTGGCTGCAGCGTCCGCCCGCACTTACACCGCCAACCCGCGAGAGTGGGTTGGGGGCATGAGTGCGAGCGGTCGCCCAGGACCCGATCACGCGGGCCGGCAGGGAGACTCGCCCCCAACCCGCTCTCCCGCCCAGCAGGGGACCCTCATTTCCCCCCATCACTGGTTCTGCCCCCAGCCCAGGCCTGATGCCTCTGTCAGAGGTGTCAGGCCTGGGCTGGGGTCAACGCCTGAGGGCTCCCAGTATGTGAGAGGGGGCAGGCTGGGCTGAGGGACACTCCCCCCCCCCACCACACACCCAGCGCACGAATTTCGTGCACCGGGCCCCTAGTATATATATATATATATATATATATATATATATATATATATATATACCTTCATTTTCCCCAGAGAACCAATTCTTAAACATTTACTAGTACACTACTGATTAACATCATTAGAATTAGCAGTTCATGGTGAATACAAGTTCTACTTAGTTTTACTATTGTCTTTCAATTTTCTACAGATAATGCCCTCCTTATTTCCTGTCCCCAGGACGATTCACTCTCCCCGTGGCCCCTGCTGGCACCCCTCTGCTCTCCATTGCTCTTAGGTTGAAGGCCCGGATGCTACTCCGTGCCCTGGCCCCTTGCCTGTTGCTCCGGAACCATCTCATGCCCCTATCACCTTTGTTTCATAAGCTCAGCCACCTTGGCCTTTTATGGTCCCACATTGTCCTGGGCTCCTTTCCATCCTGAGCTGTTCATATACACCTGCAGCATTCCCTCTTCTCTCCCCCATGACTCCTTGCTAACTCTAACTCATCCTTCAGGTCTTTGCTCAAAGGTAAATTTCTCAGAAAAGGCTTCCCTTGGAAACATCTCTCCAAGCACCCGCAGGCCCCTCTTTCTATACTTTCATAGTTCTTACCACAATTGCAACTAACCATGTGCTAACCATTGTATAAAGTCTATCTCCATCATGAGAGTTCCACAGAAGCCAGGACCATGTCCGTCTTAACTGTACTCCCTGCAGTTGCCATGCCCTCCACGTAGCAGGCACTCAGAATGTCTTTCTGAGAATAGTCCATTTCTGAAAGTCACACTGCATGTCACTGGCAATGCCGGAGTTAGAATTAGAATCTCCTAACAATACAGTGGTATTCTGTTCTGTAACTGCTGAGCCAGCCAGGATCAAAACGATACCATACTGTGTGCCAAGCATAGGGACAGGCTCTATGGAAAATACAAAGATAAACCTGGTGCTGATTCTGCCTTTTGCAATCTCATAGTTTAATAAGTATAAGATGTAGAGAATATCTCCTTGCTGCTGGTGGATGTACTAGCCCTCACCCCTTGGCTCCAGCCCCGTGGACAGGAGCCCTGGGGTCACCAACACACAGAAAGCAGGCTGTTTGAGCACTGAGTATATGTCAGGCACTGTGCTAAACCATTTGCATATATTATTTTTAAAATTCTCACAAAAACTCTTTAAAGTGATTATCATTATCCTCATTCTCAGAGGTCCAGGGTCAAGTGGTCAGGGCATTTCTTATTGGAGCCAAGACTGGGTGTACAACCGAGGGACGTAGCTGGAGATTTAAAGAACCTGATGTTTTGTTTTGTAGATTTCACCTACAAGTGAAATCATATGGTATTTATCTTTCTCTGTCTGACTTATTTCACTTAACATAATACCCTCTAGGAGGTCCATCCTTGTTGCTGTTGCTGCAAATGGCAAGGTTTCATTCTTTTTATGGCTGAATAAATATTTCATTTTATATAGCACCATATGTTCTCTATCGAAGGAAGCTTAGGTTGCTTCCATATCTTGGTTATTGTAAATGATGCTTCAATGAATAAACTCATAGATATAAATTGGTAGTTGACAGTTGGGAGGGGGCTTGGGAGGATGGGTGAAAAAGGTGAAGGGATTAAGATGTACAAATTGTTAGTTATAAAAAGAGTCATGGGGATATAAAGTACAGCATAGGGAATATAGTCTGTAATCCTATATAATAAAAGTCCAATATGCTAAGTGTCTGACTATTTGACCAGTCGCTATGATGTGCATTGACCACCAGGGGTCAGACACTCTGACCAGTAGGTTAGCTTGCTGCTAGGGTCCGGCCCATCAGGACTGGGCAAGATGGGCCGGACACGCCCTGGAGCCCTTCCGTGGTCCCTCCCTGGCCCCGATGGTGCACCAGTGGGGTCCCTCGGCCTTGCCTGCGCCCTCTTGCAATCATGAACCCCTCGGGGGATGTTGGAGAGCTGGTTTTGGCCCGATCCCCACAGGCCAGGATGAGGGACCCCACCCGTGCACGAATCCATGCACCAAGCCTCTAGTCCTATGTAATAAAAGCCTAGGTGGCGTCATGTGACATTGTCACAAGATGTCCACCCTCACGTCGTCACAAGATGGCTGCCACAACATGGATGCCACAAGATGGCCAGCAGGGGAGGGCAGTTGGGGGCAACCAGGCCTGCGGTGGGGGGGGCAGTTGGGGGCGACCGGGCCTGCAGGGGAGTGCAGTTGGGGGTGACCAGGCCGGCAGGGGTGCAGATGGGCATCAATCAGGCCTGCAGGGGAATGGTTAGGGGGTAATCAGGCTGGCAGGCAGGCGAGCGTTTAGGAGCCAGCAGTACCGGATTGTGAGAAGGACGTCCAACAGCGGGATTGGGCCTAAACTGGCAGTCGGACATCCGCCAAGGGGTCCCAGATTGGAGAAGGTGCAGCCTGGGCTGAGGGGCACCCCTGCGTGCATGAATTTCGTACACCGGGCCTCTAGTATTGTAATAACTATGTATGGTGTCAGACGGATACTAGACTCATTGGGATGTTCACTTTGTAAGTTATATAAATGTCTAATTTCTATGTTTACACCTGAATCTAATATAATATTGTATGTCAACTGTAATTGAAAAAATAATAAAGAACCCTAAAATGCTTAACAAGGTTGATATTTGGGCTGGAGCGAAATGGAACTGAGGAGATAGTAAATATTGTCTTTTTCCCCTCATACCTTGTCCCTTTTCTCAGCAGCAGGTGTCAGAGTTGTTGGAGGGAGACGAGCCATTTGAGCCTTTTGGAGGGCAAGTACATAATTTTCTGAGGACAGCTTTTGTGGGCCCCTTGCCAAGCTGCCACTGTTTAGTCTCTGATTGGCATACCATGAGGGCTGTAGCTGCTCTCCAGTGCACACACTGTTCCTGGGATGGAACTTCTTCCCAGGGTCAAGGGGATCACATCAATAGATGCATCAAGGGATGCCATGTACACCTGTGACAGCTGTGCCCTGCATAACTCCGGAGGACTCTAGTCACACAAGTGGCAGTGCACCCCATTTGCACACATTTTTAATTTATTTTTTATTTCTAAAGATACACATCTCTATTTCTCATTTAAAAATATTTTTGGTGGAACCAAGATGGCGGCATAGGTTAACGCCGGAGTTTGCTGCTTTGAACAACTACTTCAAAAGTGAAACTAAAAGACGGAACGGACATCATGCAGAACCACAGGAACGCTGGCTGAGTGGAAGTCCTACAACTAGGAGGAAAGAGAAACGCATACGGTCACTCAGAGGAGGCGCAGTGCTGAAGTCAAATTCTGAGGTGCGGAGTGCATGGAGCGGGCTGGCGGCAGAGGGCGCGGTTGTTGTTTTCAATCGGGAGGGAGTCGCAGACTCTGAGCTCCAGATACAGGCGAGTCTCTAGGGACCCAGACTCAAACGGGAGAAGCGGGACTGTCTGGCTTCAGTCAGAGCGAGTGCAGCTTTCTCTCTGAGCTTTGCAGCGGGTGCTGGGACTCAGAGAGGCAGAGCCCCTGGGGACAGGACTGAGAGCCGCCATAACTGCTCTCTCCGGCCCACCCTGTTGATCCTGTGCGACACACCCTGCCCAAGCCCTGCACGGAGGCATTTGCCGGATAGCCTCAGGCAAAGGCTAGATTAGCACCTCCCTAGAGGACAGAAGTTCTCTCACTGCTGACACAGCTGATTCTCATAGCCACTTGGCCTGGAGGTCAAACCCTCCCTGGTATTAGCTACAACAATCAAGGTTTAACTATAAGACTGCGAACAAAGACCACTAGGGGGTGCACCAAGGAAGCATAACAAAATGCGGAGACAAAGAAACAGGACAAAATTGTCAATGGAAGATATAGCGTTCAGAACCACACTTTTAAGGTCTCTCAAGAACTGTTTAGAAGCCGCCGATAAACTTAATGAGATCTACAAGAAAACTAATGAGACCCTCGATGTTATGTTGGGGAACCAACTAGAAATTAAGCATACACGGACTGAAATAACGAATATTATACAGACTCCCGACAGCAGACCAGAGGAGCGCAAGTATCAAGTCAATGATTTGAAGTGTGAGGAAGCAAAAAACACCCAACCGGAAAAGCAAAATGAAAAAAGAATCCAAAAATGCGAGGATAGTGTAAGGAGCCTCTGGGACAGCTTCAAGCGCACCAACATCAGAATTATAGGGGTGCCAGAAGATGAGAGAGAGCAAGATATTGAAAACCTATTTGAAGAAATAATGACAGAAAACTTCCCCCACCTGGTGAAAGAAATGGACTTACAGGTCCAAGAAGCGCGGAGAACCCCAAACAAAAGGAATCCAAAGAGGACCACACCAAGACACATCATAATTAAAATGCCAAGAGCAAAAGACAAAGAGAGAATCTTAAAAGCAGCAAGAGAAAGAAACTCAGTTACCTACAAGGGAATACCCATACGACTGTCAGCTGATTTCTCAACAGAAACTTTGCAGGCCAGAAGGGAGTGGCAAGAAATATTCAAAGTGATGAATACCAAGAACCTACAACCAAGATTACTTTATCCAGCAAAGCTATCATTCAGAACTGAAGGTCAGATAAAGAGCTTCACAGATAAGGAAAAGCTAAAGGAGTTCATCACCACCAAACCAGGATTATATGAAATGCTGAAAGGTATCCTTTAAGAAGAGGAAGAGGAAGAAAAAGGAAAAGATACAAATTATGAACAACAAATATGCATCTATCAACAAGTGAATCTAAGAATCAAGTGAATAAATAATCTGATGAACAGAATGAACTGTTGATTATAATAGAATCAGGGACATAGAAAGGGAATGGACTGACTATTCTTGGGGGGGGGAAAGGGGTGTGGGAGATGCGGGAAGAGACTGGACAAAAATCGTGCACCTATGGATGAGGACAGTGGGTGGGGAGTGAGGGCGGAGGGTGGGGTGGGAACTGGGAGGAGGGGAGATATGGGGGGGAAAAGAGGAACAAATGTAATAATCTGAACAATAAAGATTTAATAAAAAAATATTTTTATTGATTTCAGAGAGGAAGAGATAGAAACATCAATGAGAGAGAATCATTGATCAGCTGCCTCCTCACACCTCCTATTGGGGACCGAGTCCAAAACCTGGGCATGTGCCCTGACTGGGAATCAAACTGTGACCTGGTTCATAGGTCACCACTCACCTCCTAAGCCACATCGGCCAGGCTGTACACATTTTAGAGACACAAGACTTCCCAGAAGCCAAAATATTTCAAGCACCCCACCAAAATCTGCAACCAAATGAAAGTAGTTACCCCCTTTCCCAAAGGCTCAAAATGTCTCACCTTCTTAGAACAACTTTTGACATCACTACTGAGATGGAAGAAAGACATTCATTCTTATCCACTCAGCCTGCCCTCCCTCCACCCGCCACCCCCCAAGTAACATACATGCACTTAACAATACCTGCCACAGCTAAAGCAGAGTACCACCAGTGGAGAGTTGTAAGGCAGAGAGTGGAGCCACCTGAGAAGTGAGTGGAGGAAGTATTTGTGGGCAGCTAATAGCCTTGTACCACATTGTACTACATCCTATAGGTAATCATATCTTATCTAATAAAGAGGGAATATGCAAATTGACCATCACACTGTAATGGTCAAGATGGCTGTGCCCACAGTGGAGGCAGGGATTCCATAACACAAGATGGCTGTGCCCACAGCAGAGGCTGAGTTCCTGTAATGAGCCTTAATGAGCAATCAGCAGTGACCTGAGGCTGCGTGGTGCTGGGTGGGGGCAGGGGACCTGAGGTTGTGCTCCCCAACAGGTGAGGCTTGACAGGGGACCTCAGGCCATGCCCCCTGCCCCAGTGCCGGGCCAGGGGACCTGAGGCTGCACCCCCCATCCTGTGGGGCTTGACTGGGGTCCTGAGGCTGCGCCCCCTGCCCGGTGGGGCTTGACAAGGGTGGGGCCGGCCAGGTCTGGGTCTTGCACGATTTTGAGGCACCACAGGTGTGCGGGGGCTTGACTCTGGGTCTCACAACGTGACCCAGACTCTGACAGGAGGAAGATTTTCATATACATTTTACTAATTTTTTTCATCTCTGACACTTCTATTATAGAGAAAGGGCAAATAGCAATATTAAAATATTTCCTCAAATTAATCCCCTTTTAAAGTGCACAAATTTCATGCACCGGGCCACTAGTACTTTAATAATGGATTATCCACAGATTGGAACTTCCCAGATATTCAAATGTATTTACCTACTAACTCATTTGCAACAGTACCACATTTTTTTTTACCTTGACCTTTCTATGCTCTTCAGTAAAATATAATAAACACAACATCTTTTCCTACAAATAAACTCTCTGCAATTTCTTTCAATGCCACTTATGGCAAATTGTATTTCCTCAACATTTAAGACGTGTTATTTAATGAATCACTTTTATTTTTAAATCTTAAGCTTGAATAAAAATGTCTACTTTGTTGATTCAACTCCAGTAATGCCCTTGTCTATATTAAATGGGATTTACTTAAATAGTGGGCTAATTATTTATTTCCTTACCTCTTTATTCATTCAATTTTTTTTTTTTTTGCTGAAATGCCATCTATCTGCTGGTTACTCTCTTGGATACCGAGGTTTCAGAGCTCAACAGCTCATACCCCTAGGCATACAGGCCTAGAAGCATAGAGGAAATAGATTAATAAACCAACACAATCAGGTTTAATGAGTATCTCATAGAGGAAGTTTAGGGATTTGTGAATGTGCCCAAGGCCCAGCAGGTAGGAGTGGAGAAAGGAGGAAAATAGGAGTGTGTTAGAGCAGTACTACTCAAAAGCACGGTTCCTGGGCCATGCCAATCCATGAAATGTTTCTTACTGGTCTGCCATCTGCAATGAGATCAGTGCACACATTGAGTCATTAGAAACTTTATAGCTATTTGATAATGCCTGGGGCATTGATTAATTATTTGGGCTTGTATATTTCTGTGTCTTTGTTTCAATTATGTTTCTTGTTATTTATTTTTACTGTACTTTAAAAAAGTATTGGCCCAGGATGGACTAGAAATAAAAACTTAGGTCTTCACCACAGATGGTTTGAGAAATTTTAGATGAAGGAATAGTTTTCTAAAGGAGAGCATACCTATGTTAGTTCTTGAAAGATTAGTAGTTATTGAAAAAATCAGGTAAATTCTAAGGGTTTCCTAAGCAAACGAATTGGACTGAACAAAAATATAGAGACATGAAAAGGTATAATACATTTTGGTTGGCCTGTTGTACAGCCCATGCATGAGGAATTGGAGATAGGTGAGTATGAATGGATAATGTACTGGCCATTAGTATTACTTGCCAAATTTTTCTAGCTCCCTTTTGTTTCCCAGACACACAGTAGGATTACTTTTCTCCATCTTCTTTGCAATTAGGTATAGCCCATGTGACTTGTTTTGGCCAATGAAATGTGAGCAGAAGGGACATGTGTTATTTTTGGATGGAAGATGTAAGAGCCAGATTGAACTCAGCACATGTCATTCCTACAGCTGTGATGATCATGCAAGTGTCAAGGGGGGATTTTATTTTTAACACATGAAAGATTTTGTTTGTATGCTGAGAATTAAGAACCAGAAGAGAGAAAGAGGTTGAAGATAAAAGAGAAAAAATATATATGTACGTGATATGGATCATGGTGTCTGAAGAATTAAGAAGATACTGTAATCCACAGTACAGGTTGGAATAGATACTTTTTCCCCCTTGTGCTAAAGTTAATGATACTAAAGAGCATAAACCTCCCATTCATGTATTGTTTACTTTTTTGGAAACATCTTACATTGTCATTGATTCACCCAAGTTCAACAAGTTAGCTATCTACTCTATCCTTTAATTAGCTAATTACTTTCTTTTTTTTAAAAAAAATGTTGATTTTTGAGAAGGAGAGGAAGGGAGAGGAAGAGATAGAAACATCTATTAGAGAGAATCATTGATTGGATGCCTCCTGCATGGCCCGCTCCCTACTGGGGATCGAACCTGCAATCCAGGCATATGCCCTGAACTGGAATCAAACAGGTTTGTGATCATCTCTATTTTTAGAATTCCCAGAGTTCTCAAGATATTGTAGGTCAATCAATATTTGCCAATTGTAGATTTTTTTTGGTATAAATATAAAAAAGATTTTGGAGAGAAATGCTAAATGGTTTTAGTTGCTTAATCTTAAAACACTATATTTTACATAGTATTTCTATAAATGTTCATTTTAATGTGCATTTTCAACACTAGGTGTTTTATAATAAATTAAGCAAACAAGCTTGTGGCACCTATATTTGAATCTAAACTTTAAGTCCTGAAATAACTGGAGAAACCAGCATGATGTTAGAAGAGGAAGTAAAAGAGTAGTGCTTACTCTATGCTAGTAGTGTCCTGAGAACATTATGTATATCAGTTAATTTGGTCCATACAACACCTTACAAAGTAGATCTACTATTATTGTCCCCTTCTATAGATGTGGACACTGAGGCACAGAGAGGTTAAGTCACATTTGTATGTGACGTGAGGCAGCCTGTCTGGGAAAGGGTCATGATTTAACCGGTTCTCTCTCTTGCCTCTACATGTCCTGGGATGGACATCAATCAAGAATTATATAAAATCCTTCTCAAAACCTGCATCTTTATCTCTGTAGCCTTTCTTCTTTCTCAATCATCCTTTGTCCTACCCCCAGCATCTTGCTCTTTTCTCCTTATGCCAGTTGTCTCACTTTAAATATCTATTTAAAATAAATATCATAATAATGTAATCTATAATAATAAAAGGGTAATATGCTAATTAGACCAGACATCTTCCGGACATCATTCCAGACATCTTTCCTGATGAAGCCAGGGCCCGAGGGAAGCGGCCCGGATCCCGGGTGCTGGAGGGAAGCCAGTGCCAGCATCCAGGGGAAAAGAAGGCCTACTCTTGCACGAATTTTTGTGCATCAGTCCACTAGTAGTTAATAATAAAAATAGTTCATCTTAACTGATAGCCTAGTATGTGTCAGGCATGGGATACATGCTTTCTTTCATGGATTATTTTATATGACCCTAATGACTCCTTGGGGTTTGCTATTACTATTGATTTTATAGATGAGGAAGTTGGATTTTAGAGATGTTAAGCAGCTTGCTCAAGGTCATGCGTAAGTCAAGGGCAGAGCTGGAATTGGCACTGGGCAACATGACACCAGATCCCAATGTTCTAAATCGTTACCCAAGGTAGCCTCCCATTTAATTACTGTTTTTTCAAACTTCTGTTTTTCTCCTTCAAAATACAAAATCTTCCTAATATTCTCCTTTCCCTTGGATTGACAAATTCTTGCTATTTAGCTCAAGTTTTATGTTCTTCGTGCAGACCAATACCCTCCTGCCTACATTTTTACTAACAATCTGCTCTTTCATAATGATCTTTTTTTTTTTTTTTAATGAATTGCACTTACATTGCTGTAATTCTCATGGAATTTGAAGGGCACGCTAGTACCTTGTGATTAAGAAATTTCCTTTGGCTTTTTTTCATACTTTTTCCTACCTTTTGCCTGGCTTTTTGTTCATATCTTCTTTCTCTCTGCTTTGACCTCCTGAGTGCTTCCCACTTACCCTTAGAACCCAGTTCAGGGAACACTTTCTTTGTGAAGCCAGCCTTTCTCTAATCTCCAGGTAGAATTCTGAATGCCCGCCCTTGGGTCCTCAGTGGATCCCACAAAGCTGTGAGAATCTTTCCAACTTATTAATTTTCTTTCAGAGAATTGTTTATTTAGCTATGATATGGATGGTATCTGATTCCCTTTCTATGTCTCCGGGGCTTAATACAGTTGAAACTAAAAAAAAAAAAAAAAAAAAAGTGTTTGTTGAATTTAATTTGATTTCCAAATTCAATACCACTATCTATGAGGAATACTCTTCTCTAGTGTGCATAGGGATCTAAGTATGGTTAGCCTGGGGGAGAAAATGCCAAGGCGGGTATGATCTTAAATATCCCAAGGATGGTTGTGCATCCTGTGCTCGATGAAGCACAATTAAAACTAATGGGTAAGAGTTGGAAGGAGATTTGTCTCAGTTTAAGAACTAACTTTCTAATAGTAAGTATCTAAAATGGAACAGGCCACCTTAAAAGCAACCATGAATTCCCCATCAAGTAAAGTTTTCAAGGACAGGCTGAACAAGCCAACGACAAGTGTACTGAGAAAGGAATTCTTTTCTGTATTCAGAGAGACACTGAATAAGGTAACCTCACAAGGGTATCTTGACCCTGACAATTATGGTTGCCATCTATACTAATAAAAGAGAAAAATGGTAATTGGCGTACGACGATACCCTTTTCATTGGCTAATCAGGGCTATATGCAAATTAACTGCCAACTAAGATTGGCAGTTAACTGCCAACAAGATGGCGGTTAATTTGCATATGTAGGCACAATGCAGGGAGGCGAAAGGGAAAGCAGGAAGAAGCCCCCTGCCACTGACAGTGATCAGAAACCCAGGGGGGAGCTAAGAGCTGGGGGGCAGGGCAAAGGCGGCCCTGGGGCCGCCTTTGCCCTGCCCCCCAGCCATGATCGGAGAATCAGGTGCCTTTTCTGCCCTGGCCAGAGATAGCAGGAAGTAGGGGTGGAGCCAGAGATGGGAGCTGGGCATGGTCGAAGCTGGCAGTCCCAGGAGCTAGGGGCCCCTTGCCTGGGCCTAAAGCGGAGCCCACGATCGCGGGGCCGCTGCCACTGCGGGTCCCCGCTGCCCGGGCCAGACGCCTCAGCCAGAGGCATCCTGCAGGGGCGGGGCGGAGCCCGTGCGATCGTGGCACCCCCCGCTGCCACTGCAGGTCCCCGCTGCCCGGGCCGGACGCCTAGGCCAGAGGTGTCAGGCCTGGGCAAGGGGCCGATCCTGCGATTGGAGGGTGATGGGGGTCAATGCCTGAGGGCTCCCAGTATGTGAGAGGGGGCAGGCTGGGCTGAGGGACACTCTCCCCGCCCACACACACCCAGTGCACGAATTTCGTGCACCAGGCCCCTAGTCCTATATAATAAAAGGGTAATATGCAAATTGACCCTAATGGCGGAACAACTGGGAATGACTGGTAGCTATGACACACACTGACCACTAGGGGGCAGACGTTCAATGCAGGAGCTTACCCCTGGTGGTCAGTGCACTCCCACAGGGGGAGCTCTGCTCAGCCACAAGCCAGGCTGATGGCTTCCAGTACAGCGGTGGTGGTGGGAGCCTCTCCCACCTCCTTAGCAGCGCTAAGGATGTCCGACTGCAGCTTAGGCCTGCCCCCTGCTGGCAAGTGGACATCCCCCGAGGGCTGCCAGGTTGCCAGAGGGATGTCTGACTGCCAGCTTGGGCCTGATCCCCCAGGGAGCAGGCCTAAGCCAGCAGGTGGACATCCTCCCAGGGGTCCCAGACTGCAAGAGGGCATAGGCTGAGCTGAGGGACCCCCCTGAGTGCACAAATTTTTGTGCACCGGGCCTCTAGTTAAAGAATAATTTCCAAAAAGTTGAAAACATGACTCCCATAGATGTTAGCGTAAAAAATATTTTATTCATCTAGAAAGATGATCAAACTAGTTCAATAAAATTAGAGGAATAGGTATTATCTCCAGAAAAGACATTCTGATATAGCTTTGCTGAGTTTGAAATAAAACTGGTTCATGTCCTGTGTGTGTGCTGCATGCCCTTGGATCGGCTTTGACTCCTGGTGACCCTGTGAATGAGTGATTTCACAATGTCCACCCTGAGCAGCCCTCCTCAGCTCCTGGAGATCCATGCCTATGGCCTCCTTGATGGAGTCTATACATTTCATATTGAGTCCTCCTCTTTTCCTGCTGCCTTCTATTTTTCCCAGCATTATTGTTTTTTCCAAAGAACCCTGCCTTCTCACATATGCCTGAAGTAGGACAGCTTCAGGTTTGTCATTTTTGCCTCTGGCAATGGATTAGGCTTAATTTGCTCTAGGAAACACTTGTTCATCTTTCTGGTGGCCCAGAGTATCCATAGACCTTTCCTCCAACCAAGGAGGCTGTCCTACAAGGCAATGAAATTGTAGCCTTTAGGATTATCCTTTTTACCATATAGACATTTTTCGCATCTCTGCTGGATAAGGCTTACAAGTTAACATGGAACTTTACAGACACAGAGCTCTTACCTAAGAGCCAGTAGAGCAGGCAAATGACAGCCTTCTGGAGGCTGTGAGGGCGATCTGCTCTGTGTTCCTCCCCTAGCTTCTGTTGGTGGCTGGCAATTTTTGCTGTTGCTTGACTTGTAGACACATTACTCCAATCTCTGCCTCAGTGTTCACATGGCATTTTTTTTCCTGTGTGTCTGTCTGTTCTCTGTCTTTCCTTCAATACAAGGACACCCGTCTGGTTGGATTTAGGGTGCACTTTTCTTCAGTATGACCTCATCTTAGCTGATTACATTTGCAAAGGCCCTATTTCCAAATTAGGTCACATTTTGAGGTTCTGGAAAGGGCATACATTTGGGGGGGGGGGTGGTACTACTTAACCTAGTTCACCCAGTAAGACAGTAAAAGGACATGTCACCTACTTAACCTACCTTTTTTTTTTTTTTGGCCTTATTTTCAAGTTTTAAGGACTTTTTCTTAACAGTGGTAGACACGTGCCTTCCCCATCTCTCAACTGATGTCTCATGTATTTCAATGGTAGTCATCCAGCTGAGGCCAGCTCTCTATAGGCTGATATAATTAATAAAGAAGGAAGAAACTAAGTATGTCTAATAAAAAAGTAAGGTGTAGATCACATAGGAATGCTTGACTGTAATGATAAGAAAGAAAAAAGCTTAATTTCCAGAGCAGGTCTCAGGTCACTCCGTTACTATTTTGGGAGAAATCATTTTCATGAGCTGTTTTGGTGCCTAACATGTTCCTAGAATTATTGAGGCCGATTCAAGGAGGTAGGTCTTGGCACATATTATGAACAGAGAATGGAATTTTAAATTATACAGGCAGCTTCAACTGCCCTCCTTTTTTGTTTAAATGGAAGCTTTTTAATACGATATCTAGTTAGGCAGAATTTAGGATTTCATAGCAGAGAAGTTGCTAGCACTTGTCTAGTTTAGCCTTGGTAGCAAGTCTCTTTAGAGTAGATATTTTGGGGGTGCGGTAGGGTGGGGAAGGGAGTCACTTTAACCACCCCCTTTAGTGATACAAAGGTTAGATGACTAGGGGACCATTACACATGGTAATTTAACAGAAACTATTTGGGACAGGTTTTGCTCCAAAACCCTGAGTTAGGAGGTGGGTAGATTTGAGTGGAAAGGGTCTGAGATTCACCTTCCACCCTTTCACTACTGAGATTCCACTTTCTTGAGGCTTTTCTGATGAGTCAAGCTGGCCTTGACGCAGCTAAAGTCAGTCGATGGGAAAGGTCACCTAGGCCTCAAGTGGGAACTCATATTTCTCTATTCATCTATCTGTCTGTCTGTCTATTTATGTGGGGAGGTATCCAGGCTGGTAAACTATGCTCACCACAAGCTTTAAATATTTGTTGCCTTCTTAAATCTAATTGGTCTGGCAGAATCTCATGCTGGAAAAAAAGGAAGCCTGAGCATGTGGTTGAACTAAAGGTGGTATAACCTTAAGATCCAAGTGTAGGGTACACCTGTATCTGAAACCAAGAGCCATAACAACCAACTGGGCATCCATCGGCATGGTGGTAACTCAGAAAGGTGGTGCTGAGCTTGATCTGCAAAACTTAGAGTTCCTCTGCCTGGCCCTTTGGGGCTGAATAATGAAACTTTAGTTTTTGGCAGGTATAAGGCAGCTTTCCAGAAGGAGATAAATGAAATTTCTGATAAATAGGGCAGGTGAGAGCTCAAGCAAGACATCAGCAAAATTAAAAGTGATAATGACCTCAGTTTTCTCCCAAGTTGATAAAATGGCTCAACCAATTTCAAGGCACTTGGTGACATTTTTTTGCCTGATTTTCTTCTTACTAGAAGTCACTCCCAGGTAAATGACTCTTTCCTTTTTCCTCTCTTTATACGAAAACTTTGGCTTGCTGCCTAGAATTGTGTTATTCTTACTTCTGGAAAAACATTCAAGAGAATTAGATAGAATAATTTGATTTAAAACCGATGATGACACACATTCTGTTTATTTTCTCTTGGCGTTTGCCAAAGTGCACTCTGGGTTATTCTTCATGGTATTCTAATTTCAAAAATTCTGCAGCACACCAAAAAAAATTTTTTTTTCTTTTTGCTGACTTGCCAAAAAAAAAAAAGTAGACTTTGAATTTATTCACATGGGATGGCTACTGTTGTGTTGGTTGTTATCATCTTTTTATTTGACAATCTAAGGGAAAAGAGGCCAGTGCCCCTCACTAAATAGTCAGGTATTGCATGTTTTAAAATTTCTTGGGTCTTGTGGGTACTACACACCAGTTGAAAATCGCTGCCCTTCAGTTGGTTAGAGCCTTGTCCTGATACACCAAGGTTATGAGTTCCATCCTCAGTCAGGGCACATACAAAAATCAACCAATGAATGCATAAATAATTGGAACAGCAAATCGATGTTTCTCTCTCTCTCTTTTTTCTCTTTAAAAGTCAGTGAAAAAAGAAAAAAGAAAATTGCTGCCCTAAAGGAAAGTGGCCTTGCCTGAAACAATCCACTCTTTTAACTGCCTTGTCCCACACTTCCTCTGCCTATAGAAGCCTTCCATTTTGTATAGCTCCTCAGAGTTCCTTTCTATTTGCTAGATGAGATGCTGCCCAATTCATGAATAATTTCGTAAAGTCACTAATAGCTTTACGTTTACTCCACTGTATTTTTGTTCCCTAACAATATAAATATATATACTAAACATGTTCTGTAATCAACATCATTACTCAATAATTTGTCACGAACAGACACCTTTTCAGCTCCTTAAATCTAGATCTAGAAATCGCTTATGTTCATTCGAGTTTATCACATTGTCTGTAACATGATTTAGGGCCATTAGGTGGCTTGATTTTTCATCATTATGAACAATGCTGAACATCTTTGTGCCTATATTTTCCACATTTTGGTAATGATTATCTTAAGGTAAATTCCAAAAACATTTCTAGAAAGGTCATAGCCTTTTATGTTTTCTGCAACAGTTTGCAGAAGTCTATTTCTCAATACCTTTCCCAAATAGATTTTGTCAGTATATTTAATCTCTGCCAATCTTCTAGGCATAAAAGTTTAATTTTGTTTAAAAAATATTATCTGTAAAGTATTTAAAAATTTAAAATTCATGGTTTCTGTACCACCTCTGTGTTCAGTTCTACTCTCTAAGATCCTCTATTTTAGATATTTCTATTTTTCTTATTCATAATGACTATTTCTGTAAAGATAACACTGCTTTATATATGTATTTATTTATAAGTGTTACAGACCATATTGATGTCCATTTGGACATGTGTTTTCATGGTCTTTTCTGCCTCTATTTTTCTGCATCTACTCCTGCTATATTTATTTTATCTCACATTAATCTAGAGCTAAAAGTCAATATTTGTTTGGATTTTTTAAAAAGTCCACTCACACAAAGCTTTTACAAACAATGTACATTCCCCAAGGAGATTAGAGATAAGTTTATATTGAAGCAAAGCAAACACGGGCATGAAAGACATTCCCATTTTTTTCCAGCTCCATCAGCTGCCTGTGGTTAATTACACATGCCAACCAGTTGTTTGCCATTCTCCTCAGAGGAGATGTAGTTCATTTCCCCTCCCTTTGATTCTGGGCTGGCCCACGACAGTTCAACCAATAGAATGCAGTGGGAATTAACTGGAGTCAGTTTCTTTGAGGACTGGCAACTTCTGCTTCCTCTCTCTCAGAATGCTGGTCCTTGGGATATAGCCTCTTGAACTTGGCCCCCATGATGTGAGAAGCTCCAGATGACATGTGTTCACCCAAGTTCCCAGCCAACTGCCAGCATCCACTGCCAGCCATGCGGGCGAGCCATCTTGAACATTCTAGTCTAGTTGAGTACCCAGCTGTCTGCAGTTCCAGCTACCTGTGAAATATGGAAATGGAAAATATATCTAATGAATTTATGGATTTGGCCTAAGGAGATGTCCACTGAGCTCCCAGATGTCTTCTGACCCAGGTCACATCATGTGGGGCAAAATAAACGCCCAGGTGAGTCAAGACTTAGGATGGGCTGCTGGAGACCAATACATACCTGAAGCAGCTGCCCCACCACTGTGTTGATCCTTCATCTCATCCCAGCATTACCTCTTATACTGGCTCCTCAGCCTTCTCTCCCCATCTATAGTTCTCCCTGCTACCGTCATCGCTTCTCTTTCTTTCAAGGGGAAAACTGGCCAAATTCCTCCTCTGGTTTCATTGAAAATATCTTTCCCCCACCCTGAAAATTTTATGCCTGCTGAGCTAGGTTCTCAGCATTCTTCCAAATAAAGTCAGTTCTCTCTCAAAGGAGGACAGTGACGAGTGACATTTTCTCCACTGATGAACCATGCAGAACCTACACTCATCACTTCCCCTGTGTCCACAGCTGAAAGAACTTCTCATTCTGCTCCTTTTCTGTCCTCTCCCCTTCTCTTTTTCTATCTTTTTTCTTTTTATGTCTCCCGTTCTCCCCCTCAGTCCTTTGTTCACCAGGAGGAGATTAAAAAAATGAACTCAATGATGAGATACCCTGTTGTTCTGTCCAATCACTATTCCAAAAAACAAATTACCTCACTGCAAAACTGCGCACCCAGAATCTCTAAATAAGTGTTAGATGATGGTGGAAATGAATTACTCAGTTAATCAACACATTAAGCACTTGTGTTTGGGAAGGCACTTAGCTAGCCAAGGGCGAAAGGATAAAAGATATATTATATTGGTTCCCCACTTTATTTCCTCTCTCACTGCTGCTCTCAGTACCATGTGTACATGGAAGTAACTCTCATCCTAGTCTATTAATTCAAACATATTTACTGAGCACCCCCAATGTATCAGGCATCATAGCAATCACCCCTTTTGGAGGCTTCCTTCTGCTCTTTACACTGTCCTTGTTTCCTAGAATTGCTGAAACAATGTGCCACAAACTGCACGGCTTAAAAACGATAGATACGTATTCTCTTGTAGTTATGGAGGCCAGAACTCTGAAATCAAGGTATTCACAAGAGCATTTTCCTCCTGCAGCCTCTAGTGGAGGACCCTTCTGTGCCTCTTCCAGCTTCTGTCAGTGCCAGGAGGTCCCTGGCTTGGGACAGCATCATTCCAATCTCTGCCTCTGTCTCCACATGACTGTCTTCTCTCTGCGACTGTATGTATCCAAAAGCTCCTCTTATAAGGACACCAGTTGGGTTAGGGCCCACCCTGCTCCAGTGCAAACTCATCTTAAACTTGATTACATTGTCAAAGACCCTATCTCCCCAAAAGGTCCTATCACAGGTACTGGGGGTTAGGACTTCAATGTGTGTGTGTGTTTTGCTTTTGGTGGTGGTGGGGAGGACAGCACAGTTCAACCCACACACTCTTATTTTCTCTTCCACTCTAAGCATCTCCTCTCCTTTATGCCCCATCCTATATAATAAAAGGCTAATATGCAAATTGTCCCCTTGACTGGGAGTTAGACCAGGAATTCACCAGGGAGTTCAACCATGGAGTGGTGCCAGCCAACCACCAGAAGCCCCTCCCCCTGGTTGGCCCTCCCCTGAAGGCCCCCCACACCCTCTGGGGCAGAGCTGGCCCACCAACTGCCCGTGGCCCCTCTGCCCAGCCCCAATTGGGGCAGGCTGGCTGGACCCCACCAGTGCACAAATTCGTGCCCCGGGCCTCTAGTTTTCTATAACTTTCTCCCCGTGTCTTTCCACATCTGTACCCTCCATCCCATCCCTTCCACCTCAGACCAGTTCCACCTTGATTTCCAGCTGCATAGCAAACCCTATGTCTCTCTCAGCAGTGATGTTGGCTGCCTTGGAGGTGGGTCATAGGGGCCAAGGGTACAAAGGAGGGAGAGGAGTTTAGGTAAATGTCTCTAGGGTAACAAACGTCTTGGCAATTGCTTTCTCTCTCTTACTCTCCCAGTGTCCAGCAATCTTGAATGCCCCACCCACTGGTAAACACTGTGGAAGGAAAGAGCTGAGAAAAAAGAAGAAAGATAAGAGTGAAGAAGCTCTCTAGGTAATTATAGCAGGCAATTAATCTAATTAAGCAAATATTTTTCAACCACTTCATAATACCTGCCAGAATGTTATTGGATTTTCATAAAGTGCAGCAATATATTTCTAAATAAGCAGAACAAGGCTACAGCTCCTCACTTTGGCAATAAAACTGTTAATAAATCCTTCAACTCCATCTCACCCATTTTATATTTCCCCTGGTGGGCCCTGCCTTTACTGACATGGGGCTTGCTATTGAACAACACAGCATTGGTGCCTAATCATGAGTGGTTCCAATTAGAGCAACCACGAGAGCTGATTCATATATGTTGGGGTGAGGGGGTAAGGGGACTTACACAAATTTGGTTTCTCCTAAGAACTCTCTTCTTGGCTTGCAGAGGGCTGCCTTCTCACAGTGTCCGCAGGTGGTCTTTCTTCTGTGTGCACCTCTGGTGTCTCTTTGTGTGTCCAAAAGACTTTACACAGAAACCAGTATAATTGGGTTAGGGCTTTTCCCTCCCCTGGCTAGCTTCCCCATTAAGTCACCTGCATAGGTACCTTCCTCTCAGGGCCCCTGGGGAGCTCCACCTTAGATAGTCGGAATGTGTCTGGGAACAGAAAGAGCTCACTTAATGGCAGTGAAGAAAGGTAAGTCAGGGCAAAGGTGTAGAGGGCTTTAAATGCCAGGCAAGGCATCAGTGACCTACTCTCTGGGGAATGGAATGTCACTTGTAGTTTTTCAACTGTGATTCAACCTATGGGTGATGGGGATTAATAAATGAATTACAGTGGAGGAAATCTGGAGGCAATAAGCCAGCTAGAAGGTATTTTAATAATCCTGAGTTACCAAAGGCTGAACATAGGTTTGTAAGATGTGACAGCAGGAAGTGAGGGATGGGGACACAAGTGAGGGGAATTTGGGAGGCTGTATTGGCACAACGTGGAAACTAACACTGAGGGTGAGGGAGAAGGCACAAGGCTGATGCCACGTGCTGAGTGTTGGTGTGTGGGGAAATGGGGTGCCACGAACAGAAATCAGAAACACAGAAAGAAGCAATGATGAATTTGATCTTCGTTTATGGTCTGCCACACTGAACTCACATATTTTAACCTGGAATTAATATTTCTTTCCCTTGCATGTTTCATGATTTATCTTTCAGGAGCAGACAAGCCTTTCCAAGTCATCATTTTGCATACTTCTTAGATCATTATGGCTTAGTTGGTGTTTGATCATTTTCAGCCTCAGCTTTTCAACACCAAGAGAGGATTTGGGGGTGGGAAGGAGAGGGAGGTGGTGGTGGGAGATCTCACTGTGATGACAGCAAGGTTCGCAGAGCTCTGTGTTGTTTCCTTTTACAGGTTCTTGAATGACATGCATTGCATTTAGATAACACCTAATGCCAACTGAGCAGTGAGCTGTGAGAATTGAGCTGTTAAACAGTTACAATCAACAGTAGGGCTTATTTCACATAATAAGCCAGTCAGAGAAAGACAAATACCATATGATCTCATTATATGTGGAGTCTAATGAACAAAATCGATGAACAAAATAGAAAGAGGCATGGATATATGGAACAGACTGACAGTCTTCAGGGGGGAGGGGGGTTAAAGGATTGAATGGAAGAAGGAGGAAGGATTAAGCAAAAAAAAACCCCAAAACAAAACCATATATGCATAACCTATAGACACAGCCAGAGGGAAAGGGGGCAGGGGAGATAGGTATCAGTAGGCAAAGGGGAGGGAAAGAGACTTTGCCTGGGGCAATGGGCGCATGATGCAGTGTGCAGATGATGTTTTGTTGAGTTGTACACTTGAAACCTGTATGGTTTTGTGAACCCATGTCACCCCAACAAATTAAATAAAACAACAACAACAAAAGCAAAAATGGTAGGACTGGGTTTACTGCACATTTTAAAAATTAATGATGTCCTTCTTCATGATCCTACAATGTACTAATCACTCTGATTCTGAATTTTCAGGCTCAGAAATTCTGAACAATAAAGACAATATAACCAGTGTATCACTGAAACCATTTTTCTTATAGACAGAAGTGCAGCAATATAGACACAATACTTAGCTTTATTGTCACTGTTATCTGAGATTGCATTTTGCTTGAGATAATGAGCCCTGTACTAAGAACTGGGAAATACTCAAAGGCACTCACTTTTAATGTAAACACAAGTTAAATGTACCATCCCAGAGTAGAGATATCGCCATTGTTGTTAGTGCATCCGGGGTTTATTGCTTTCCAAATTTTCATGTTCTTTGTGTTAGATGAGGGTGCTGTGCCATATCAGCAGCTCTCTGTGGGGATCCCAGGAAAAATCTTGTATTTGGAAAATGAAGACTAAACCACTGAGGGATGGTGCCTTAATTAGCTTAATTATTCATGAGTTGATTTAGACCCACCAACATTTTTTTTAAATCTACACCCGAGGATATCTTCATATTGAGTTTTTAGAGAGAGTGAAGGGAGGAAGGGAGGGAGAGTGGAAGAGAGAGAGAGAAACATCGACTGGTTGTCTCCCATACATGCCCTGACCAGGGATCAAACCTGCAACCTTTTGGTGTACAGGCCATTGCTCCAACCAACTGAGCCACCTGGCCTGGGCTAGACCCACCAACATTTTTGGGCACCTACTCTGTGTTAGGCATAGTGCTACACACTAAACACTGGAGATCCACATATGAATAGCGAGGCATGGCCCCTGTTGTGGAACGACTTGCAGGCCAGTTGGGATTACAGACATCAGAAATGGATAATTGCAGCCTAGAGTGGTGTGGTACGCGGAGTTCTCACCGGGCTGCGGAGAGGCGGGGATGTGGCTGGGGGTTAGGGAGTCTTCTCTTTCTCCACTATAAAGCGCTCCCCCCCCCCCCCCCCCCCCGCGTCTTTGAGTCTCCCTGAAATGCAAGTGATAGTGGCTGCCTCCTTGCCACAGTAAGCTCTGAGTAACTAGCCTTCACCTATGCTCGCCTGTGTGGTCTTTGCTTATTTACACACAGAGAAGGCAGAATGAAGTAAGTGCTAACAATACCTACAAATTTCACAGTGTGTGGAAATAAAAGAAAGTGCTGTAATTCATTCTGTTGGCGAAGGAAGAGTAAGAATGCGACCCTGCAGTGACTAGCAGAAAAACACCCCCCCCCCCCTTACTAATTTCTCTTTCACATTCCTGTCCACTGATGCTAAAATCACCTGTGGACTTTCCACGAAGGGAGAGAGCCTGTATGGCTCCCAAAGGGCGGAGCAGTGCTGACAGCTACTGCTTAGATTCCCCGAGTCTAGCTCAGGACTCAAGGAAAAACTTGAATCACTGAAGTTGGCAGGGGCTCACTCATCCGGACTTCAGGAATTCTTTAATTTTTATTTTTTCTTTTCTGTTGGATGTGAGCGTAAATTGAAACACTACTGTTTGAGTGAGAAAGGCTGTATTTTCATTGATTCGCTAAATAACATTTTGAGGTATTTATGATTTTTCAGCCCAGTCTTCTCCCGTTGTTTCCTTTATTCTAACAGATAATAACAGATGCTGACATTCCTTATTCAGAGAAGGCCCGTGGCTGACCGACTTGCTTTCAGAGTAGAGAGAGTGCATTGGTGTTAGTGCATCCGGGATTTATTGCTTTCCAAATCTGCATGTTCTTTGTGTTAGGTGAGGGTGCTGTGCCAATAAGAAGGCCTTGATTAACTGCTTCCAATAAACATCTGAGGTCGTTGAAGGACCCAAGGAGAGGTGATTGTGGCTATACAGGTAATTTATTTTTATTAATTATTTTTTTAAAAATATATTTTTATTGATTTCAGAGAGGACGGGAGAGAGAGGGAGAGATAGAAACATCAATGAGGAGAGAGAATCATTGATCAGCTGCTTCCTGCATGCCCCACACTGGGGACTGCACAACCCAGGCATATGCCCTAACCTGGAATCGAATCGTGACCTCCCAGTTCATAGGTAGATGCTCAACCACTGAACCACACTGGCTGGGCTACACAGATCATTTAGGCAGATGGGATCCCACTTGTGGATGGAAACAGCAGGGACTGATCACAGAATCACGGCTAACTTCCATAACCCTGTGATAGCTCCAGGGACCCGGCTAGAAACTCTGAAAGTGATAGAGGTTACATTTCTACCAGCCTTGCATAACTAACATTGGCATCTGAAATCAGGTCAATGTATATAAAGAGAGGTGTTGTTTCTTGCACCTGAGTTTGTGGACTGATTCATGGATACTTACGTGAAGTTAAAGGGACCAGAGAATAAACACTTACAAATTATCTCACACTGTGAGTGTGTACAGGCTCAGGGTGGTCTGTATGTATGGAAACATGCATGGCTTGGGGGGATGGAAGACAAAGCAGGGGAGATAGATCAGTTATCTAGCCACCTACTAGATGGTGTCAAGTAGCATGCTTGGTTATGCGTGGTCAGATTTCTTTGCCCTCCTGTTCCTTTTTCTTATTACAGAGTTTGCTTCAGGATTGTGTTTGTGAATTGGGTAAGAAGTTAGACTCCCTTAGGAAATGCATTGAGTAGGAGTTGAGAGCAGAATAGAAATGAGGAGTTAGGTGGGAAATATGCAGTCTTTATTATATAAATTCTTGCTGCTGTTTATATTATCTGGGCTTAGAGAAAAGAGAACTAGAACATATTTCTTTTTTGGGGGGAGGAATGTTTCAAAAGAAGCAAGATTTAGGAGAACATATAGCCTACACCTACAAATGACAAAATCTGATTTCATTAAAAGTATTTGCTGGGCTCTAACCAGTTTTGCTCAGTGGATAGAGCATCGGCCTGCGGACTGAAGGGTCCTAGGTTCGATTCTGGTCAAAGGCATGTTCCTTGGCAGCTGATTGATGTTCCTCTTATCGATGTTTCAAACACTCTACCCCTCTCCCTTTCCCTTCCTCTCTATAAAAAAAGCAATATAATACATTTAAAAAAACATTTGCTGGATTTTCTACAGAAAACCTAACTGGTCCTGATTGATGCCTTACGTGGGTGACCTACAACTTTGCAGCCCCTTATTCTCATACTCTTCTGTCCCTTGTATAGCCAGGGAGAGTCTCTTTGGGGGTCATAATGGGGAGAGAATGGAAGCTGAGGTATGATTCTGGCAACTGTTGGTACCAGTGATCCTGGGTGTAGGACAGGGCTTGGTGGAAACCAATTCACTACACAGAGGATATTTTTGGAGCAGTCAGTTTCTGGAGTGCTGTGCAATTGTAGCACAACACCAGCCTCTGGGCAAGCACCTGGGGAGGCCGCTATCAGCTATAGATCCAAGAATCAGTTTCCCAAATAGGTGTTTGTGTCTTAAGGAGATCTGAGCTCCTGATAGGACAGTGGGTCAGATTAAGGAATCAAGGCGGGAGGTGAATTCCATATTTGGTCTGGCAGAAAAAGGGCTTGCCTTGGACACAATCGATTCTGGATCTGCTTGGCAGCAAAGGAAACTTGGGTGGTGGTGGTAGACAGAAGGGCCCCCCAAAGATTTCAACCCTCAGTCCTGGAGCCTGTAAGTATATTACATTTCATGGCAAAAAGGCCTTTGCAGATATAATTAAGATTTGTAATTGATAATCAGTTGACTGGGAGATTATTCTGGATCATGGAGGAAGGGAGTGGAGCAACCATTGTGGTCACATGAGCCCTTAAAGCAGAAAGCTCTCTGGCTGGAGTCTTAGAGGAAGGGTAAAAGGAAAGTCCATGCATAATTCCAGGGCATGTCAAGCTCTGACTTCCCTAAAATATGTCACCTTTGATGATCTCCAGCCTACTCTAAAACTTCTATTCTTTAAGATGTATATATGTATGTACATACACTAGCTACTTCCTAGAGTCAAAATCTAAAATCCAAAAGTCTTTTTTAAAAATATTTTTCTTGATTTCAGAGAGGAAGGGAGAGGGAGAGAGAGATAGAAGCATCAATGATGAGAGAGAATCATTGATTGGCTGCCTCCTGCATGCCCTCTATTGGGGATTGAGCTGCAACCTGGGCATGTGCCCTTGACCAGAATCAAACCCGGGACCCTTCAGTCTGCTGACCAATGCTCTATCCAATGAGCAAAACCATGGAAGGGCTAAAATCCAAAAGTCTTATAGTAGAAGAATAAAAAAGGGAAGCTTTTTTTTTTTTTTTAATCAGAAAAGTTTCACTGAAGAAAAATATAAAAGCCAAGAACAAAATGAACTCTTAGCTTTCTGGCAGAGGGAGGGCAGTCTCAGTGTAGGGTAGAATATACTGCAGATGTGGCAGCTGGGGGTAGGTATAGGTAGTCCTAAAGGGAACCCAATCCCTTGGGAAGTGTAAGAAGTGACACATTATTATTTTCTTCCTATTTTAATGTCCTCTTAACTCAAGAGCAGAATAGGTGTATGTTTTTATTTTTAAAAAAATATTTTTAATTATAGTTGATATACAATATAATATTAGTCTCAGGTGTACAACATAGTGATTCAACATTTATATATCTTATATCAGGTGTATGTTTTTAAATTTTCAGGCAAAAATATTTTGGGGTTAAAATTATGTTGTAGGTGTTGAATGGGAACAGTCTGATACTGATTTTTGAAAATGTATAGAGCTTTGGGTGGTTTGTTATAGAGCGAATTTAAAAAAATATTGGCTGTTTAAAAGAATGAACATCTACTTTGAGGATACATACAAAATAATTTTAAAAATCTTGTTAATTGTGAAAACATTAAACCCTTATGTATTCTTGCTTGCCTATTTTGTTTTATTTTTGGTCTGCTTGAACAATATACTTCAAAAGAAGTATGTTAAGATTGTTATTTCAAAGGTTTTTGCTGTAAAAAAAACTTTTCAAAAAATTTGTCTCTACCATTGCACATTTTAAAGTTGGTATTTAAAAATATTCACCATAAGTTTAAATAGTTTCAAAGAATGTAATTTCTGATTAACAGTAAATATAAGTGCCCCTCACTATCCAAATCTGAGTTTTGAATGTGAGTAGTGAGAGTTCTGAGAATGAGGGCTTTATCTAAAGTCTGAATCCCTTTGGTTCCTGAGTTCAGATGGTGTGAGTTTGGACAGGGAGTACCTATATTGACATTGCTAATAACCAGATTACTAAGTTATAACTGACATACAGAAAAGTGAACAAAGTGTCATTGTATAGTTCATGTGTTTCTACCAAGTGAACACATCTGTGTAATCAGCACCCAGATCAAGAAACAAACCATCATCAGACTCCAGAGGCCCCTGGACCCCTTCCAGTCATACCCTGCTCCACCCCAGGAACTGCTGTCCTGACTTCTCACACCACTGGCTAGCTGGCTTCTGAACTTTATATAAATGGAATCATATAGTAGCCTCCAAAGTGACCAACATACATCACTCTCAGCCCTGTACTCTGAGTTTTTTCTTTTTAAGAGATTATATTATACTAGAGGCCCAGTGCACGAATTTGTGTGAGGTGGGGGCCCCACACCAATCGGGGCAGATCGGGGGCCAGGCCTGTCAGGAGGAGGAGTCAGGCTGGCTGAAGAAGGGGCCGTGGGTGATTGGCCAGACAGCCTCACCCCCGATTGGTGTGGGGGAGCTGATCAGTGGTGGAGCTGGCTGATCAGTGGTGGAACTGGTCAGGCACCAATGAGAGGCAACCAATGGATGTGTCTCTCTCATGTAGATGTTTCTCTTTCTCTCTCTCTTCTCCCTCCCTTCTACTCTCTCTAAAAATAAATGGAAAAAATATCCTTAGGTGAGGATCAACAAATTTTTTTTTTTTTTTACTTATAAAAACAGGTGACTGGTTTACTAGCCATATTTGCTGACCTCAGTTGTAAATGATAGCTTGTTTGGGTACAGGTTTTTGGGTTCAAAGTTAGTATTTTCCTTTGGATATTGAAAATAATTGTTCCCCTGGCTTGTATCCACTGCTATTGCCAAGAAGATGGTGGCCAACCAGAGTCTTTTTCCTTTGTAGATAACCAGTTTATTTCCCTCTGGAAGGCTTTAGGGTTTATTTTATTTTATTTAATGAAGTTTCTCCAAGGATTTTTAACTGCTAACTCCTCAAAATGTTTTTTGAAAGTAACTTTTGCTAAAGCAAAGCTAAGTTTATTAAACCTGCTGTAAAGGAGACCATAACCTTGCGAGACTCTTGGCAGTGTTTCAGAAGGAGAAGGTCAGGGGATATGTACAGGATTTGGGGTTAGGGCTCACGTGATTTAAGGCATGTCTTTGAAGGTGAGATACAGATTGGGATTGGGGACAGTTCCTAAATACTAGTTTAGGATTGGTGGACAGAGTGACACTCTAAGCAAATATTGATATGTAAACTGTTGTTTGACAAATAAGCTGTTTGCTCATATGAAAACACTATTGTCCAGAGAGGACAATTGTTTGCTCAGATGGGAAAACTGTTTGCCCAGACAAATTGGTTTTCAGGAATTTCTTGAGATGAACAGCAAGTATTTACTGATTTACAGCTTTATCTTTCTGGGTAAGGATTTCCTGGAAAAATCAGGTCATGTTGAAATAGGTGGTTTTAATTATTGGTCCCAATATTTAAGCTAGATGGGCATAACTGTTCTCTACTTTTGTGTCTAAATCATTTTAAAAATTTACCTACTTGGCAATGAATTCAGAGACTTCACGTCTTACCTCAGTTCTGTACATTTCTAATCAATTATTTATTTAAAAAAATTTTTTTTATTGATTTCAGAGAGGAAGGGAAAGGGACAGAAAAATAGACACTTCAATGATGAGAATCATTGATGGGCTGCCTCCTGTATGCCCCCTACTGGGGGTTGAGCCCACAACCCAGGCATGTGCCTTGATTTGAAATCGAACCGTGACCTCCTGGTTCATAGGTCAATATTCAACCACAGAGCCATACCTGCCAACCTCAATTATTTCTTTAACTTTTATTTACTTTTCATTTTCTCTAGGTTCTTCTCATGTAATTCCTATTATATGAATGATTGAACTAGATTTATTCTATAAATCTCTTAATTTTGTCTTTTGGGCAAAATCCATGGCACCATTTTCTAATAAACTTGGTTTTCACCTGTGCCCATTCTGTTTTTTCTCCACCATATTAAGATTTCAATTCAACAATTATACTTTTAATGAACAATAGCTTTTATTGGTTCTTTCTATTCTTTTGACTGCCTGCATTATTTCCTTAAATCTTTGATATAGTTGTGTCTTCAAAAAACATAAAACTTGGCCGAAACCGGTTTGGCTCAGTGGACAGAGCGTCGGCCTGCGGACTGAAAGGTCCCAGGTTCGATTCCGGTCAAGGGCATGTACCTGGGTTGCTGGCACATCCCCAGTAGGAGATGTGCAGGAGGTGGCTAATCAATGTTTCTCTCTCATCGATGTTTCTAACTCTCTATCTCTCTCCCTTCCTCTCTGTAAAAAATCAATAAAATATATTTAAAAACAAAAACAAAAAAAACATAAAACTTGTCTGCGATTGCACCATTCGATCTGCTTCTTTAGTCAGGAGCTTTCTCCTTCCCACTTATTTTTCCTCCTCTGTCTTATGGTGTTGGCTCTCCTCAAATATTTGATTCTCGACTATGTGGTTGAATGTTAAGATTTCCTGTTACAAGAGCTGCTGTAACTGTTTATGTAGCCTGGTTGAGGAGGGGTGGGAATTGCCACTGAGGCTTGTCCCGACATTATCTTTAGTGAGCATGGCAGAGGCGTCTGTGATGTCAGGACATCTCACAGCTGGTCTTCAAGGTCACGGGTTCAATTCCTGGTCAGGGCACATACCCAGGTCCCAGTTTGGATCCCCAGTCCGGGTGTGTGTAAGAGGCAACTGATGGATGTTTCACTGTCATATCGGTGTTTCTCTCTCTCGCCCTCTTCCTACCTCTCTCTCAAATTATTAAATGCATATCCTCAGATGGCAATTAAAAAAAAAAGATCTAGCCTCACAAAGGGTCACTTCCAGTTACTATTTTGGTGAAGGCAAGAGTCCTCAGGTAACAAAGAACACATGGGGTAGGACATACCATGATGGCAATGTTTGGAAAGCACAATTTAGCAGAGACCATCCTTTGGCCACAACAATGCATCTTCCTTTTACATGTGAGATATTCTCTCCACTCCCCAGGAAGCCTGTATTAGCTCTTCCACAGAATTGTCAAGAGGTGGCTTGCGTAGGGGAGCTTTTGCCTACCACATAAATCATCATCTCCCTCCCCAAATAAGCATGCCATCTAAGTAGAAACAGTGAGCCTCTCTAGTACCTGCAGATACTAGAAATGTCTTGAGGACAAAAAAGACAAAGCTTCTATCAACAGCCCCAGAAAAGTCCCCAAATAAACACACGATCTGATTGACACCAGTGTGCTGTAAGCAAGTGTGACGTCAAGGCCCGTCCCCAGCCTGCTGGTTCAGCCACATTGTGCCTCCTGGGGAGCCATTCTGGAGCTACTGATGCACAGCAGCGAAGACAAACCCAACTAATATATCAAATTATCTCGCCGCACATTATACACTGGAAACAAGAAAGCTAACTTAGATATCTGTGGGTGGTGAGATTATTGGTATTAAAAAATAGTTGTTGTTTTCTTGCTTTTCAAATGTCCTGAACATTTTTCAGTTTTTTACAGTAAACGGTATAGAAACTACCTAAGACACCCTCTGTGTCAGACACCATGAATTTTTTTTTCTTGATACCCATCCTCCTTGCTTCCTTTTCTTCTTCCTCTTCTCTTCTCCCGTCCTGGCCCTGGGGACTGACCCTGTACCATTGGTCCTCCGGCCATCTGGCTTCTGGATGGTTTTGGCCAATGGAAGAAACTGGCGGAAGATCAGTGGCTGAAGGAGAGAGTGGTTGTGGTATTCTTTCCTTGTTCCAGCCATGTCTCAGTTCTGGGGTGACTGTGTCCTCTATGAGCACAGCTCCTGCTGGGGTCCACCTTCCAGGTCCTAGGTTCCATTGGGCTGAATCACATAATTTCCTCCCTGCCTCTTCAGGGGTAGTGATTGCTTCTCACTGTTCTTCCTATCTCTGGTGGGCTCCCTTAATGATGCCCACACCTCTGTAAGTAACTCCTACAGACAAAGCTCTCTGCACAATTTCAACTAATGCTCACTATTTCCTGCTGAGCCCCTAGATGACTCACCATATCGCACACATCTTTTACTTCTTAGGTTTCCATTTCTTCATTTGCAAAATGATGGATTTGTAGTAGACCATGTTTCTCAAACTCTGTTCCATGTTAAATGTTCTTTAAAAAGAGTTTCCACCCTTGCACATTGCTGATGGGAAAGTAAAATGGGAATGGAAAGTGGTGAAGCTGCTATGAGTCTGCACAGTCATGCTCATTGTAGCATTATTCATAACTAGAGGCCCAGTGCACGGATTTGTGCACTGGTGGGGTCCCTTGGCCTGGCCTACAGGTATTGAGCCGAAATTAGAAGTCTGACATCCCCCGAGGGGTCCTGGATTGAGAGAGGGTGCAGGCCAGGCCAAGGAACCCCACCAGTGCACAAATCCATGCACCGGGCCTCTAGTATGCATATAAGATATTTGGTTAATCTCTTCCCGCCCTCCACCCTACCCCCTTCCCTCTGAGATCAGTCTGTTTCATGTTTCCTTGCCTGTGTGTTGAGTGTCTGCTCCCTGGTGGTCAGTGAGTGTCATAGCTACTGGTCGAATGGTTGAACGGTTGGATACTTAGCATATTAGCCTCTTATTTATATAGCTAGCCAAAGGTGGAAGCCATCCAAATGTCCATTGACAGATAAATGAATAAAGAAAATGTGGTATATACAAACCTTGATGATGTTATACTAAGTGAAATAAGTCAGTCACAAAAAGACAAATAGTGTGTGATTCCACTTCTATGAGGTACCTAGAGTAGTCAAATTCATAGACACAGAGCATAGAATGTGGTTACTAGGGGACTGAGGGGAGGGGATAATAAGGAAGGTGTTTTTTTTAACCCTCACTCGAGGATATTTTTCCATTGATTTTTAGAGAGAGTGGAAGTGAGGGGGAGAGACAGAGAGAGAGAGAAACATTGATGTGAGAGAGTCACATTTATTGGTTGCCTCACGATCTACAACTGAGGTACATGCCCTTGACTGGAATCTAACCTGGGATCCTTTCGTCCTAGAGCTGATGCTCTATTCACTGAGCCAAACCAGCCAGAGCAATAGGGAGTTTTTGATGAATGCATATAGAGTTTCAGTTTTGTCAGATGAAAAAGTTCTGAAGATCAGTTGTATAACACGGGAATAATACTTGACCCTACTGAACTTGACACTTAAAAATTGTTAAAATGATAAAATTTCGTGGTACATGTATTTTACCATAATTAGAATGAAAAAATTTAAAAAAATGTGTTCCCTTACAAAACAAAAGGGGAGGGGTGTTCCATGGTTACACTCTGTTTAAAAGCTCAGTATTCTCGTTGTGGTGTTTCTGTTTTGAGATTTCACAGTACACAAGTTCCCTGAGAAGCCTATAGTAAAAAAAACCCCACCAATTTCATCTGTGTGAAACCATTTTCCAGAATAAACTGACCATGGAAAGCATGGTTTTGAACATAAGTGAAGAAGATACTCTCCAGGGTCTGTTGAAGTTTAAAGTCCTGTTATTCTTTTCTGAGTCTGAAAAGATTCAGCCCCAGACACTATTACTTCTGACACTTCATTTGCTGCCTCTTCCTGAACTCGGGGATTCTCTCTGCCACAGAAGTGTCTAGACAGTGACAGGTGGCAAAGAATCTTAAACTTCTTCAGTGACTAGAATCTGGGCTGAGAGCCTTGGGAGCCCAAAGTCAGCTGCGTTTATTTCCTGGGGCTCTCAGAGTATCAGGTGGAGGAGGCTCCTCAAAGTACCGGAGGGTTGTGTGGATACATTTTTGTGTGTGAATGGTTTTCCATTATTTTCTTTGTTAATATTAATGTGGATCCAAACCCAGGAACATATATATTTCTAAGAACCATTTACATTCCCTATGAATTTTTATTATATCTACTGTATTTCATTTGAATATTCTACAGGCTGGGGAATTTTTACAAAGGCTTTTTTTGTAGTTATACCCATTATGCTAGGAATCTGATTTGTGATCATCTAATATAGACCTTGTTTAGTCTAATTGTCATAAACACAACCTTTCTAGATTTTCTTCTAAAGGTAATTACTTCATAATCAGGAAGTAGCATCATAGATTTTATTTTAAAACAAAACTTCAAGGAGTTCAGTAAGAACAGAATTCTAGAGAAATGATTATACTTCATTCAGAAGAAGACACTTGAAATAAATATTTATACTACTTGATTCTTAGCATTGAACTGGCCTTGTAGGCAACCAGGGCAATTATTTGACTGCCATAATGACACCCTTCCTTCATTTTCTTTACCCGTTTTTCATTACAAACCATGTTCTCTATGTACTTGATAAAACAGAAAAGCGTTCAAAGGGACACACCTCATAGCCTGGTTATTGCTGCTTCCCTCCTTCCACATTGTGCTGTGAGGGTGTGATGTTTGGGGCTGTGGCAGCCACCTTGCCAGCCCTAAGGAAAAGGCCAAAACATCACAATGTTGACCCAATCCCTCGGATCTGTCAGCTTTTGATAGGTCTGCGTCTAGACTACTCACTATGTGTGACATGACAACTAAATTGCAATAAATTCAATTCAACAGTGTTTACTGAGCCTCGTTAATGTTTTCAGCACGTTCCAGGCATTTTAAAGACATAAATAAATAAAGACCTGTGCCCTCTTGGAGGTAGAGTCTAGCCACCTTTAATCAGACACTCTTACCTGCAGTCTGAAGCACCTCCAGACTCAGGTGTTGGAGTCTAATCTTTCGGGGGTTGGGTGTAGTGGTGTGCTGGGACTGGCTCCTACCAGCTTGCAAAAGCTGATTGCTAAATTTCCGAAACTTTTGAGAACTAGTGGTTAGATACAACCATTATTAAAAAAGAAGTTGTAGACATTTGTAATTCAGTTATATTAAACATACCCATCACTTCCTCCTTCTTTTCTCTCTAGCCTTTTGAGGTCACTTACATTTCTTATTGTATTTATATGACATAAATAGTATATAATGGTATGCTTCTGTGCATCTCTTTCCAAGCCCACATTCAATGTCAAATTGGGAGCTTGAAATCTGCCATGGTGGGAGTCCTTATGCCATGAAAGTTGACAACTGCTACAAATTTGAGCTTGATTTATTGGTTTAATGACCATCTAGACTTAAAAGAGGAGAAAATATTAATAATTCAGGTAAAACTTGAACAGTATGATGTCTGTAGCCATTACATTGTGAATAGCACAAAAATTTGAGGAAATATTCTTCCAGCATTAGAAAATTATCTGATTCAGCAAAAGAGTCGATCAGGCCATTGATAATCAAGTGAAACGTTGATACATATTTTCGCTGTTTCATCTTCACTTTACTGGTAAAAAACATATCCCCAACATCTTGTCAAAGCTATACTCATTTATCAGTTGCAACTCTGGGTTGACTATAGATATCAGAGTTTGGAAAATAATTAAGGAAAGTATTCTGTGAGAATCAATTGTCTATATGGAATTTACAAAGACAAATATAGTATACTTTATTATCATTTGTAAATTGTAATACACATCTCTTAAAACCAAAATTGAAAAATTGATAATGTATGTACCTATATATTTGGTTATTTATTTTTTATTTTATTTTATTTTTTGAGAACCAGTTTTGAATATTTACCAGAACACCAGGGATAAATGGGAAAGTAGGGTAAGAAAATGAATAATGAGATTGCCTGACTGACCAGCCCAAACCATTTTGTGCTATTGCTCTAGAATCCCTGTTCTTTGAAGCCCATACATAAGCCAGGCTTGAAACTAACACTGAGCAATAAGTTGTACAACCTGATCAGAGAGGTTAATCCAATCCCACTGATTACTGAATCCACCCAAATATTCCCTCACCAGAACTATACAAACTGTGCTATGTGTGAATTGGACTATAAAACTGTTCAGAATATATGGCCCCAACCATTCAGTGTTGAGAACATGCTACTAAGAGTTTGTTCTGGTGCTCAGGGTATAATGCATTTTCCTAACATACCCAATATGTGCTGTAGTGGGCTGTGCCCCGTGAAACAACTAGCATGTTGCAAACATAAAGCACAAAATAAAAACACATAGATATAAAAAGGTGTTCTGGGGCTTCCTTTGATCAGAGACTCCTTTATGAAACAAAGACTTCACTGACACATTCTATAGATGTGATTCGGTTTTCTTCTTTTGGGGAAGAAAGATGGAATGAACAAATTCAAATTATTAAGTAAGTTACCACAAGGTTCTGTATGTTCGTCCTCGAAAGATAAATATCTCAGCAAGGGACGGACATGTACTATTTGCAAAATTCCTTTGATACATTTCTTCTTTGTCTTAACAGTTTTGGTGGTCGATGGTTAATGAAGCCATTGGAGAGATTGCTCATTAAACCTCATTAAAGGATGTAAGGGGGAGACGATTGGTTTCATCGTGGCCCTAGTTACCACCGTGGAGAAATAAAGGGGTCAGACGCCTTCTGTCTGTGAAGCAGCTGTCTGATCGCGCCCGTGGAGCTGGGCTGTCACTTGTCTGAAAAGCTTCTTTGTCTATGATCAGGAGGAGCCCAGGCCTTGGATGTGTGCAAGAAAACACCTCACCAGCAGAGGGCTGAAACCAGCGTGGATAATTTGTGAATGCTGTTCATCCCTGTCTTAGACTGAGAATTACAAAAAGAATAAACATTAACTCTTTTCAGTTTCTAGGTGTATTGAAACTTTCATCTCATAACCTTGCCCCCATCCCATTTAAAAAAGATTCCATGTCTTTATTATAACTATCATGAAAAAAATATGGACTCTTACATTCTTATCTATTAATGTAATATCTATTTAATTCGTAGGTACAAAATGAATTAAAACACTTTATTCCTTTCTGATTGATATTAGAAAACCTGAGATTAGACAATTTTTAGCTTGTATTATCAATACTAAGAGGATTCCCCTCAGGGAATGTGTATAACTGAAGGCACATGGAGAAATTTGCCCTGTTTACATAGCTGTTTTCTCTACCACTGAAGATAGGAGACTTTTTTTTTTAAATATATATTTTATTGATTTTTTACAGAGAGGAAGGGAGAGGGATAGAGAGTTAGAAACATCGATGAGAGAGAAACATCGATCAGCTGCCTCCTGCACGCCCCCCACTGGGGATGTGCCCGCAACCAATGTACATGCCCTTGACCGGAATCGAACCTGGGACCCTTGAGTCTGCAAGCCAACACTCTATCCGCTGAGCCAAACCGGTTAGGGTGATAGGAGACTTTTAAAATACATCGCACAACTTCATTCAGGACCCATTACTTTGTTAAGCTTTTGGTAGGCAGAGTCTAACCCACGGATTGATCTCCCTTGATTTTAGCAAGGCCTAAAATAAAAAGCTAGCGAGTAAAGAAAGGGAGAAGAAAGTATCCATAGAGACAATGAAACCATTTAAATAATTACCTCTTGGAGATGAGCTCAGGCCACGCAGAAGTCTCGCTGGAACGAATGCTCCTCATTTACAGCACACTTACGTTTCATTTCCACCTTCATGAAGAAAGGAATCATAGTAAAGTGGAAAGAAGAGTTGGCAGAACCAGGTTGGCCTTTTCCTTCTGCCACTTACTGTGTAACCTTGGGCAAGCCCCTTGGTCTCTCAGAGCCCCTATTCCTCATCTATGATAGGGGATGGTAATACTACATGAGGGAATGTTTTTACGCCTAGGGCTAGGACTTACCAACAAACACTGAGCCAGACTCAAAGCTGAGTAAGAAGTAACCCTTGATGCCAAGTAATTTTAAGTCGAGCAGGCATTTGAGGACAGGTTTACCATGATTTAGGCATATATGATTTCTTGTTTACTTCTGATGGATATTATTGCATTACTTTAGTGAGATATAGTATGGTTGGAGCTCTATAGAAAGAAAAATGGAGACACATGTCCTCGGGACAGTGTACATGTGCTTAGACCTGATCAAATGAAACGTGTTAAAAAACAGCACCACCTAGTAAAAACCTCTCTCTCTCTCTTTTTAAAAAAATCCTCACTGAGGATATGTTTATTGACTTTAGAGAAAGAGGAAGAAAAAGAGAAAGAGAGAGAGAGAGAAAGAGAAACATCAATGTGAGAAAGAAATACCAATCAGTTGCCTCTTGTATGTGCCCTGACTAGGGATCAAACCTGCAAACTTTTTGGTGTACAGATCAATGCTCCAACCAACTGAGCCACCGGTAAAGGTGCCCTTCCTCTCTCTTATTCTATTCTGACCTTCAACTCTCCAAAATAAAAACGGAAGAAAACTACATATTCAACATCAAAACTCATAGTGGGTACATCCCAATTTGAAAAAAATGGGCAAAGGATTTAAATAGACATTTGTTATGAGCAGAATTGTTTCCCTTCCAAATTAATATGTTGACATGCTAACCCCCAGTACCTCAGAATGTGACAGTATTTGGAGAGAGGGTCTTTAAAAGGATGATTAGGCTAAATTAGGTCAATGGGGTGGGTCCTAATGCAAATGGGGATGGTGTCCTTATGAGAAGAGATCAGGACACGAGCAGGCACAGAAGAAAGACCAGGTGTAGACACAGGAAGAAGACAACCAGCTACAAGTCAAGGAGAGAGATCTCAGAAGAAACCAAACCTGCCAACACTTTGAACTCAGACTTTTCGTTTCCAGAAGTGTGAGAAAATAAATTTCTGTCTAAGAGACCCAGTCTGTAGTACTTTGCAATGGCAGTCCTAGCAAACTAATACAACATTTCTCTAAAGAAGATACGCACTAAAGGCCAATAAGCACGTGAAAAGGTGCTCAACATCACTAGTCAGCAGGGAAATGCAAGTCAAAACCACAATGAGCTATCACTTCACACTTAATAGGACAGATGAAATTTTTTTTAAAGAAGAAACTATGAAGTGTATTAGAACCCTCATACATTGCTGGTAGGGATGTGGAATGGTGCAGCTCCTATGGAGAGCAGTTTGCTGGTTTTTCACAAAGCTAAGTGAACCCAGCAATTCCCCTTTTATGTATGTGCCCAAAAGAATTGAAGAGGGACTCAGACACATATTTGCAGGCCAGTGTTCATAGCAGCATTAGTCTCAATAGCCAAAAGGTAGAAACCACTAAAGTATCCATCAACAGTGAATGATTTAGAAAATGTGGCACATGCATACCTGGAATATTATTCAGCCACAAAAAAGGAATTAAATTTTAATATACACTACAGCATGCATAAATCTTGAAGATGTTATGCAAAGTCAAGACGATACAAAAAGGCAAATATTGTATGATTTTATTTACAAAAAAAAAAAGAAAAAGAAATTTACAATAGGCAAATTCATAGAGATAGAAAATAGATTTGAGGTTACCAGGAGTGAGGAGGAGAGGGCAGAATGGGGATTTATTGCTTAATGAGTAGAGAGTTTATATTTGGGGGGACGAAAAGTTCTGGAGATGGATGGTGACCCATTTGGGTTACAAGTTTCACCCTGAACCGCACGTGTAACTGCAGCAATGCTCTTCCTCTTCCTTTTTTCTTTCTAGTCTCCCTTCCTTTTTTCACAGTTTGAATGTGTTTAATGGAAAAAAACTGTACACTAAAAATGGTTAAATAGTAAATTTTGTTATGTAAAAAAAGTATTCTACCAAAAGTGGCAGATTTTGTTAAATATAAAAAACAATTTAAAAATTAATAAACTCAAAACTCATTATACACTTTAAATGGAAGTGAATTGTATCTCAATAAAACTATTTTTAAAAATATTTTTATTGATTTTTTTTAAAGGAGAGGGATAGAGAGATGGAAACATGAGAGAGAAACATCCCTTGGCTGCCTTTCGCACACCCACTACTGGGAATGGAGCCCACAACCCAGGCATGTGCCCTGACTGGGAATCAAACCTGGGACCTCTTGGTTCATGGGTCAGTGCTCAACCATCGAGCCACACAGCCGGGCCTCAATAAAACTATTGGGGGAAAACCCACACATCCCAAGCCTGCAGTGGTTGAGAAATGGAAAACAACAGGCTAAATTGAGGAGCCCACTTTTCCCCTCACTGTTCCTCTGATCCGCTCTAAGTCACCGAGGAAGCTCTGTGGCCAGGAGACGAGCTGAAAGCCTCAAACAGGCTTCCCTTCCGTGGCGGCCCTTTTTCAGAGCCATCACCGGGCCTGCCGCCTTCCGGGGGCTGCCCCAGCTGCCGCACCGCTCCCTGTTCACGGCTGGGGCTCATCTCCTGTGTCTGAATCAGCATCACAGACAGTCGGGTGGCACCTGCCGTATGTCTCTGCCTTTAGGCTCCTTTAGACTCTATCAGTTTGGATTGAACATCAATAAAGTGCCCAGCTTTGGGGCCTCCACGCGGGATCATTATTTACTGTTATGTATTATGATTCTGTGCCCTGGGCTCCCCCCAGGCCTGTACCATAGTATTTGCTTTGGGGGCCGGGTGGAAAGGCGGTTTTTCATGATCATAAAGACAAGTTGAAACCATCTCCTGTGATCCAGCCTGCTGCTACCAGCTGCACGCTCCGCTTCTGCATTATGTATGACTCTGGACTGCTCCTACTGGCGGGAAAGATACACAGTTCCATTAGCGCTTCCCAGCGCTGTGCTGAGCATTTACAGGCTACCGCGGCTAATTCATGCTAATATAGAACTGCTTACATATTTATGTCTCAGTAAATGCATCATCAGGGTGGCACAATGGTCCTCTTATTTAGAACTGATCGAGCCAATTTGGAACTGATTGGAAAGCTACGAGATGTGACTTCGCTGTGGATGGCTTTGGCGATGCGGCTTTGCGTTATTAAACAGGAGAGAGCCCGTGTAGGGGCCTTTCTCTGCCAGGGCGGCTGCCTCGCGCACACACATGTGCCCAGGCTCTTTTGTGACCTTCCTCTCTCCTGCTCCTTGGGCCACATTTACAGCGTTTGATGAGCGGTGTGAGTCTGGTACCTGCGTTCATCTGTTCCGTGGTCTGTGGACCCATTTGGGTCCGCAAGCTTCGCCCTGATTCACAGTGTAACTGCAGCAATGCTCTCCCTCTTCCTTTTGTCTTTCTACTTTCCCTTCCTTTTTGCCTTCACTCGACTTTTCTTTCTGCTTAGAGTGCACTCTCTCCTCTCCATCTGCCTAAATGTGCTCATTTTTCAAAGTCAGAAAGAAGTGAGAGGCCAGGGGGAGTGAAAGAAGGAAGAAGCAGCCAGAAGGGAGGACGATGGGACTGTTCACTGATCTGGGGGACTGGACTCAGGCCGTCCTGAAGCGCTGCAGCACAACTGTCCACCCCAGGATGGTCTTGGAGAAGCATCTGCCCTGCGGCTCTGGTCCTGGGTTGCCCCAGGAGGCAGGGACTTCTCCTGTTATGCATGGCGGTGGAAGGAATGGGCTCCCCCCCGCCCCCGCCCCCCGGTCTCAGAGAGAGAGAGAGAGAGAGAGAGAGAGAGAGAGAGAGAGAGAGAGAGAGAGGTGCAGGATGAAGGTAAAGTTCCTGGGCAGACAGTAAATAGAGTGACAGTGACTTGGAATTGCTGTCTGCAGCTGCACCAGGAATCCAAGCTGAGGTGGCCCAAGGGGCACCTGCTGTAGCTGTCACTTAATAAACTGAAACAAGTTCCATCTTGGGGGTTCCATCAAGCTGGGTGGTTGCATGGGGATTTGTGCCTGCTTTTCTCATTTCCATCTTAAACTTCCTCCTGAGGTTTTTACTTTCAGCGCTAAATGCCAGTTCAGTCATAGCTATTCATTCATTCATTCATTCATTCATTCATTCATTCAAGCATTTAAGTGCTTACAATGGACCAGACTCTTTGCTGGTGCTGGGGATAAAAAGAAAAAAAGGAAGGGACCATGTCTGTCTTAGAACCAAGAAATAAATACATGCTCCCTGAAACAGACCTCAGTTGGGAGGCAGTGTCCATGAGATGAAAATGGCTCACTCATGGGTCCCACAGATACTTACTGAGCACTCACTCTAGGCCAGGCAAACTTTAAGACACTAGGGATTCAGTCTTGTGCAAAACTCACATGTCTGCCTCTCTGGGCTTAAAAGAGGGAATGGACGATGGGCTGGAATCATGAATGCTACAATAATTTACAGAGGCAGGAGAGCATGTGGACTCGAGTGGTTCAGAGAAGGCTTTCTTGGAAGAAGTAATGTTTAAGCTGGACAAAGCTAACTAGAGTGGCCAAAGCAGAGATTAACTACTCTCCCTCCTCAGCCCCTGTTGGTATTCTGACATGAGTGCTGTAGGTCTTAGGTATCATTTATCCATGCTGTTAAAGTGGTTAAATATCCTCCCAAAGCTCTCTCTCCATCACTATGGGCTATGGGTGGTTGTGGAAGGGCACCATTCATTGCATACGGCAACAAATTCATGAGCCCTAGGAAGCCAGAGAGAAATCTGGAACCTGAACTGAATGCAGAGAAGGATTTTTGACTCATGGTAAGGACAGCAAATATGTAGAACTTCAAAGCAAGAAGAAAACTCTGTTTTGTGGTTTCCCTAATACCTAGATTTCACAAGACATTTTCCTGGGAGATAGAATATTCTTGGTTGGCATGGGGTAAGGGATCCTGAGTGTTTTTTAAAATTCATTACTAAACCCTGGATTGGACATAATGGAAGTCCCTGGAATATTACTGTCAAGGATCAGAGTTTTAGAGCGCTTAGGATCTTGCAGAGAATCTTCTGTGCAATCTCTTTACTATTCACAGGAGGAAGCTGAGGCCAAGAGAAGGCAAGTGATCTGCTGAAGTTCACATGCTGGTAAGCTGCAGGGTGGCGAAGGAGCCTGGAGCCACACTATGGGCTCTGGCAAAACATTAACTGCTAGTGAGAAAGATGAGTTACCAGGCAGAGCAGCCCACAGGGGGCCAGTGGTACTCACAGTGGAAATGAAGGCGAAGAGTTACAGAATCCCTACCCCAGGGCCAGCAGATGTCAAACCTGTAGGACATTGGAATCATTCAGGAGACTTTCTAATGCAAGATGACAGGTTCCTGGGCTCCCTGTGTTATCAACTGAATAGTGGTCCCCCCCCCCCCCCCCCCGCAACTCAAATGACTGTTTTTTGAGACAAGGCCTTTAAGGCAATGATTAAGGCTAAATGAAGACCTAGGGTGGGACCCTAATCTGTTAGGGCTGTTGCCATTATAAGAAGAGGAAGGGACAACAGAGTGTGCACACTCTTGGACTTTTCAGCCTCGGAACTGTGAGAAATACATAAACATCTGCTATTTAAGCCTCCCAGTATGTGGTATTTGTATGGCAGCTGGAGCTGAATGAGACACCACCATTTATTCCTCTTGCAGATGGCATGAGGGAGTAGGACCAAGGGATCTGAATGTTTGAAGTACCCAGATGACTCCAATGCAGGTAAGTCATGAATGTGTCTTGGTAAATACAGATAGTTCAATACTCTCATTTGACAGCTGAGAAAATAAGACCAGAGAGATGATGTCATTTGCTTAAACCTCCTGCCACCCTGACCACCAACCTGTGGTCCTGCTCCAACCCATCAAGACATCCTCTTGGTTAAAACCAATCAGGGGCTTCTCATTATTCCTAGGAGGAAATCTGAAACTTAAAAAAAAATTTTAATACATTTTTTTCAATTTATTTTTTAACTTTTTATTTTGAAATAATTTCAGACTTAGAAAATTTGTAAAAATAGTATAAATAATTCTTATATGTTTTCACCCTGCTTCCCCAAGTGGTAACATCTTACAAAACCATAGTCCAACCATCAAAATCAGAAAATTAACATCAATGAATTAGTATTCTAGAGTATGCAGACTGTAGCTGAATATCACCCGTTGTCCCACTAATGTCACTTCTAAGGGTTAGGATCACAAGTTTAAGTGGTCTTGTGTTTCCTTTCATCTGGAAGGTTTCCTCAATCTTTCTTGGTCTTTCATGATCTTGACATTTTTGAAAATTATGGGCCACTTGTTTTGTAGAATGACCCTTATTTTGAGGTTTCTGGTGGTTTTTAGTGATTAATTCACATTAAGCATTTTTTTTTTGGCAAGAATACCAAAGAAATGATATTGAGTCCTGCTCATAGAACAATTTTTAGACCCATGCCTAAACTTCAGTGAATACACCCTATAGAAGGACTGTGAGTTTAGCTAATCACCACAATGTTCATAGCATTATGTATTGGCCAGCATTCCTTTTTAGTTTTTTTAATGCGTGTTGCTCTTTTTTAAAAAATGTATTTTTATTGATTTCAGCGAGGAAGCAAGAGGGAAAGAGAGATAGCAACATCAATGGTAAGAGAGAATCATTGATTGGCTGCCTTGTGTCTGTTCCCTGACCGGGAATTGAACTATGACCTCCTGGTTCATAGTTAACACTCAATCTCTGAGCCACACTGGCCGGGCAATGCTTGTTGCTCTTAACACAGTTTTGTCAGGAACTGTGTAGGTTGGGGTGGGAGATGAAGTGGGCAACAGCCCTCATAAGTTATGTCAGTGAGGCATGGGATCTGAGTAGGAAGCTGCTGGCACTTCATAATCATGAAAGCAAGAAAATCATCCAAATATGAAACAAAAATTCCCTTCTACCCCTGCAACGCATATTTGGAAGTTATCTTATTTAACACAAATAACCTCCTGCCCCCACTTACCTATAGTCTCCTGCCCCACTCCCCCCAAACATGCACACACACACACATCCTCACACACAGCTGCCACAAAGATAGCAATTTCAGTCTTTCTTCTGTTTCCTTTTCAATTGTAAATAAATCGTCCAACTGAATGTTGATGCAAAGGAGCAAGCATGAGCTTCCTGGCTGCTACTTTCTTATCCTCCTTTCACTCCCATAATCCTGCACTATATTCCCTCCTGTACGTTGAAAGAAATGTGTGTACAGCCTCCCTAAAGGTCTAGCCCCTGCTCGGCGTCACTCCACTCTCCATTCATTCTCTCTTCTCACTCACTCCCTGGCGCTCTCATCCATGAACCTCCCTGTACCCCTGCCCCTCCACCGTGGGGCCTGGGCTGGAAGGAGAGAGAGACTTTGATGAACTTCGGAGCACACGGCACACATTTGGGTTCTGCCAGAGCTTCCTCTGAAGGCTGGAAGCTTGGAACTTCTCCAAGACAATGGACGGAGGGTTGGGCTAAGGTCAGTGAAACATCGTTTTTCATTTTCCTTGGTGGTGCTTCCACATCAGCACTCTGTCCTTTGCCTCCTCGCTAGGTGTTCATCTCAGCTGCCATTGCCAGGGAGCTCAAGCTGTAGAGGTCATAGAACCTTTCACTGGGTGGCATGGGGGCAACCAGATCTGAGTCCACTGCTACTGGGGGTTGCCAGGCATCCAGGCTGTTCCTGCTGCTGGACAGCAGCTGTTCAGAAGGCTGGCGGAGCTGTGTCAGGTGAAAGTACACGCGTTCCTCCGCCCTGGAGGCTGAGCGACCCCAAAGGTTGTCCGGCTTCCTCATTTAGCAGGATGACATGCCCTGAAGTGAAAGATGAGTATCTGCAGAATCCCATCATCTAAAATCCTGCTGAGAGGACCTCTCAAAGACCCTGCCACAGACAGACTGTCAGTTAGCCACGATGCTGGGGTAAATGGCACTTCCCCAAAGTTAGGGGCCTGTGGGACACGCCGTGGGCTGAGAACCTTGAGCTGTTGGTGCATTCATGCCAGTGGCTTTCTAGTACCTCAGGACCCCCTGCAACAGCAGATGGGAAGTTCAGGAGGAATTCAGAGTTGATTGCTAGGAAAAGAAGACAGCCTGTACATTGCCTGTGCATTTAAAGGTTTCGTTAGTTCACACATTACCGACTGGATGATACTGATATAGTCCAAATGGAATAGAGAATTGAGGAAATTACCCACATTAGTCAGCTCACAGAAAACACTTTCGCCCACTCAGCATGATATTTCTTCATAATGAAAGTAACTGGGAACCTTGAATTTGATGGCCAATCTCCTCAGTTTACTTGGCATTTGGAGATAGGGCTCATACTTCCACAACAAAACTTTCCAGAGGCATTTGTCCTGGAAGATATGGCTCTAGCTTGTCCCCTACTATCTCGATCCCTTTACACTTCTAGGTTCCAATTTATCCTGTGCTAGAAATATGGATACATGCATATTCGTGCTCTATCAAAAATTAGACTGTGCTTCACATCTGATTTTTCTTGGTGAGAGTGGTGGAGGTGTGCCTTGGAAAGCTTGCTGCTGGCCTTGGGTATCTAGGTGGTTGGCAGTGTAAGCACCGCCTTTAGTAGTCTCAGTGTTTCCAGGCTGCTATAACAGAATCCCATAGACTGCTGGCTTATAAACAACAACACTTATTTCTCTCAGCTCTGGAGGCTGAGAAGTGCAAGATCAAGGTGCTGGCATATTTGGTGTCTGGTGGGAGCCTGCTTTCTAGATGGCAGTCTTGCTATAACCTCACATGGTGGGAGAGGCAAGATAACTCTCTAGTCTCCCCATGAGAAAGAGCATTGGTTCCATTGTGAGGGCTCTGCCTTCGTGACCTAATCACCTCTCAAAGGCCCCACCTCCTAATATCATCATCTTGAGGATTAGGATTTCAACATAGGATTTTTTTTGGGGGGGGGGGCATAAACATTCAGTGAGAATTGCTATTTAAATAGAGCTTAGGATCATGTTGTTAGGTTGGAAACAGCTGCTTCAATTCTGCAGTCATATGTAAGAATGAGAGTCAGAATGATTGTGCCCATCCTCCCTCTTTCCTGGGAATGGGAACCACAATCACAGTTTTCCTTTCTTTCCTGTTCGGCAAGCCACTGAGGGCAAGATGGTGGTCCTGATACTACCACACATATCCTCAGTCCACTTGCCTTTCTGGTGTGTATTTCACAATTTCATATCCACTGTTAGGACCAGAAATATGTTTTTCTTGCTAGTTTGAATTAGGCAGTCTGGGAGTACGATGGCAGGACACTTTCCTCTATGGTAATATGCTAGGAACATTGTAAGGTCTCAATAAATGTGTTGGATTGCATTGAACACAAGCACACACCATGGGCACTTAGATTGGCGCAGCGTGTTTATTTTCTCAGTGCTTTCCTAACCTGTCATTGTACACGTGCTAACTCATAGCACCTTTGAATGACATGATCAAGGTGTCTCTTCTTCCAAGAATGGAAGACTTTATCTGAAGGAATTGATTGGTTTCACTGTGAAAGCCACTAACTGTGAGATTTCATGGAAGAGTGGGAAACTCCCTACTCACAGTAGAAGGATGGCTGTAGCTTTACTCGCTGTATCTGGAAGTGACTAGAATGCATCACACATAATCAATTTGTGAGCAAAAGGTGATGCAGAACAATCAGGCTGGCTCTGTGTGGAGTAGCTCATGTGAAAGCAGACAATCCTTTTTTTCGATGAGAGAGAGAGAAAGAGAGAAAGAGAGAGAGAGAGAGAGAGAGAGAGAGAGAGAGAGAGAGAGAGAGACTGAAGTGAACAAGGTGTGTATTAAATATATCTGGGCTCCAGGAACCTTTCTACACAGCATTTTCATCATCAGGCTGGGGGGATTTGGGCTGAGTCGTGCTACTCCTAGATAAAGGGTGAATTATTAATAATCCCATGTCAATCTGGAGAGAGGCACAATTGATTGGGACTTCTTGGAGGTCAACCCTACCATTAATTTTGCACAATCATTACTGGGAGACAAGCCAAACCCAGTAACAATTCTCACTTCAAGACAGCCCCACACCACTCCTTTTTAGTGTCCCCCCTTGTGCTGGGTCACTCTTAGAATTGGTGAATCAGTGACCACCATCACCATGCTCTACAATGATTTTTTTGCTCTATTTACTGGATCATAGATGCATCTAATTACCCATCCCTCTGCCCATCCATCAGTTGAGTTTAGTTTTGGATGCATTTCAAAGTAAGTTCAAACAAATTTAGATATATGTCTGATAAAAGAGTAGATAAAGGAATGGTTCTTAATTCTAATAAAGTAAGTTTTGGGATCATCTTGTCATTGCTCATTTTTTCATTTAATTAGAATATGAACCAAGAATATGGGTTATAAGATTTCTACTTTGGGGAGATTTTCTTTGTGACTGAGCATATGGTCAAGTTTTGTAATATGTATACAAAAGAAAAGTTATATTCTCTGCTTGTAGAAAGCAGAGTTCTCTGTACTTCTTAAACTGTTCTTGTTGATTACATTATTCAAATCCTCTATATTATTATTGATTTTTCTACTTGATTTGCCAAATTCTGAAAGATGTATGTTACAATCTCTTGTTATAATTTTTAAAAGTTGTTCCTGTATTTCCATTAAGTTTATCTTTCCTCTTTGAGATCTTCTAAACCATTCATATTACTGATTTCTTGGCACTATCATTACCCACTTAGAGTAGCTTTAGATGAAAGGAATCTTTGCTCTCCCCCTTATTTTTTCCTCTTTGGGGAAGTATGAAAACAATATGCTTTTGCCATAAGAGCTGAAGGATATAGTGGCCCAATTGCTTTTCTAAACCTTTTATCTTTTCCCTTGGGATTTTCATCTCATTGTGTTTTGTTTTGGGTTATCTTTTGATCTTTTGGACCATTCAGTTGGTTCTTAGACATGATTGTTGTCTTTTTCAATTTATATAATGAATTTTAAAATAAAGATATCAAGTATGTTAGTCTAAATACCATAGACTAGGTAGCTTAAACAACAGGAATTTATTTTCTCACCGTTTCTGGAGGCCAGAAGTCCAGGATGAAAGTACCAGCATGGTTGGTTTCTGGTGAGAGCACTTTTCCTGGCTGCCTTCTCTCTTCACCGTAGGACTTCAACATATAAATTTTGGGGAAGGACACAATTCAGTTCATAACACGGAGGTATTTTCTCTCTTAATCTTCCAGAACCTGCTTTAAATGTTCTACTTAAATCTCCTCAGGGGTTCATATGAGTCATCTATTAAAAGTTATCTTTTTGCCCTTCCCTAGTTCTCCTCCAATGGGAGCCCCTCTATCCAGATGTTCCTCCACCTAACCTTCCTCCCTGCTCCTCTCTCTCCCTTTCTCAGGTTAAGGTCTTCTTAAATAGGCAAAAGCTTATATATTTTTTTGAACTATTCACTGTGGTTGTTTCTTCAGCCCTTGCACTGGTCAGAATGTTGAGGTGTTCTGGGTGGCATCAAGCTGGTATGTCCACAGAGAACAAACTGCAACATGGCTAACTCGCTCTGAGAGTGTTGCCAGTGTCAGTCCTCCCCAGCCAAGGACATGGCACAGTTTAACTCAGCTCTCCTGAGGTCATCAGGAATGGGCAGGTCCTCTAGAACCCGTGCTACAAGTGGGCAGGTGGAGAACTTCCCTGAAATAATCCCAGGCTCTGACAGCTGAGGGATCACCTCTACTTCAAGTTGCTGCACACCCCTCTGTTTAGCCACGGCTTTCAGGCCTCCATGGACACTGAGGAGAAGAGAATCCACACCACTCTGTCTTTCAGAATGCTGGGAAAACCCTGGCCTCAATGCACCCCCCCAGACTCTTCCAGTTTGCCCGGTGTTTTTGGCTCCTGGAGTGTTAAGTTGGAGAGGGGATCTGAGACATGCACTCAAACCACCATCTTCCTCTAATTTTCTCAAGCTCATGCTCTTAGCATAATGAGCATTCTGTCATGATAGGGTAATTTCTGTGTGAATGTGTTTTTCATCACACTTCTATTAGATGTGGAGAGGACACATTCTAGCTTCTGTCAATAGAGTTAGGAGAAGTATAATATTGGGGTGAGGCAGATATCTTGAAAGTTGTGTAAAGAATCACGGTCACCTGCATTATTAAACCTCAAGGCATTTGGGGGTACAGAGGGTCTCTGAACAAGGAGAAGGGTCTGAATAGTTGTAAGAATCACCTAGATGACTTTCAGGAACACCTGGGAAGCCAGGGACATTTTTGGACCAAGGTGGCCAGGCCTTGGCTCAGCCCGCCTGGATGTAGAGTCATCTGGGGGTAGAGTGGTCAAGGTACCATCAGTCCCCAGAGATACAAGATATGCAGGGAGTGGCTCCTGCTGGGTGAGGTGGGGCCAGTTCTGGACTAGCAGGTGACATTGAGAGAGAACCAGCATTTCTCTGTGGTGTGTAGATGGCACCTTTTCCAAGGAGCCTGTAGGGGGCAGGAGGGAGCTAAAATTCTGAGAAAGGGGTCGCTTTTGTAATTTAGTCTTTTGAGGGTGCCATTTTGTAATGTGACAAATGTGACATATGCTAGCAACGACTCACTGCTGCAATCTTGGATAGAATTAGACCATAAAGCTAGTAAAAGTTATTTTTCTGCATCACCTGCAGTATCTCAGCAGAGTTCTATAATGCTATTTATTACCTGTTGGGTGGTCTTGGACAAAGAATGGTGATTGACTTTAAGAAAGCAGCCTCATACCTTTGCCATGCACCGAGGCTTCATTGGTACGCCCAGTTCTAGTCCATGTGCGATGACAATGATCGTAGGTGCTCAGTCCATACTTACTGAATGAACACAGGCACCAAGGCATAAATGAGTGCTGAAAAAACACTGAACCCGTTCTCTTTGCAGTCAAATGCTCTACCACTGAGCTATACCCCCGAACCCGTTCTCTTTGGAATATTAAGAGTGCTGATGCCTCTGTCTACCCTGCTCACCTAATCTCAGTGCCAAAGTAAAATGACAGTGTCTGAATAGTCCAGAAGGCAAAAGATTTCACCGGAGGGCTACGTTACAGCAATGAGCATATGGTTTTCAAAGCTGGGGGCATTTTACAGATAGAAATGGAAAGTATAAAATTCCTACTTTTCGTTAGGAATTTATATCCTGGATTTTAGCTTAAATAAATAAATAATAAAGATAAATTTGTGGTTCAAATAATGCCTTGTCTATATCTCTGCAGTTTCCAAATGTGTTGTAATTGAATTGGAGGAATTACTGCGAACAGATGCTAACTCATACACTACGTATACCCTACAGTGAGAAAAATGACAGACTTCGCTCCACTTGCCCAAAATTCATTTAAATTTTAAATTGCCTTAATTGTTGCATATTTTTCATGCAGCATAATGGAAGTTTACAGAAAGATTCAATGGAAAACAGTTGGTTTTGTAAAAAGGCTTCAGGGCCTTGGTGTGTGATAAACAGTAGCCACACCTATTGAAAGTGACTTTCCAAGTGGCATGTGCTTTTCACCGCATTTCTCTTAATAGAAAAATGTTATCACCTACACATCTCACCATTATTTACATCCTAATCACCCTCTCGTGATGAAATTCAGATGGAAGCATGTTTCATTAGACAGTTTACCATGGCAACTCGAGTTGGATAAGGCCCGTGTGCAGGCTCTTTCCCTGGGCCTGGTAGTGGGCCTCTCTCTTCCTTAGCTATCATTGACCTCCTGCTAGGATATTCATCTTCTGATGTGCACTTGGTGGCAAATGAGACCAGAAAACCCCTACAAATTCTCATTTGGAAAGAAGAAAGACAGTTTGTCTCCAATCGTTGGAAGTGCAATTACATGTTGATAGACAAATCCAAGGCTCTAAAAGCAGACATTAATAAAAAGCTGTAAAATCTTGTTTCATCTAGTCTGAGAAAGCTAAGCGGGATATATCACTTTTGACCCCAACTGAGCTCCCATTAGCATGGCAATTCTTAAATCGCAGCATCTTTTGATCTTTTGAAAAGGTTCCTGGGTTTTCAACTAGTTGTCAGGAATGACTGAAATTGTTGGTAATAAAATCTGGTTTTGGTAACTTTGTTGGCAGCTGCAAACAAAGGAGAGGAGGTTTTCCAGGAATGACTCAGGTCTGTCTAATTTAATACATTTTATATATGTTTCAGAGAAAACATTCAACTGCTGAAGAACAGATGAATATTGAGCATAGGTCCAAGGGCTAATGTGATTCATTCATTATTATGTCCATTCTTCCCTTATTCAGCAGTGCCTGCCATGGCCTGGGTTCTAGGGAATATTAAACAAGACATCAATGTCTTCTGATTATACACAGTCTTGTGTATTATCTAATGTAAAAATCTACCTTAATCTTAAGGAGATTTTTCATATAAGGGAGAAGAGGGGACAATAACAGAAAAAAAAGGGGGGGACATATCTATAAAAGCATAAATATATAGATATACACAGTGGGTAAAATATCCAGCTATCAAAAACATCACAAAAGTGATGAGAGTGAGTAGAATGAAAGAGAAATAATCTGATTAAATTTCACAGAGGAAAGAGTCTTAGAATAATTGACTATTATTTTTAAGATTACAGGTGTATAAATATATACGATGTTTAAATGTTACAGATAAAAGTGAAAGTCTTCCATATTACCACACTCCTGAAACTTTTTAATACATACCTGATTATATATTTTTTCAAAAAATTTTTTTATGAAAATGGGATCATAGTACACATAATGTCCTGCAACTTGCTACTTACTAAACAAAAATAGTATTGTGATGAACTAGGGCAGCCGTGGGCAAACTACGGCCCGCGGGCCGGATCCGGCCTGTTTGAAATGAATAAAACTAAAAAAAAAAAAGACCGTACCCTTTTATGTAATGATGTTTACTTTGAATTTATATTAGTTCACACAAACACTCCATCCATGCTTTTGTTCCGGCCCTCCGGTCCAGTTTAAGAACCCATTGTGGCCCTCGAGTCAAAAAGTTTGCCCACCCCTGAACTAGGGGGATGACATGAGTCATTTGGAAGGTAGAGATCTGATCAAATGAATGGAGGGCAAAGGGAGGCCAGGGAAGAGGCCTTATTGATAGGCCAGGAGTTTGTTTTGCTAGAGCCAGAGGAAAGGCAACAACTGAGAGACCTGGACAGGCAGTACAGGACTGGTCACCAGCCAGTGCTTTATGTTCATTAATATGATAATATGTATTAATGGGAACTTTGAGTGGATTTGTATTTCAATTCAGTTAAAAAGGCAAACAGGAAGTTTTATAGTCTATGCAAAAGACAGCAGTGTTTGGGGAATATGGTTCTGTTTACAAATTGAATAAAGGAGAAACACCAGAAGGTAGGGATGCCTCAAGGTGCACCATAGCGTTCCAGGGTCGGCGCAAAAAAAGAGGGAAGCAATACCTAGTCTAAGCACATCAAAATCCAGTGAAATTCTTAAAGAAACTACAACACACATAACTATCTGCTTTTTGCTGTTTCTTTCTGTGTCTTTGTCAATTCCTCTAAGGTGACCCTTGACACAGAGCAATGTTTCATCTCCCTCTGGCATTTCCCATTCCCCCTTTACTTTCATTCTGACACAGGCTTTGGAGAATGAGAGGTTAGTGGACAAAATAACAGTGCAAGTTCATGCATTCTTTGAAACTAATACTAGATTTCCCTTTGAATGTTTGTTGTTGGATTTGTGGTATGGAAATGGGATGGAAGAAAGTGGCTTCGTCCTGTTGCTCATGCCTTCGTCCAGAGCGGTGCAGAAACCTCCGTCTTTCTCTCAGAACCTGGTTCCCGATTCAGTTTTTCATTTATCTTGATTGCAAATAAAAAAGCATATAGCAGAGGATTCTGCTCAACTATTCCCAGGAAAACAACAAAAATCCTAGTTGCTTTTGATTTTCTTTGTAATTGATTTAGTGAAAGAAGCATTTATTGAGCACATCTAGAATGAAATAGTCCCTCATAGTAGCATGAGGAGAGGTAATGGAAAACACAGTTTGTACCAATTATTGTTGGGACAAATGACTGAATGTTCACCGAAACAGATATTCTGTTTATCAAATTTTATACAAGACTAATTTAAAGCTTTTTTTTTTATGTTTTCAAAGCAAAAACTATAGAATACAAAAATACATCTATCTACTTAAAAGGCTAATATGCTAAGTCCCTCTGACCATCCGACCGTCGCTATGACATGCACTGACCACCAGGGGCAGACGCTCAATGCTGGAGCTGCCGTGACGCGCACTGGCCATTTACAAAGAAACGGCACTGCAAACCTGGTGTTGACAAAGTTACACTTGGTTTCCCCCAAGTGGGACACAGGCCCGCTACGACCCCAGAGCGACAGCCCACCAAATCGCAGCCAATGCTGCCAAGACCCCATGGCGCAAAATGCGGTCCACAGCTCAGCCCAACCTGGAAACGGTCGCTGTGGGTGCTGGGTAATGAGATCATGTAGCAATGCCCGCTTCCCCTCCCTAGCGACTAGCCTCCTTGGAGTTTCTTCAGCCCAGGAACATGACTTGTTTTATAGCCAGGTGCAAACATTTTACACGTTAACCAAATGTCTGTGAAGCGTTTTCCCGTGCCTCATCTCATTTGATCCTCACAGAAGTCCTGGAGTAGGTAGATAGGAGACTTGGTGGAATCCTATTTTCTTTTCATTAGCCGGAAAACGGAGATTTAGAAAGTTAGAAACTTGAACTGACTGAAAAGAAATAAGAAATGGTGGACCTTGAAAATGATTTCAGGTTTTCTCACTGTGCAGAATATAGTCAAACATTGCTGCAGTTAAATATTTTACCCTTTGTTCTCCTTGCATGATCCACAATAATAGTCTGTTTCATGTTCATATTTACTGCTGTGTTGCTGACAATTACCTGAAAGAGAAGTTGGGGTGCTTCAGTGGGCTGGAAAAAGTTTAGCTAAATCAGAAAGCAGGTCTAATTAAGCAAGTTTATTCTATATCTATAAAAGGCTAAGTTGACTTGTGCATGTGTGATACATGTAAAGCTCTCGCTAGCACCAATCGCATATGTGTGTTTTGATCTGTCATTGTTGATCGTGAATTTGGTTGACACTTCTATTATAGAGAAAGGGTGAATAGCGATATTAAAATATTTCTTCTAATATTATGTGCAGGAATCCACGCACCGGGCCACTAGTATATATATATATATAATACAAGATTTCTATTACATAAGCAAATACAATTAAAAACCCTGCATTGTTATATTTTTATTTTAAAACCTAATGAACCTAATGAATTAATATTGGGAAAAGCAGTTTCAGTCTTATTATGAATCTGGGAGAACCCGAAGAGAAAAATTATTATTGTCTGTCAACTGTGTTTGATTATACTATAACTCATTAACTGGACAGTTGCTATGCCTCAGCCACTGAGCTAAGTGGTCGCTGTGTATCATCTCACTTAATCTTCCTATCAAACCTTTTAGGACTAACAGTGCTCTGATCCTCACTTTACGGTTTGTTTTATGTGAACCAATGGCCTCCACCAAAGACAAAAGAAAAATGGAGGACTGAAAGTCTCACAGGCAAATTGGGTTTTCATAGAGCATCTGTTTTCTCCCTGTACAACTTTTCTCTCATCATGGTTTCCTTGGAAACAAGATTCTTGTTCTATGCCCTCTGTCAGTCTTATTCTTCTTACTCCCGAGACAACCTCATTCATGCTCTTGGGTTCAGTTACGCTCTATGTGGATTTATATTCTGTTGGGGTCCAGCCCTAGCAGGTCCAGGGGTTCTTAAAGGTGTGGACAGAGTCGGCGAAGAAGGAATGACACTGAGACAGCGTTCAGTTGATCAGCAGCCTAGCCAGGTTCTCTAGCTAGGTTCTAGCCAGGTTCTCCAGCCAGGTTCGCAAAACCCAAAACATTTTAAAACTTAAACATAACATTTTTAAAACTAGTAAGAATAATAAAACAATGGCAATGCAAAACAGCAATAAGTGAGTTTCTGCTAAATGAAAGTTTCTTTTGTTGGTTTACTCAGAGTCCTCGGACTTGGCTGAGAGAGTAGCTTCCACTTCTGGCTTTTCTACCATCTGCTGGGCCTCAGTTGTTAATTTCTTCAGCTGGCCCCATGTTGGCACCTCAGTCCCTTGCATAGCCTTCCTTTTCTTCTTTTTTCTGCTTTTCTGTCATCAGGGAAACTCTAAGTCTTTGGAACGATGGGACAAGGAGCTTCTCTGGGTCCATTGTGGTGTCGCACGTAATGTTCTGGCACCCAAGTTGTCTGCACTGCTCCTTCTGGAAAGGTACAAAACACAACCTCTTCCCCACATCGTTACTAGATCTGTAAAACTCTTTTTTTTTTTTTTTTAAATTAAATCTTTATTGTTCAGATTATTACATTTGTTCCTTTTTTTTTTCCCCCCCATAACTCCCCTCCTCCCAGTTCCCGCCCCACCCTCCGCCCTCACTCCCCACCCACTGTCCTCATCCATAGGTGCACGATTTTTGTCCAGTCTCTTCCCACATCTCCCACACCCCTTTCCCCCCCAAGAATAGTCAGTCCATTCCCTTTCTATGTCCCTGATTCTATTATAATCAACAGTTCATTCTGTTCATCAGATTATTTATTCACTTGATTCTTAGATTCACTTGTTGATAGATGCATATTTGTTGTTCATAATTTGTATCTTTACCTTTTTCTTCCTCTTCCTCTTCTTAAAGGATACCTTTCAGCATTTCATATAATCCTGGTTTGGTGGTGATGAACTCCTTTAGCTTTTCCTTATCTGTGAAGCTCTTTATCTGACCTTCAATTCTGAATGATAGCTTTGCTGGATAAAGTAATCTTGGTTGTAGTTTCTTGGTATTCATCACTTTGAATATTTCTTGCCACTCCCTTCTGGCCTGCAAAGTTTCTGTTGAGAAATCAGCTGACAGTCGTATGGGTATTCCCTTGTAGGTAACTGAGTTACTTTCTCTTGCTGTTTTTAAGATTCTCTCTTTATCTTTTGCTCTTGGCATTTTAATTATGATGTGTCTTGGTGTGGTCCTCTTTGGATTCCTTTTGTTTGGGGTTCTCCGCGCTTCTTGGACCTGTAAGTCCATTTCTTTCACCAGGTGGGGGAAGTTTTCTGTCATTATTTCTTCAAATAGGTTTTCAATATCTTGCTCTCTCTCATCTTCTGGCACCCCTATAATTCTGATGTTGGTACGCTTGAAGCTGTCCCAGAGGCTCCTTACACTATCCTCGCATTTTTGGATTCTTTTTTCATTTTGCTTTTCCCGTTGGATGTTTTTTGCTTCCTCGCAATTCAAATCATTGACTTGATTCTTGCGCTCCTCTGGTCTGCTGTCGGGCGTCTGTTTAATATTCGTTATTTCAGACCGTGTGTGCTTAATTTCTAGTTGGTTCCCCAATATAAGATCGAGGGTCTTATTAGTTTTCGTGTAGATCTCATTAAGTCTATCGGCAGCTTCTAAACAGTTCTTGAGAGACCTTAAAAGTGTGGTTCTGAACTCTATTTCTTCCATTGACAATTTTGTCCTGTTTCTTTGTCTCCGCATTTTGTTATGCTTCCTTGGTGCACCCCCTAGTGGTCTTTGTTCGCAGTCTTATAGATAAATCTTGATTGTTGTAGCTAATTCCAGGGAGGGTTTGACCTCCAGGCCAAGTGGCTATGAGAATCAGCTGTGTCAGCAGTGAGAGAACTTCTGTCCTCTAGGGAGGTGCTAATCTAGCCTTTGCCTGAGGCTATCCGGCAAATGCCTCTGTGCAGGGCTTGGGCAGGGCGGGTCGCACAGGATCAACAGGGTGGGCCGGAGAGAGCAGTTATGGCGGCTCTCAGTCCTGTCCCCAGGGGCTCTGCCTCTCTGAGTCCCAGCACCCGCTGCAAGGCTCGGAGAGAAAGCTGCACTCGCTCTGACCGAAGCCAGACAGTCCGCTTCTCCCGTTTGAGCCTGGGTCCCTAAAGACTCGCCTGTATCTGGAGCTCAGAGTCTGCGACTCCCTCCCGATTGAAAACAACAACCGCGCCCTCCGCCGCCAGCCCGCTCCGCGCACTCCGCACCTCAGAATTTGACTTCAGCACTGCGCCTCCTCTGAGTGTCCGTATGCGTTTCTCTTTCCTCCTAGTTGTAGGACTTCCACTCAGCCAGCGTTCCTGTGGTTCTGGGCGATGTCCGTTCTGTGTTTTAGTTTCACTTTTGAAGTAGTTGTTCAAAGCAGCAAACTCTGGCGTTAACCTATGCCGCCATCTTGGTTCTCCGATCTGTAAAACTCTTGTCTGGTTTGTGTATCCTTCTACCAGGCTGAGTCGGCAGAGGCTATTGCATAGGAGGCCCGATGCCTTTTGGCTCCTGTACAACCCTCTGCATTGTATTCTTTAAAAAATTTAACATATAACATTCTTCTCCCCCCTTTTTGTTTTTATAGAAAAGGTTTATATTGATGGAATTGTCAGTTTTTCTTTTTGTGTCAAGAGCTAACTTCGATGTGTTAAAACTAAGTAAAATGCATTTACTCAATCCAAAGTAGGCATTAAAAAGAAAAACCCAAAATGCTCTCTTGTATCCATTTTAAGAGTAGGATTGGCGCTTTCCGCTATTACCTGAGTCCTGATCTTTTACCCCAGGGAGAGCTTGCCAATCCTGCACTTTCCCGGGGTGGAAAGGCTGCAGTGGGGTTAAGGATAAGGCCCCTTGGGCCTACCTTCTCCCATGCCTTTACATTTACCTTTCCTTCCTCAGAAAAGCAAGGACATACTTCTTGTATAAAACGTTCCGCCTGACTGGGAGTAACCTTAACTCCTCTGCTAGCAAGCATATGTGTTAAAAGATCAATGTGGAGTCTTTTTTCTTTAGACTCAGTATGACCCATCATCTCAATCAAAGTTCTGTACTATCCACCCTCTTACCCTACTTATCCTCTACAGGGGGGTCTGCAACGCCCTATGGTGCAGTCCTATCCATCCCGAGTGCAGTGGGGGGGGGGGGGCATGGGGGGGGGCCTTACCTAGGGGTCCCTGTTCGGGTGCCAGAATGCCGGGGTCCAGCCCCAGCAATATTCCTAAAGTTAGAGCTAGCTGATCCCCCTCTTTTGAGTGCCAAACACACAGTCAACAGTTCATTAGCTTCCATTAGATGTCTAATGGGCATTGCCACACAGCTCAGCACTCTCCAAACTGAATTTCTGAGACTGTTTCCAGAGTCTGCTTTTTTAGTTGTCTTAGTTTGTCTGGGTTTCTATAACAAATACCATACTCTAAGACTTAGAGTCTAAGTGGTTTATAAACAACAGAGATTTATTTCTCACAGTTCTGGAGGATTGAAAGCCAAGATCGAAGTACCAGCAGTCTGGTGAGAGCCTGTTTCCTGGTTCATGGACAGCCGTCTTCTCACTGTGTCTTCACATGGTGGAAGGGGGGCCAGGGAGCATTCTAGGGCCTGCTTTATCAGAGAACCAATCTCATTCGTGAGGGTTCTATTCTCATGACCTGATCACCTCCCGGAAGCCCACCCACTAATAGCATCATGTTAGGAATTAGGTTTCAACATGAATTTGAGGGGGACACAAACATTCAGCCTACAGCACTGAATCAGTAAACATACCACATTCTACCACATTTCTCTAGCAGAACCCAGTTAGTGAAGACTTCTCCTTTTTGCCACTTTCCACTTTTAATTAATTACCAAGTTCTATCAATTCGGTCTCCAAAATAAATTAAATCTTCCAACTTGTCCCTCTATTCCCACTGCCATTATATTAGACCAGACTTCCATCATCTTGTTCTGAATTATGGCCATGATTTCCCCTCAAAAATCTTTAAGGTTATGAATTATACATATTTTAAAGTCTTTTGTTTGCTCTGTTACCACTTTCTTTAGAATCATATTTTCCCTTTAAGAGTGAAGGCCCTCTTTTTCACTGGCTTGGTTTTCCTTTGGAGACTGTTCCGCTGCCTGCTCTGTTTACCTTAGCTTCCTTAGTAATTGTAATGGCAGCGGCAGATGCTATTTGGATGATTTGTCTTTTGCTTTTGCGGTGACTCCTATTCCCCCTTGGAGCTGGTAGCCACCTGAAAGCCTCTTCCTTCATTTCCAGTCTCATGCCCATGCTCATTCATTCATAAATATTTGATGGCATATATACTTGGTGCCATCAATACTTGATACCGATACTATTGGCCAGATACTCTTCTAGACTTGAGGGATTCAGCAAGTGAACAAAACAAACTGTTGCTGTAGTTGCCCAAGGTTGGTGGGAGCAGGAGTGGCTGCCATTCTATAACTATTATCAGAAAGTAGCTCAGGGCCCTTCCCACTTTTCTGATCCTTGGCTGAGATCTTGAAATTTCTTTTACTCTCTCTTGGGCTCTGATTTTTCCTATAAAATTTATCCTATTTGCATTTTGTCTTTTAGGAATTTATTTTTAAATTGCTTCTGATAGTAGGTCAACCTTCTTGATCTAATGCTCTAAAATAGCCTTCATAAACCCACTCCTGTACCCTTCTACCTAATCCATTCATCATCCTCAAGTGATCTTTTAAAAAAATTTATGTATGTATGTATGTATGTATGTATGTATTTATTTTAGAGAGGGGGGGGGGAGAGAAATAAAACCATTAATGTAAAAGAGAAACATCAATTGGTTGCCTCCCGTACAAACCCAACCAGGGACCAAATCTGATACCTAGGCATGTGCCCCAACCAGGAATCGAACCAGTGACCTTTTGGTGCACTGGACAGCACTCAACCAACTGAGCAACACAGGCCAGGGCTCCAGTGATTTTTATAGAATATTCAATTGATTATATCTCTCTCCTCCTTAAAACACTCCGAAAATTTCCCGATACCCTTAGAACTAAGTCCAGAATTCTTTGCCTGGTCTACAAATCTTAGATGATCATGGCCTCCTCTAGTACTATTTTCCACCCCGATCTCTCCAGCTAAACTGCTTTTCTTTCTTTTTAAAAAAATATTTTTATTAAGAGGAAGGGAGAGAGAGAGAGAGAGAGAGAGAGAGAGAGAGAGAGAGAGAGAGAGAGAGAGAGAAACATCAATGATTAGAGAGAATCATTGATCGGCTGCCTCCTGTATGCCGCCTATTGGGTGGGGGTCAGTCCCGAAACTTGGGCATGTGCCCTGACATGGAATTGAACCATGACCTCCCAGTTCACAGGCTGACGCTCAACCACTTAGCCACACTAGCTGGACTAAACTGCTTTTCTGAAATATACTGTTATTTCTGTGACCATGAGTTCTACAATGTTTCTGCTGCCTGGAAAAGTCTTCTTTCCTTTTCTTGATCTAATTAAAGTGTCAGTTTAATCATCTCTTATTCCAGGAGCTTTGCCAGACCCTCCAACCTAAATCAGGTCTTCTATTACATGTTGCCTATTGCTCTGGTTCAAAGAAAACATGTTGGAAATAAGAAATTATTGTCATTAAAGAAAACTACCTCACACATAAGTACCTAGTGGACATAAATCTTCTTTTGCTCTGAATAGAGCCTGATCTCCAGCTGTGATCTCAGCAATTCTGAGCTGCCAACAAAGGCAGTGGAACGAGGCATTTGTCAATGTTCTGGCAACTGACGAGGAATGGAGGAAACTGGCACACACACAACCCCTCTGACCCCCAAGGCCACAACAAGCAACCCCTTTGATCTGGGAACAGTCCCAGATCTGACTTCCTAGACCAGCTGAGGCAGAAGGAATTGTGAAGAGGAGACAGTTTCCTTCCAGAAAGCAGAGGGAGAGGGATGCACAGCACTCGAGTGGCTATGGCTGCCTGCCATGCTGAAGAGGAAACGTAACTCAAGGATGCCTCCACAGGGCATTTGTTCAAGAGGAGCTCGGAGAGCGCTAGAAGTTGTGTGCGGGCTGTTGGGAAATACTCCCTTCAAATGTGGAATTGTTTTTGAAAGGTCCTGAGGGATAAGTCTTGATAATTCTGATTTAGCCAATGAAAGCTGTTGTCCCTCTCTGGGTACCAGACTTTCAAGAACTGGAGTTGAGGTTTCATGTGTGTATAGACCTCCCATCAAATTTCTTTGTAGCCAGCTTCTGCACAGATCTGTACTTATTCCATTCAGGTGAGTGGATGAGTACCCAGTTTCAATGTCAGGAATCAAGGTCTTGAGACAGCTGAGAGACTGCTGGAGTCTAATGGGGCAGAGGTCAGGGGAGGATGGAGATGCCCATCTAAAGAGCTCCCGGCGATGCTGGTAGTACCGTGGGTGGCTGGCTAGGAGGACAGGCACATCTGGATTTCTATGTGTCCAATCAAGTTGATGAAGGGTGTTGTCCCTCTTGGGGTGTCAGCAAGCAACCGCCACCCTTGGCTCCCAGGAGATACCATGTGGTCTGCACAGAGCGGAGAGTGTGAATGCAATAACATCACCTATTACATGAGAAGCAGGTGGCCCTAGGAGAAATGCCTGAAAACATAAAGGAACAAAAATATAGGGAACTCTCCCAGTACCGAGGCATCTGGTGAAGAGAACCATTCTCTGGAGAGCTGCTTGCTGAGCACAGAATCATGCTTTGAGGTGCAGAATTCTGTTGCCTGTGTGAGGCTTTCTTTCCCTACTTTATTGTAGAGTCATCTTCTTAATGTCCACCAGGCACAATGTTTGCCTTCATGGGACTGTGCAGCACAAACGCTGGCAAATTCTAAGTCCTAATACTACTCTTATTATGACAACATTTCTTATGAGTTAGAGACATTTGCTGTTTCAGGGTCCCTCACTCCCTATGTGTCATACTTAGGATGACAGCTTAATTTACTTTAGTTACATTTTATAATGGCTACTTCTGGATGCCCCAAGTCACCAGTAAATTTTCTAGCCCCCACACCACAGGATGGCTTGTTTCTGGGAATGTTCTGGGAGATGGCTAATTCTAGCCATCATTTGCTGCCTCTAGTAATTTATCCTGCCATGCTGGAATAACAATTTAGCTTCCCAGTTTGTAGCATCTAACAATGGCTTACAGACTTGCTTTTATTATTCATACATGGGGTGTGTTTGTGTATGCTTTTGTTCAGAGAAGAAGAAATGGCCAGACTCTTATTTGCAAGACATTTATTATTTTTATTTCCTGTCTGGATTCTAAAGATTGAAAATACTTTTAATTTCAATGTTAATTCCATGCACATAGTATTTATGTCTTTAATATAAAATGTATTTATTATAGGCAATTGGCTTAAATATTGAACCGTTCAAAATAAGGAATTTCTTCCATTTTTAGCACTGGAGAAAATGTACTCTTTCTGGGGAATTATTTCTACAATAAATATGGTTCATTTTAATTTGTGTAATAAAACATGCCTGCAGTAGAGACCTCTGAGAGTAACAATAACAGCTAATTTATTTTTAGTTATTTGCAGAAGAGTGTCATTTATAAATCATACATGATCCCGATATTAACAAAAACCTAACAAGCCAAGATGTCTGTATTTTATTCGTTCAACAAATGCACATGAATTGCTAGGGGTGCTGGTACATCGGGAAGTGCTGCTGATACAATGGTGAACCAGGTGGATCTGGTCCCAACCTCATGGAATTTATAGTCAAGTCTGAGGAGGTATTATTAACATTCCTTTTTGTCTGTCAAACCAGAGTTCAGGTAGATTTGCATCCATCTGTAAGGCAGAGTCTCTGAGACCTCACTTACATACAATGGCCTGGTCTTGTGGAGGTGAGGTGGCTGAGGCAGACGTGTAACTCAAGGATGCCTCCACAGGACATCTGTGCAAGGAGGAGCTTGGAGAGCACTAGAAGTTGTGTGTGGGCTGTTGGGAAATATCCCTTTGAATGTGGAATTATTTTTTTAAAATATATTTTATTGATTTTTTACAGAGAAGAAGGGAGAGGGATAGAGAGTTAGAAACATCGATGAGAGAGAAACATCGATCAGCTGCCTCCTGCACACCCCCCGCACTGGGGATGTGCCCACAACCAAGGTACATGCCCTTGACCGGAATCGAACCTGGGACCCTTCAGTCCACAGGCCGATGCTCTATCCACTGAGCCAAACCGGTCAGGGCTGGAGTTATTTTTGAAAGGACCTAAGGGATAAACCTTGATAATTCTGATTTAGTCAATTAAAGCTGTTGCCCCTCTCTGGGTGCCAGACTTTCAAGAGCCAGAGTTGAGGTTTCATGTATGTATAGACCCTCGACCAAATTTCTTTGTAGCCAGCCCTGCACAGAGGTTTGTACTTACTAGTATTCCACTCAGATGAGTGGATGAGTACCCAGGTTCAATGTCGGGAATCAAGGTGGTCTTGTGACAGCTGAGAGACTGTTGGCGCAGAGGTCAGGGGAGGATGGAGGTGCCCATCTAAGGATTTCCCAGTGATGTTGGTGGTGCCATGGTTGGCTGGTTAAGAGGGCAGGCACATCTGGATTTCAAAATGCCCAATCAAGAGTGTAGAAGTTGCCATGGCTGAAATGACATGGTCAGGGCATCCACTATCTGGGTGCATAATCTTTTGGAGGGTGGACTTAGCAGGGAGGAGCCCTTTCCTCCTTTCCCCACTCTCAGGGAAAGCTCATGAGAAAGGCATGTAGATGTGGTCAATTTCCCTGGCTCTGATTTCCCGTGATGGTTCTGTTTTGAACATTATCCAGAGAGTGAAGTTTAAGAAAAGGTCCAATTCCCCCATATTAACATCCAAATAGCATATTTCTGATTATTTCCCTCTAGGTAACAAGAGTTACATGGATTTTACTAGTTGTGTGGCTTTGGGAAAATTGCTTGAACGTGCAGAATCTGGTTTTCCTCTGCAAAACGGGGAAAATAATAGCACCTTCTTCATGGGGATTTCGCACAGTGCTCTCCACTTAGTAAGGATTGAGCAGGTGCTCACATTTGCTCATTTCTTCCTCTTTGCTTTGTCTTCACCAAATTTTAGGCGGGCTTCTCTCTTTCCTGCAGTTCCCCTGCACTCTACCAACCCCCAAGCCAGAGCAGAGGATGTTGTTCCCCTTATCCGTTTTCCTGGGAGTCAGGTGACCAGAGTCAGACCCTTCTTCAATCAGACCCCACTGGTCTTGCCCCTTGCCTGCCTCGGTTGCCCTCCAAAGATTCTGCCTGCCCCTTTACCCTGTGAAAGAAATCCCTCTTTCTGTTTGATTTGGAGATGCTTACAGACCTCATGGTCATAGGATTCTCTGTACTACAATCATCCCCCTTCACCTATTGCAATAGTCTGTTCCCCTCCCTTACACTCACCCTTTTGAATAAAGCCTCCCCTTACTAAGTTCTGGCTAGTTTTTCCTTTGACAGCACTTAATAAACATTCCCTAGTAGCTATCAAGAGTCTTTTTGATCAGCTTTCCAGTTTTAACCAGCATCCACACTGAATGAGGGGAAGCCAGGCTGACCAGCCTTTATATAGGAAAGTCTTCACTGTGCTCAGAAAATGCTCATGATCTAAGACTTCCGGTCTGAGTACCTTTCCACAACACCTGGTCTTCAGTTGCTACATTTGGTTTTTCAAGCAGCAGGAAAGAGATGGTATGCAGTCCTCCAGTCTTTCATGTCTGAGCATTCAGGTCCTTGCGTAGTTCAGGAAGAAAATGAGTTTCTTTTGAGTTCTTATTTAGAGTCCTCGGGGCATGCACTGTCCCGGCTGCAGTCACTGCAGGTTCCAGGCGAACCCCCAACGCTTTGAGGAGCCAGGTAAGGACAAGCCACCCAGAATATCTGCCTTTTGGGAGGGCAAGGCAGCGCCATTCATTTCTGTGCTGTCCAGTCAACCCTCAAGGTCAAAATCAGGTCCAACAGAGGAGGCAGGAAGGCAGTCTGTAGTTTAAACTCTTGAGGTTATCCTTCTTCCCGAAATTGCTTTGCTGACTTAAGAGAAGGAGAATTCTGCTCAGAAAACTGCCCTGCAGAAAAGCAGTCTTTCAAGTTTAAGGGTCGCTGAGATCCATGTTAATAGCAGAGAGAGCAGATAGGCAGACTTCTTTCATCCCTCCTGACTGTGTAGCTCCTGCATCAGTTTCTCCTGGCTGGCCCTCCCTGCTCAGCCTGGGAAACCCTTCCTGTAAATATCACATTTCCTTGACTGAGTCTACCTGTCCACACTGCATAGCCAAAGGGAGCCACAGACAATTACAGACATCTTTATGCCTTTCACGTTCAAGGCAGCAGAAATTCCCAAGTGGGGGGATTTTGTTGTTAGGCTAGCTCTTGTCTAGAAGTTCCTTTATGACTGACAAAGACTACTCCCTCCTTGACAAATTCCATGCAGGATTCACTGAGCCTTTTTTTTTTTTTTTTTTTAAATTACTAGGCCCCATACTTAGGCCTTGTCCTCTAGAACCAGTTGTAGCAAGAATCTGGTTAAGTCAGTTTAGTGAGAATCCCCCATCCTCCATCTATGCTGTCTGTGGATATCTAATTAGATTCCTCACCCTCTACCCGCCCTGGCCTGCCTTTGGCAAGAGTCCTGTTAGGTCAGCTTAACCCTCCTGTCCCTGAAGTTTCCTCTTGGGAATATCCCATCTGCTGACTCCCACCCTGCTCCTTGGCTATAAGTCCCTGCTTGCCAAAGCTGTATCCAGAAGTGAGCTGGTTCTATACTGAAGTTATTTTTTCCCTTTTGTAATAATTTCTGAATAAGTCTGTTTTTCCTGCTTTACTGTCTAACTTTGCTTTCCTTTCCTTTAACCACTACAATAGAGGCTCCACAAACCATGCTTTAGTTGTTGATGCTGTTGACCGGACTGTTGCCTTTCTTTTAATTGTTATTATTCCTCTCAACCCATTTTTTTATTGTTTCTTTTCTAAAGAAATCAATCCTTCCTCTCCCCGATAAAAAACATTCCACTCAGACAGGTTTTGATTACCCCGTTGAGTTTTGTATGCCTAAAGCAAGCTTTCAGAGCAATTGGGCTCCCTGCATAAAGAGAGAAGACTGCATTACAGTTTAAATTATTACATAGCAGTTGCCAGTTCTGTTTTGATTTAAAATCTTGTCTCTGATAATAGGAAATAGGATCACAGCTTATCTCTGGCTGTAAGGCTTTTGCAATGGCCCTGTAATTCAAGGCTTATCTCCGGGCATCATGGCTTTAAAAAATGTAAATCTTTACTGAGCTGTGGTAGGTTGCCATCTTCCTGTGTCAGCTAAGAATGAGAATGTCAGTTTTATTTTTTCAGGTCCTCTTATGAGCAAATTCTACACTGAAGACATGAATCTGACCAAATATGTCTGTTGTAGATTTTCTGATCTAGTATAATTAAGTTGATGTCCTGCTCTATTTGGATGGTTTATTGACCTAGTCATCAAAAGAAGTGATGACAATTACATGAAGACTTCCTTATCCTAAGCTTAGTCATATGATATTAAAGTTAAGGCGTGAACGTTTGTCTGTGACTTCTTTACAAAGCCCTTGAAATCATATTTTTGATCACTTTTATTATGCCAGAAATATTCTGTATTGCCTTTATTGATTCATCTATTTCCAGTCCAGGAATTAAGAATGCTTTCTAGGTTTCCCCTTATAGTACTGTAATGTAAGAATTATCTTCTTTTTCTAATATCCTCACACATCCTAGACTGTACCAGCTGCTACAGTAAATGCCATTATTTCCATACATGAAGTACAGCCCTGGTTCCTTAATAATGGGTTGGTCATAATTAAATGGGACTTAAATGAGATATTTTTGGAATGGTTACACATTTTTTATCCAATTATATCATTACAAAGACAGATTCTTATTGAATCTATGCAAATAAGTACATTGCCATGAAAAGTAAAAGGACTTAAGGCCCTAACTGGGTAGTTCAGTTGCTTAAAGCATTGTCCCCAATATGCAAAGGTTGCTGTTTTGATCCCATGTCAGGACACATGTAAGAATCAACCAATGAATGCATAACTAAGTGAAATAACATCTCTCTCTCTCCTTTTCTCTCTCTCTCAAATCAATAGTAATAAGAAAAAAAAAGTAGCCGTAGCCAGTTGCTCAGTGGTTAGTGTTGATCTGTGGACTGAAGGGTCTCGGGTTTGATTCTGATCAAAGGCACATACCTCAGTTGCAGGCTCAATCCCCAGCCTGGTAGGGGTGAGTATGGGAGGCAACCAATGCATGTGTCTCTCTCACATTGATATTCCTCTTTGTCTCTCCTCCTCTCTTCTACTCTCTAAAAAAATCAATAGGAGGAGGAGGAGGAAGAGGAAGAGGAGGAGAAGAAGATGAAGAGGAAGAAGAAGAAGAAGTAGAAGAAGAAGAAGTAGAAGAAGAAGAAGTAGAAGAAGAAGAAGTAGAAGAAGAAGAAGAAGAAGAAGAAGAAGAAGAAGAAGAAGAAGAAGAAGAAGAAGAAGAAGAAGAAGAAGAGATAAAAATCAATGGAAGAAATATCTTTGAGTGAGGATTAACAACAATAACAACAAAAAAGAGTCATTTACAGACTGTGTTAAATATTAAAAATAAGAAGTAGTCCTGGCAAGTTTTCTTAAAAAAGAAAAGAAGTAAAGGCACTCAGTGAAGGTACTGTGATTGTTGGAATAGTTTTGCAGGCAAAGCCGGTCAATATACAACATAGTGTTTCCTACAGACTCATAATCCTTAAGTTCCCTTGTTGATTAATTAACTTTTAACATATTAATATTTCTCATAGGGTATTTCCTCTGAATTCTGAAGACATATTTAAAGCAACATACCACTCAATGAGTGTTTTCTTGCAGTTTGCCCAAGATTAGCCTGATAAATTCTAGAAAGCAAAGATAGCTCAAGATTTAAGTTAAAAAAATTTTTTTTTTCCTACAGCAGAGCACTAAACACAATTAAATTGTCCTTGGCAGTCCCATTTGGCCCCACACAATTGATTCCAGTTTTGCTGGCTCTGGGGTCCACAGTTGGCTGTCAAAAGGTCTCCTGCTTCCAGGGTCCTGGAATCCGATCTCCCTGGGACAGTCTGACAGGGGTGATGTCAACTCGCAGGAGCATCATGAGTATCTGGAATTGGGCTGCCCTGAGGCTGTCCTTTTGATATTTCTTTCAAAAAGTTCAGTTCCTGATTTGTAGCTTGTAGCAGAGGCTTAAGGAAAAAGGGGAGCCACTTTTTGGTGATAAGACTGAATGATTCCAGTTAATTTATTACAGTAATGTAAAAAACAAAAACAGCCGCGGGCCCTTGATGATGATGGCAAGACAACTTTTATTCAGATGACTGCAGTTGGGGAGCGAGATTCCAGTATCCACTGAGCTCAGCTCCAACTAAGACAAAGGTGGCTGAGGTTTTTAAGGGAGAACAGAGAGGGAATGAAAGGAGGCTATGGAGAAGTAAAAAGGAAGGAGCAAAAAAGACAGTAGGAGGAATATGGGGAAATGAGAAACAGGAAGGTCAGAGGAGAATTACTGAAAATGGTTTGGTGATGTCAGTTGGGACAATGCACATTTTGAGCTTTGGTAGCATTTTCGTGTTTTCTTGGGCAAAAACTCAGCATTTGGGTTATATTACCTAGTTCCTCTGATTCTATTCTTTTAGGTTTTAAAACTTAAAATATCATGCTTTCATGGACATTAGAATGTTTAAGTTATGAACAGAAAACAAACAAATGCAATATATTTTTTAAAGTTTTGCTGAAAAGAAGGAATTGGCAGTGGCTCTCCAGTTTGACTTTCAGAACATTCTTTTCTTTTTTCAATCCCCACCCAAGGACATTTTTCTACTAATTTCAAGAGAGAAAGAGAAAGAGAGAGAAGAATGGTAAGAGAGAGAGAAAGAACCATCAATGTGAGAGAGAAACATCGACCGGCTGCTTCCTGCATGAGCCCCAGTTGGGGATCCAACCAGCAACCTAGGTATGTGCCCTGACAGGGAATTGAACACATGATCTTCTGGTGCTCAGGATGATGCTCCAACCAACTGAGCCACCTGACCAGGGCTCAGAGCATTCTTAACTCAAGTGCTTGTTTTTGCCAATTTCTATTCAAATACTTATTAAAGCAGAGTTTTTCCACTTTACCCAGCACCACACAACAAAAGGCTCTTTATTTATATATATGATTCTCATTTAGGATTTGCCTTCGTTTTTCACTCCCAGAAACCAATTTATCACTACTTTCTGAAACTTTCAATTCTATATTTTTTGCCATTCCTATTGGCCCTGAAAATGGAATCCAGTGGTCTTTCTCTCCTTCCTTCCTTCCTTCCCTCCCACACAGGGCTTTGTTTTGACTTATTAAAATGGTATATGTAGTAGAATAGTTCTACTGGAAAGACGAGAAAAGATAAAGTACACCAGGACTTATCTGCTTTCAATTTTACTGTGACTTATTTTGTCTTGGCTCCATATCATTTCTTGCTCTTGGTGAAAAATGGAGCTCATAATAAAAGTAGTCTCAAGGGGGAAATGATATAACATTATCAAGCCCAAGGCAGTGGTTGCAGCCAACTTCCAGGTTGCTATTTCACTTTTGGCTATTTCTGAAGGAGATGAAATACTCCATTCTAATTAGTGGACTGAGAAAGTTATATAACTAATACAGTTATTTTATTTCTTGTAAGTATTTTAATGTATTTGTGTGGAACATAAAAATATAACAAACATAATTATAATTTTAGACATTTTCATGAATGCAGACATGAATGTAAGTTTAATAACTAGAATTTCAATAAGTAAACCTAAGACCATAAAGAAATGATAGGTTTTGTAACTGTCATTGTTCCTGTATCTGCTTTGGAGCTTTGCCATATTACTATACAGAGCCTACTTTTCTTTCAACCATTCTGGATTCATTATTATCCTGATAGAAGCTGTGGAGGGACAGACACAGTCACTCCTCTCTAATTTTTTGTTCAGACTAGACCCAGGCTGTTGTGAGTGGAGACTAGCTTAGGTGTAATGTTAGCCACTGTGTTTACAGGCCAACAAAATGATAATGATTTTTACTCTTGTTGATAAAAAAAAAGAACATCTAGCCTAAGAGAAAATCATATAAGAATTTATATGATCCAAAATGATGACAATTGCCAGAAGGCAAGATCCTAATGGATTGAGAAAGTGCTCCAGAGAATGGTAGTTTTACAGCTTATTTCATACATTAAAATCAAAAGAGGAGACACACAGAGTTACATGAAATTCATTGGTGGGGGATTAGAGAGGCAGGAGAAAGCAAAGCAGGAGAAATCTCTGAGATTGGATGCAAAGTAAAAGAGAGAGACACATACTCCTTTTACATTGGTGGGTACAGGATAGTTAACATATACAGCATGTAGAGCTGGTATGTGGGTAACAAGATAATAATGAGGGGTTCTGTGGTCTCATGCTCTGGTGGAAGTTGTGCCCCAAGGGGTCTGGAAAAGGAGATTACTCTGACATTTGAAAGGTATGTTATCTTAGATGCCAAAAAAGACAATAGGCAGGCTTATTTAAGGTAAAGATTGACCTTTGTTAAAAGGAAGCTACTGGACTAGCACATAACTACCCACCATGACTTGCTTTAGTTGAGAATTTTTATGATCAGACCATCCTGTGTGGTTACTTTAGATTTCTGAGTTTGTAAGGCTGCCATGCAGGCCTCCCCTGAGCTTGTCCAGTTTAGTATGTGGCCCCCTTTCTGCCCACACTCTGATAATACCTAAAAAAATTCTGCGTTAAGTTCCAGTAGCCTCAGTTCACTCTGGGATTTAGTACTCAGTTCACATGGGATATGAGATGTCGTTGTATAGATTTTGTTAATGCTTTGAGCTGCAGCACTTAACCAGCACAGGCTGTTGGTGGTGTCAAATAAAAAAACAAATCTACAAGTAGTAAAGAGAGACTTTATTCCAAAGAATTATTAGGAGTGTGTATGTGTGTGTGTGTCCGTGGGGGTTGGGGTGGGGTGGGGGGGAGAGGATGGTAACTAACCATTAGGTCTGTAAGTGTCTCAAGAGTTATGCAAAAAGGGGTTTTCTTTTGTAGGGAGTAGTACACAAGGCTAGAAGGACCGGGTGTGGGGAAGTAATGAGCTAATAGCTCAGAGTGTATTTGACCCTGAGACCAGCCAGTTCTCAGTCTGCTGCTCATATTGAGTGAAGATGGGCCAAAGCTCAGGGGCTTGGAGGCAGGAGAGAAGCTTAACTAAAGTTTGGCTTCAAAGACTTTTGTACTGATGTATAATTGAGCACAGCAGTTCAGCGAACTTTTTATGAGGCCAAAAATGGGAATTGGAGGGTCGGTGTCTGACCTTATCATAGGCTAATGGGGGGGGGGGAGCATCTGTGAGTCATATCTAAGTCACACAAGGAAGGGGGTGCTTTGTAGTAAGCCACAAGGATGAAGGATTCCTCCACCTTCACTATTTTCTGGGATCACTGGGTTCAGTTAAAATCCAACATTGCCAGCGGTTATGCTTATAAATGAACTGGTATCCTTATAAGTGGGGGATGCCAAGTCATGCACTAACTTACCTGGGAGACATCATAAGGAAAGCCAACTACCAGTGTGATAACACTCAGGAAAGCCTTTAGTTTAGGCGCAGTGGTTGGCAAACTGCGGCTCGCGAGCCTCATGTGGCTCTTTGGCCCCTTGAGTGTGGCTCTTCTACAAAATACTGACTTCTGCGCGTGGGCCATGAAGTTTCAATCGCACTGTATGTGCGCGCCCGCACGTGGTATTTTGTGGAAGAGCCACACTCAAGGGGCCAAAGAGCCGCATGTGGCTCTCGAGCCATAGTTTGCCGACCATGGGTTTAGGGGAAAAAGATTGCTTTGGGAAGAGAAAAAACTCTCCTGAAACCCAAGGAAGTCACAGACCAAAACCTCCTCTTAATTGCCAAAGAAGAGCAAAGTCATGCTTAATAAGGCAACTTCAATGCGGAATTATAAGTGAGGCTTAGATGGGGAGTGGGTGGTAATTTAAAAGCTGAGAATGGGTATCATGGAAGACAGTTGTGTTTTCATTTTAATTTGGTCTATGTTCAGCATTACTTATTTATGACGTTCATTTCTGGTCTGCATTTGTGCAAGTGCTTGTAAATAAATACTCGCTATTTCATGTGTAGAGGAAATGGGGTAGTTCTGCATGTATTCTTAATTGTTAAACCTGCCCTGCCCTGGCTTCCATATAGAATTTATCTCACCGCTAATAAAATCAGAGCATAGCCCAGGAGAATACAAAATCCCCCTTTTGGGCTTGGCCCTCTCTACCCAGTAACAGGAACAGCAAACCAGGCCCAGGTCAGCTTCTATCAGCTATCTTAGAATTTGTGCCTCTGATGTCATAAACTTCAAGTGATACATACAAATGATAAAGACAACCTGATATACATCTCTTTAAATATTTGTGTATTACATAGACTTTTGTTTTATGCAATTAAATGAAATACTTATTTTATGAAGAGGATTTTAAAAACACCAATGTCTACGTTGATTACTAAGCTTTGGCTATGTGTACCTGGAAACAAATTAAAAAATATATAACCTATTTTTTATATTTACATGCATCATAGAGAGATTATTATATGCAATATTTTTGTAAAATTGGATAGGATCGTTATTTTGGAGTCTTTCTCTGTGCCACTATAAAGACATTTTCTCTGTTTTTCCTTTCTTTCTTTCTTTTCTTTTTTTTTTTGCACCAGATCAGTGTGTTTAATCTTTCATATCCTTCGCTTCAGTATACATGAATTGATGATTGAATAAATTAAGGCTAAGCATACTGTTCTGTTCTTCTAAAACCTGTATTTATTGCTGTGATTTATCTGACAATTTACATAAAGTGCTAGTTAGTACAGCTGAAGTTATTAATTCTTCAGAGAATGAGATGTTCAACTGTTTCCACAGCTCCAGGCAGTTTTTCCACATTCGTATGCAGGCATTACACAGACCACAACTTGGTGTTTGAATTAAAATTCATCACTGATGCTAATTTTAAGGAAGTCTCTATATTATACTCCTATTTAACCAAACATCACATTTCCTCATTAAAATATCAGCATCCCTAATGAAGTACTTTGCTTTATAATTTAAAATGTCCCACTATGTTGAATGCACATTTGAACATTTACATGTAATTCTGCTAATGTACTGATTAATTTATGTTATTCTCTTCCACTCACGTGGCAGATTTTAATTGCAATTAGTTAGCTGCCGTTGGGTCTCAGCATGCCGAAGGCTAGGGGAAAATCTGATCTTGGTGGAACAATTACCAGGACTTTTGAGCAGGGCTGGTATTAGAGGGTGCGAGAGGAACCATCAAAGTTGTGAATCTTAATTCTCCCGGTAATAGCTATGCTTGGGGGGCCAGCATTGGCTCTGAGGGAAAAAAGCCAAATAAATGGGAATTATCTGAACACTATCATACAATTAAGCTGTCACAACAACTTTGGGGACTGATCTTTTGTACCCTTTCCACGTCCGTCACGCCTGCTTGGGGGTGGGAGTTGCCGGGAACGTGCTCTCGCTAGTGTCCCGGGCTTTTGATGTGGGTGATGTACAGCTGTAACAAGGCATGGGGTACAACACCCGCCTTTCACTCCATGTTGTTGAGCTACAAATTCATGTAATTAATTTTAAAAAGCCATTGCTTTGATCTTCATAAATATGCCCGGGATTCAAATGGAAAACCTCGAGGGGCATTTTCTCAGGAGGATGATGACAGGGCCAAAATGCAGTTTCATGAGGGTCTACTACTTGTCCATAAATGAGGTTCCCCCCACCCAGCCTTTATTTTAGTGGCTGCTGTTACCAGCTGCACTGCTAGATTATGCGGAAAATCTGCTTGCTTACCCTGCAAAAACACTGCCTTGGTTCAATGAGCTATTTGTAATGCTATGCTAAGCTTTGCAATATATTACTATAATTTGGCTTAAAGCACTTTTAGTTTTTACACTGGTGATATTATCTTAACTACAGGGCACTGGTGTTTATAAATGAGACGGAAACCCAGTCTCTGTGGTAGTCATTGTTAGTGAGGCACAGAGGAGGGAGCCCTGGGCCTCTTGAACTTGGGTGGTAGCCCTACCTCTGTCCCTTCCAGGTCTCTCTGGACCTCAGTGTTCTCAGTGCATGGATGGGGATAACAAGGAATGATTCTTAGCTCAGGATTGGTAAGTGGGGCACATGACAAGTGCAGGTAAAAGAGTTCTATAAACATGAGATTGCAACGTAGGTTTAAGCTTTGATGTTAGAGTAGTGCCCTGCCTTCACTTTTTGTTGTTGGATGATTTAAAACAGGGGTTCTCAAACTTTTTATACAGGGGCCCAGTTCACTGTCCCTCAGACCATTGGAGGGCCAGACTATAGTTTTAAAAAAAACTATGAACAAATTCCTATGCGCACTGCACATATCTTATTTTGAAGTAAAAAACCAAAACTTCAAAAAAAAAGGCCCTACTAACTGCAAAATAATAAAAAAATAGACCTCCTAACTTCAAAAAAAAATAAATCCTAACTTGTTCTTACCTCAGTCCTCAGGCAGCAGCAGGCTCTGCACAGGCAAGCTTGTGACTCGTCTGATCACACCCGAGATTGAGAGGAGGAGTCGAGAGACAGAGAGGAGGGGAGTCGAGAGTGTGGCGCACATTCCACACATGCGCACTGTGGGCCCAGGTCGAGTCGGCTGCTAAGCAGCAGGCAGTAGCGGCAAAAACACCCAGCAGGCCTGAAAAATGTTTTCGGTGGGCCGCATGTGGCCTGTGGGCTGTAGTTTGAGGACCCCTGATTTAAAGGTTTAACAAAAATGCTATCAGAAAGAAATGAAATAAAAAAATGCCATTCGCATCATAGCTTACTAAACATTGGCAGAAACAGTAGATATAAATAACTAAAACACCGGACAACATAAACATGCCAGCAAGGAAGGGAGTGATTGGAATGAAATTTTATGATTAGTATAAGACTTTTAAAAAATACATATGGCCAGGCCGGAACCAAGAAGTCACAGTACGATTCCTGGTCAGGGCACATGCTGGGGTTGCAGACTTGAAGCACCCAATGGACGATGTTTCTCTCTCATCAATGCTTCTATCTCTTTATACCTCTCCCTTCCTCACTCTCTAAAAATCAATAAACACATATATTTTAAAAAACGACAAAAAACAGATATATGACAAAATCTCAAATGTTGGACAATGTAAACTACTGAAGAGAAAAAAAAAGACAAGAAAAGTTTACAAACATGAGTCAAAAAAGAAAAGCCAAAAATGGTAGAAATGAATTTACTTATATAAATACACATGATAACTGTAAATGGACTAAACTGATTTTTTTTTTTAAATGTCATGTTGGATAATTAAATCAGAATCTAGTTTGCTATTTATAAGATGCACTAAAATACAAGAATATAGAAAAGCTAAAGTATGAATAAACATATATCAGACAAATACTCACCAAAAGGCTAACATTAATAACTATCTAAATAAACTTTAATGAAAAATACAGTATTAGTTATAAAGAGGGTCACTAAATAATAATTTCCGTTCACTAGAAAGATAAAAAAATGCTAGTCACAGTCTTTAGTATGTTATTTCTAATAACCTAATAAATAGTAAAGAGTCAGACTTTTAAATGAAGACTTTTCCAAAGGAATTACAGAAGCTAAATCTACCCTGTGTTCAAGAAAATGCAACAAGATTATAAACAACCCCCAAGCCTCAGTGGTTTCACACAGCAGAAGTGTATTTCTAGCTCGAACCACATGTCCAGGGAGCTTTGCTGATTGTGGTCACACAGGGACCCAGGCCAACAGAGGCCCTACCTTGTTTTGTCTTTAATTGTGGCAAAATACACATAAGATGAAATTTATCATCTTAACCATTTTTTAGTGTACAGTTCAGTGGCATTAAGACCGTTTAGACATTGCTGTGCAACTCAAAGACACTATCTCTACAGGTATTTCCAAAGCCACCAAGGCAGGGAAAAGGGATGTGGGACCCGTGCACAGGCTCTTGAACACTTCCTCCTGGAAACACGCAAGAAACCATGCTTACATGTCATTGGCTCCATCGAGTCACGTGGTCATCCCTGACTTCAGAGGGGGCTGGAGGTACAGTCCTCCAAGTGCCCCGGAAGGGAGGAGATGTAGACTATTTGGTGAGCAGCACTAATGATGACTACACTCCTCCTGTTGAAATTTTAGAAAGTGTGTCATCCGCTCTTGGGAAGCTGGTTAGCTCCTGACTGCCTGGGAAGGGGCGTTAGAGCAGAGTGAAAAGCTAGAAGTAGTGAACATGGGCATTGGAGCCGGGCTGCCTGAATTTGAATTCTGGTTCTCCCTGTGTCAGTTTCCTTCTCTGTAACACGGGGACACTAACATCAGTAACCTAGGGTTACTGTGAAGGCGAGGACACTGAGAGCAAGGCCAGGACATGTGGTAAGTATCTGCCATGGAGGGGGTGCCACACTTCCCCTGCCGAGGCCCGAGCCTCGAGCCTGCTGTTTATTGCATTTTTCTCTCCCTTTTCTACAGGCATCTAGATCCTCAAGCCCCAGCCTCAGGTTTGGTTGCAGAGCAAAGAGTGGTTTTCAGGAAGACTGAGCTACAGGTGGAAATCTGCTACAAAGAGGAGGAAACATTAGACTCCGGAGATTCCTCCTGGTAGGAAAGGGGTGAGGGTCCCTGGACCCCTCATTCTCAGAGCACTCTCAGGGCTTGAGCAGTGGCCCCTCTGTGACCCCCCGCAATGCTTTCTTCTATCCAAGACCCTGGGGCTCAGGGGGTGAGAGTGTCCTAATCTCAACTGGGGTGAATTTACCATCAGCCTAACTGAAGAGGGCGCAGAGTCAGCCTTTACGTCATTTAAAGATAGGAGCAGTGGCACCCTTCCTATACAAGGGGATCTGTGTGGTGGGCGTCATGCCCACCTTACCAGCTGGTGCCAGCAGCTCTTCAGTTTGGAATCATTGTTCGCAGGCTGGTTGGCCACACAGATTGATTTACGGCTAGGGCTTTGGATGGGGAAAATGAAGTGGTGTCCCGAGCCAATGGTATATATTTCCTTCACAAACTTGTTCCTAAAATCTCAGAGGTCTGAAGTCAGAGAGCAGATGTAGGGGCCTCTGTGTGGCGGTGCTTGTATGTGTGCACATGTGTGCAGTCTGCCAGGGAGGCCATAGCAAAGTGCCCCGCACCGGGGAGATTAAACCATAGGAAGTTATTGTCTCATGGTTCTTCAGGCTGGCCGTCTGAGACCCTGGTGTTGGCAGGGCTGGTTCCTTCCGAGGCTGTGAGGTAGAATCTACTCAGGCGTCTGTTCTTGACTTGTAGATGGTCATCTTTATGTTCACACAGTGTCTCCCTGTGTGCGTGTCTTCAAATTCCTCCCCCTTTTAAGGACACCAGCCATATTGGACTCCACTTTGCTCCAGTGACCTCATTGTCACATAAGTATTCCTGTAGAGACAAATAAGGTCACTCTGAGGCACAGGGATTAGGACTCCAAGCATGAGTTTTGGGGGACAGAATTCACGTGCTATGTGGGTGCATGCTGGAGGATGGGTTGGTGCTTTTACTGAACAGAAATCTCTTCTGGGGCCCTTCTAGCCTGGAACAGAAGGAGAGGAGCTGGGCCAGCTCAGCCTCCTACAAGTAAACTGCGTCCTGCTTTTCCTGAAGGCCTTTACTGCCGCTCAGCCATGGATGGAGTGGCGATCTCTCCTGTACTCCTCACCTCTCCTATTTGTTTTTTTCCAAGTCCATTTTAATAGAGATCATGGGGACAAGGAGGCAATACTGGTGGCTCCTGGCCACTCAGTGGGTGACTGGAACATCCCATGGCTGGGCTTTCGGCTTCTGTTGCCTGGCCACCCTCCACCACGTCCGTGGCTTCCCCACATGTGTGGAGCCAGGCAGGGGTCCCGGTGGACCAGGTGGGCTGGGTGGGCACTGAGTGTGAAATCCCTCCCTACAAAGGGCAGCCCCTGCCTTCCAGCTTCTCTTGCTGTGTGGGAATGTGAGCCTGTGTTGAAAGCTTGTCTGGAGTTTTTCATGAAAACATCCACTTTTTAACTTTGGCAACTAATTAAAAATAAAACATGCCTCGCTGTGTGGGCTGAACTAAATAGAGCCGGTGGCCCATGGGCTGGCAGATTTGATGAAAGGCATTGTCTTCCTAATTGGAGGGATGTCGTCATCACCACAGACCCCTGCTGCTCCCTTTGTTTATTTCCGTTTCTCCTGCATCCTCAGCTACTCAAATTGAGCCTCACCTTAAGGCCAAGGAAGAGTCCCTGGCAACTCATTGATCAGGGGTTCATTCACGCTATCCCTCAACTCTTAGTGACCAAGCTGTCCACTGTGCTGGGTGTTGGGGATCTAGGAGCAATATGATCTTAAGGGCTCTTCAGCCCTCAATTTTCCCCCCGAACATCTTAGAGTCTTCCTTGAGTAGCCTTTTGTCCATAATCCTTGGTCTATCTTAATATTATTATTATTATTTTTTATAGATGCTTCCTCCTTCTGGTCTCAGGAGTGGAGGGGATATTTCTTTTTTTCTTTAGGAGTAAAAGTTAATCTATTTTTTTTCTCTCATTTTTATTTTGTATTGGTTTCAGTTGAGATGGGGCTATGCATTGTGGTCTATTTTGATCTCCACATTATTTTTATAAACTCTGACATTCAGACTTGGTGTCAGAGGACTTTCCACAGACAGTAGTCAGCCATTTAGGGAGCATGCTGCTGAAAGAAGTTTAGAAGGTTGGTGCTGTAGGGCCACTGTGTATGGTTGTTAGGTCGTGTCCTGAATAACAATAGGGGTGACTTCTGCACCATAGTCTTTGTGATTGACCCCTGTCCCCTAGAGTTGGGCAGTGACAACCTGTTTGGCTGCACACTGGCTTTAGGGGGCTTGTAGAGAGACAGAGAAAGAGGAGGTCAAAGATGATGGCTAAGAGGATCAGATGTGCCGGATAAGGCAGGGCCTTACGGCCATGTTAAAGTTGTTGGAATTTCTCTGTAGAGCCAGCGAAGGGACTGATGCAGGAGAGGGCTGTACGAAGAGTGTCTTGGAGAGTGGCCACCTAGATGTGGGGATACCAGTTTGGAGAGATTACGTGACCCATATATTGTGTGATCATGGTCCTTAGTGACAGTGGGGATGGAGAGAAGCGGCAAGATTTGAAAGATATGTGGGAGGCAGTATCAGTAGGATGCAGTAAGCCCAGCCTTGCTTGGATACTTTCTCCTTCACTTTACAAATATTTTCTCTAGTTGCTTCAGAACACACACGTTCCATTTTGCTAATTCCATTTTGAACATTTGGAAGATAGGGATTGCATGTCTTTTTCTTGGACATACTTAAATAGTTTTCACTCACAAGATATTCAATAAATGTTAACTGACTCATCATCAACTCCCTTGCCACCTGATCGGAGGTAGCGTGCCAGGACAGCAGTCTCCTGTGTGTGCATGGTGGGGACAACAGAAGAGAGGAACTGAACAGACAGTTGCTTTCTCAAGAAACATTTCCCAGGTGCCTGATGCATTGGTAGAATTTCCCCAGGCCATGAGACTGACAGAACCAAGCGATGTTTCTAGAGCTTCATAGAAATAGTCACTGGGGTTATTTATCTTAACCCATTTCACTCAGAAACCCAAAAAGTAAATTAATCAAAAGGAGAGAGACCAAGCTACATGCCTAGAGCTCTTCCAAGGGAAAGGTTGCAGGGGATCTAGAATTGCAAGCCACAGTCCCTGCTCTGAAACAGCTTATAGTCCACCCAAGTATACTTCCTAAGAAGCAGGACAAAAGCACATGGAACAGCGGACTGCATAATACCCTTATTTACTGCATGCATTAGTTTTCTATTGCTGCTGTAACAAATCACCGCAAGCATGTGCAATGCTTTGGATGCTGTGGTGGAACAAACACAGGATTTGGATGGAGCAAGACTGATTCGGTGTCAAATCCTGGTTCTTATCATGCAGCAGGCTCCCTGACACTGGACTGTTTTCATTGGCTAATAAATATAAAGTCCCCTTTTATTCTGTTCATTCATTAAACACATAATCAGCAGCAAGATGGGCCCTGGCAGATAGGAAGATAAGCATTAATTTCATCTTCATTGTCCAAAGGATGAGATTCCTGTATTTCCTGCCAATCTGCACCCTTCACATTTTTTAAGGTTGGTACTATGGACCAGAAAAGGCTGCATTCCAGCATCAATCATTTCCTTCTCATTGTTTCAGGAGCTTCTCCTGCTGCTTCCCATGCAAGATCATGACTCTCACCTTGCTCTGAGCATCTGGCCCACTTCATTATACTCTATCGGGTCTTTCTCCTAAATGTCTATCCTCTACCCTCTTCATGCCCACTGTCTTATGGTAGGTCATCATCATTTCTCAATCAGGCATGAGTTTCTGCCTCCAAGCTTGTCCCTTGTACTTTGAAGACCTGCAGGCTCTCTTAATAAAATGACACCCCGTCCATCTCAAGGATACTAGAGGAGGTTCTTGGCAGGGAGGGAAGGGTTACCAGGACCTCATGCTCCCCTCTTTTCTCCTGGAGATTTAGCCTCTTCTTGGAGATAGTATCAGTCATGGCTGTTAGCTCTCCTCGCTTTCATAGCTCTATTCTCTCATTGTTATTTTGGGACATGGACCCTTTGTTTAGGTTTTGATCTCATAGCTGAGACTAGCACTGACATGTAAGCAGTTTTAAGCCTTTTCTGTCCATGACAAGAATGACAATACAAGGAGCCACCATGTGCTTGTTATTAGAGATGCTCAGTAACCTCCCGAGACCTGTGATACTCCTTTTGGCTTCTGTGCACCTGAATTAGGACAGAGACCAGGTTTTCCCTTCAGTCAGGGAGTTTCTCCAAGAACCTGTCTCTAGGGACCTATTTCCCTTTGATTGCACAACAAACCTAACTTCTCAATTTCTGTCCCTACAATTTCAGTCTTTCCAAAGAGGGCTGATATTGGGACTCCATCTCCTTCGGGGCAACTATACCCCTCACCTAGAAGGGTGTGGCCTAGGCCTACCATATCAACATGAGAAACAGATCAAAAAATGAGTCTAACCTCATGGCAAGAGCAACATGAACAGTAGCAGGGACATTATTTCCTTACATCCTCCTAAAATGCAACTTCAATCAAGTCAATTACTCTTCATGATGATCAATAGTTTTCCATTGTCTTACAAATAAAGTCTGAGCTCCTTTTTTTATAAATCTTCACTGAAGATATTTTTTCCATTGATTTTCAGACAGAGTGTAAGGGAGGGCAGGAGAGAGAGAGAGAGAGAGAGAGAGAGAGAGAGAGAGAGAGAGAGAGAGAAACATTGACATGAGAGAGACACATCGATTGGTTGCCTCCCCCATGGACCTCAACAGGGGCTGGGGATCAAACCTACAACCCTCTGGTTGGCTGGCTGGTGCTCTAACCTCTGAGCGACCAGTCAGGGCAAGTCTGAGTTCTTCGATCATGACTTTCATATCTTTCTAAGAGGCTTTCTAACACATACCTCATTCCCTAGCCATATTGAAATGCTTGATGCTCCCTAGAGGCATTCTGCTCTCTCATGCTGTTGTGCTTTGTACCTGCTGTTCCCTTTGCCTGAAATTCTTCCCATCTGGCCAAACTCCTTTTATCTTCAAGAACCTGCACAGGCATCCCCTCCCTCCTCTGTTTATCTGTCCCTGACCTTTCTCCCCTCATTCCTTTATAGAGATAATCACTCCCTTTTCTCTGTCACTAAATATATATACTGAGTGGCCAGATTATTATGACTGGCCAGATTATTATGACCACCCCATCAGTACAATGAAGTGAATTAGTTATGCAATTAATAATAATAATAAAACCTTGAGAGTATTTGCTTAGGAAGCTTTCAATATTCAGTAATTTTGGAAGTGTCAATGAAGTACTGATGGGGTGGTCATAATAATCTGGCCACTCAGTGTATATAGCTCCGTAGGAAAAGAAAAAAACTTTTCCTCTACATTTTCAAGTTCAATGATTGGGGGCTTGTGAATTAAACTGACAAAGAACAGAAAAACAGGGGGGAAAAGCATATGTTCCTTTGTTGGCATTAATATTTTTACATGCCTGAAGGCTCCACAGGAAAGAAATGAAAGCCCCCAAAAGTGGTAAGACTCAGAAGCTTATATATCATTTTAACAAAGGGCAGTAAATGGTTGAGAAGTGACTGCCCCAAGGAAAGGGGAATTTAGGCTTCTAGAGGTGGTAAATTGTGGAAAGGTAAACATATAAGAAAACTGAAGCAGGAGAAGGGTTATTTTGGTAAGGTTGGTTTGTACAGACTTATCTTGGTGTCAACTTCCCATCTTCTTCATGGCCATAAACCTTCCCAGAGAGATGGGATTCATAACAGTCCTAATTTCTCAGAAATTTCTGCTTTTAGGCAGATAAGGAAGTTCTGAAGAGGTTTCTTTCTGCATCTGTTTATTCTCAATTGACTTCAGCTCAAAATAATACAAAGTGGCCTATTTTGAGATGACATTTTCCGATCCCCTTCAACTCTCTAATATGACCTATATCACCTTATTTTGATAGTCCGTTTATCTGTTTCTTCCTCTGGTCATCCAGAACTCATCCAGGACTAAGGTTGTGAATTATTTATTCTTGTATCCAAGTGCTTATGCTTGGGTCCCCTACCCATAATTTCATTGATTTGGGGTGCTGCCTAAGCACTGAGATAGTTAACAACTCCCTAAGTGATTCTAACCTGCATGCAGGTTGGGAACAACTGCTTCTGACGATACTTTAGATCCCAGCATTTTCCTAGCATTCTCCCAAGGTATAGAGAAACTTTCAAGGGATGTCAGTGATGGAGGGGAGGATGCTGAAACCAACCCTTAGCTTTAGTTTGGCTTTAAAGTCAGAGTTTATGTCAGGGAGAAAGTGGGTTTGCTAAGTAGAGACCTAAAATCCTACTGGTGCCATACTGGGACATCATTGCATTTTAGGCCTCACAATGATCCCTAGATAAGACTTCTGTTCTGGATGCATGGGGCTAAGATACTCTGGGGGCAGAGGGGATGGGAAGCCTCCTACTGAGAAACAATTAGATTGTAAGTAAAACCTACTTTTTGATGACTTGCTTAACTTGAAGGATGGAGGAGATTTTTCCTTCCTGCCTTCCCTAGGGAAGCAAGCTGTGAGTGACCCTAAACTAGCAGGATGAAAAGGGTTATCCTGGGAGCAAGTGCCAACAGCATCATCTTAATTTCTGATTGGGCATTCAACTGAGGGCCAGCATCTGGAGGGAATCTGGCCTAGAGACTTGGCATTGACTCATTAGAGCAGTGTTCACTGGGTAAAATATATAGATTTAAGGTAGCAGAGAGCCAGGCATCACAAGGAGGACCCTGACCTTGGGCTGGTGGGCTTGAAACTGCATGGTTTGGGGAGGTACGATAGCAATATGATGTGGCAGAACTCTGGCTCCATGACGGTCTGTCAACTCAGTGTTCTTGGATGAGAAAGTACAGGCCATCCCCTGGCATAGTTAGAGAGGGCTGCAGGCCAAGCTTTGAGGTTGACTAGGATTGATTATCTTAAACACTGAGTTGTGGCTGGCTTCCATGGAGTTTTGCAGGCAGCCAAGTACTTTCCTAGGAGGCCAACCTTTGGGGAATCTGTCTTGGACAAGTTAACCCTTACCACTCATAGAGGATGGAGTCACAGAGGTAAATAAGCAATAGGAAGCACCAAGAAGATTCAGAAAATATTAAGATAGAACTTCTAAAAATGAAAGCTATAATTGTTGAAATAAAAAAAGAAAAACCTCATTGGGGTAAAAAACCCCCAGTAAATTAGTCATCCTTAAAGAGATAATTACTGGAAGATGTGGTTGAAGAAATTACTCAGAGTACACATAGATAAAGGAGATGGAAAATATGGCAGAAAATTTAAGAGAAAGCATAAAATAATAAGTTAGACAAAAATTCTAAGTGATTCTGCCCTGGCTGGTGTTGCTCATCTTAGTTGCTCATAGGTCTTTGAATAAGCAAAAGTACAAAAATAAATTCACAAACATTCAGGTTCTAAAGCCAATGCCCTGAAGCATGGATTCATAATAACATCGCCCCAAGGCAGTTCATGTTTTGTGTTTAGACAGCCAACACAGTTGGTCCTTAAATCTTTAAATTCCCAGGGAGAAAAGGAAAGTATAGGTCAGAGGAGAGTCCATTATTTGCAGGCTCAATAGCCGATGGGAGCGATATAATCATTAACAATAAAAGGGGAGAGTGTTGGCTCACTGACTGAAGGGTCTTGGGTTTGATTCTTGGTCAAGGGCACATACCTGGATTGTGGGTTTGCTCTCTGGCCCTGGTCAGGGCACGTCCAGGAGGCAACCAATTGATGCATCTCTCTCACATCAATGTTTCTCTCTCTCTCTCTCTCTCTCTCTCTCTCTCTCTCTCTCTCTCTCTTCCCTCCCTTCCACTTTCTCTAAAGATATCCTCAGGTGAGGATTAACAACAAAAACAAAAAGTTCTAAGTGATTCTAGAGAGGATAGAATAAATTGAGTGAAGAAATATTTGAAGAGATAATTGCTGAGAATTTTCCAGAATGTTGAAAGACATGAATAGAGATTACAGGTTTAGACACAGCATAGTGAAACTTCAGAATACCAAAGCCAAAGAGAAGCTTTTAAAGTTGCCAGAGAAAAAGGCAGATCACCAACGAAGAAAGACAATTAGAGGGTAGACTTCTCAGTAGCAACAATAAAAGATGAAAAACAGTAGAATAATATCTTCATGAGAGAAAATAAATGTTATCTTAGAATTCTGTACCTAGAAAAATTATTTTTTTAAGTAAGAGAGAAGTAAAGACATTTTCAGATGAAAAATGGATAGGATTTACTACCACCAAATTATCATTAAATCACCCTCTAATGAGAGTACTGCAGGAAGAAGAAAAATGATCATAGAAGGAAGAGGCAAAACGAAATGGTGAACCAATAAAATGGTAAAAATACAAAAAACAAAGAGATTCTAGATAAAAGAATAATAATTAATTTTAATTAAAAAAAAATGAAGGCATTGTCAACTCTAATTGGGAAAGGATAGTAGCTATGTAAAAGTGCTCTGAAGTTCTTGTACTGTAGTGAAGAGGGTTAAGATATCATCTATTATTAGATTTTGTTAAGTTAAATATATGCATTGTACAATTTCAAAGGAATCACTAAAACTACAGGTTTTGGGTGCTTTAACTTTAAGCCAGTAAAGGGAATAAATGAAAAATTAGTATGAAAACAAACAAAATCCATAGTCAACTTGAAAAGAAGACCAAGAATGAAGAAATAAAAGGCATTGAAGGTTAAGAAAGGAGAATAAAGGAAAAGGAGAGACAGAATGAACTAAAAAGTAGGATGGGAGGAGCAAGTTCAAATATATCATTAATCTCCAAAGCAATAAAAAAAACTAGACTTACACCTTAAAAGAGATGATCAGAAAAACAGTCAGCTAACAAAATAAATTCAGCATTGTGATGTTTTCATGAAATACACTTATAAGAACAGAAAAGTTGAAAGAGGGTGGAAAAATATATACTTATCAAATACAATTAAAAAGAATGCTGGGACAGCCAGATTATTATTTTTAAAAAGTAGGCTTTAAGACAATAGGCATTATTAGGAAATGAGAGGGTCACTTCTCAACGAGAAATGTTCAATTCACCAGGAACAATTAATATTTCCAACATGCATGCACATAATAAGGTATCTTTAAAATAAAAATTAAAATAGGACTAAATTGAAGAGCTAATTGACAAACACATCATCATAGTGAGAGATTTCAACAGATCTCTCTATTATTAATATACTAAGCAGACTTAAAAATGGTAAAGAAGATTTACATAGCAATTACTATGCTTGATTTATTGAACATATGTAGGATTCTGCTCCAGTGTGCATTCTTTGCAAGCACACATGGAACATTTACAAAAATTGATGGTATAGTAGGCTTTAGGCAAATATCAACTACTTTCAAAGAACTGGTAATATTCAGACCACATTCTCTTTCCACAATGCAATTGGATTAAAAATCAATAGTAAGAAGATTAAATTGAAAAAAGAATCTCAATATATTTAGAAGTTAAATCACATGTCTAAATAGCCCAACAGATCAAGGGAGAAATCATAATGCAAATGAAAAAGATGATCCATAGTTGGGAATCATTAGACCAGTCTTATATGCCCTTGACACAGGGAACCAGGTGAGAGGGGTAACTGGGAAGCCCTGCCAATGACCTGGGAAGCTGCCAAGAAGGACTGATACTGAAAAAATTAAGGCAAAAGCAATCAAATCCTTGACCTGTGGAGATTTTAGTTCTCTTCCCACCTCTCCCCCCTTTTTAAAAAATTAAATTTATTTGGGTAAGTTGGTTAATAACATTATATAAATTTCAGGTGCATGACATTAGAATATGACATCTATATACTCTATTGTGCCCATCATCTGAAATGTAGTCTGCTTCTATCACCATATATTTGACTCCCTTTGCCCTCTTCATCCTGCCCTCACACTTTCCCCTCTGGTAAATAATATAAGACCTGAAACAATAAAATACATAGAAGAAAATATAGGCACTAAACTTACAGACCTTAGTCTCAGAAGTGTTTTTTGTGAACTTGTTCCCAAAGGCCAGGGAAGTAAAAACAAAAGTAAATAAATGGGACTACATCTTCTGCTGAGCAAAGAAATCACCAACAACAAGAAAGGCAACCAAACCTAATGGGAGAAGATAATTGAGAACAATACCTCTGATAAGGAAAGGATAATAAAATATATAAAGAACTCATATAACTCAACAACAACTAAAACAAACAAATTGAAGAATGGGCAGAAGACCTGAATGAGCATTTTTCCCAGGAAGGCATCCAGATAGCCAAAGGATGTATGAAAAGATGCTCAACATCACTAGTTTTAAGGGAAATGCAAATCAGTCCTCTGTTTGTATTGGTCAAATGGTTAAATTCCCTAGCTAGGGTTGCTTCTTCTCTCTCAAGGATAAGCACATTTCTATGTTGTATTGCACAGTAGTGGGAAAATAGCCCATTAAGCAGACCTACATTGGAAGACCATCTTGGTAGGATGCTCTTACGTGGCTTTGGAGATGCCTGCTGGATGCAAGCCAGGGCCTTATGGGCACCATAGGAAAGGGCATTTGGTGCCTGGAGGCAGCTGGCTCCAATTTAATTGCCAGGAAGATCATCCCCTACTCAAGTTTTCAGACTCACAGCCTTTTGAACTGGAAAGCTAAAGGAAGTAACTGTATCCTGGGCTTCTCTCTCCTTCCAAACTTCACTTTTATTTCTCCACTTTCAGCTCCTGGAGGAGGGCAGGGTCGGAGAAGCCCATATTCGTTCTCCCTCCTTCACAGACTACAAGGAATGAGGGGCATGTCTGTGCCAAGCAATGTGCAAACCTGTAAGTTCAGTGAGCACCTGTCATTCTAACCCTAATCTTTCAGTACATTGACCTAGAGAAACTCTATGCTGCTTTCTGCATTCTAAGGCTAATCATGCCAGGGTAGGACCCACCAATCTAAATTCTTTTTAAAAAAATATTTTTATTGATTTCAGAGAGGAATGGGGAGGGAGAGACAGAAGTATCACTGATGAAAGAGAATCATTGATCGGTTGCCTCCTACACACCACCCACAGGGAACCGAGCCCACTACCCAGGCATGTGCCCTTGACTGGAATCGAACCCGGGACCCCTTCGTCTGCAGGCTGACGCTCTATCCACTGAGCCAAACCAGGTAGAGCCAAATCCTTTTTCTACTTATTAAAATTAGAACACAAGTCTGTAAATGATAGAGAATCTTTCATCTATTCCTAATTCATTGAATCTAACTACTTCGTATTATAAATGAACCGATTAATCCTAGGTGATTAAGCCAGGCATTATAATGGAAACAAAGTCAAACTTCCCACATCCCAAACACAAATGCTTAAATGCAGCCAACTGCTGCCTGAGCCAAAATACTGATCATTTCAATCTTTTGTGGATGGTGCATAACTATGAAGCCTTAAACCGACTTTTGTGCAGATGGAATTAGACCTGCTCAAGGTGTCACCACTCAAAAGCCCTGCCTGGCTTTCATATCTGAATTTTGAAGTACAGCTAAATTTCCTAGAAATTTAAACTCTGTTGTGTGCCTTGTCCAGGTTGTTAGGAGCTGGTATTTATCTCTCAATATGGAATAAATTTATGAGCAAACAAATTACATCTCTAACCAAATCTTACAACTAAATATACTCTTGATATATATTTCATATTCAGTTCAAAATAGGCAGACAAAAGAGGCATCTTTCACTCTTAAAAGGCAAGTTTTAAAATGGATTGAGTTGAATGATATGTGTGAATAACAATATCAATTAAAAGCCACAGCACACCCCCGAAGCAAAGGAGACATGAGATTACTGTTTGTTATTCAATATCTAGGCCCTAGAATAGGAGGTGGGAAGACCCAGATGCATGACTTGAGGCAGGAAAATGCTCCGAAAGGAGAGATGATGCTTTGTTGCCTCTGACAAAATTGATGCTATTTCCCTGTCTCTTTTCCTACTTGCTCCTGGCCAATGCTATAATTAAAAGCCTCTCTCCAAGGAGCTCAACGTGCTTGGAGACATGGTCTAATTAATCCTCCTCACTTGCCTGTAATGTCCACAGACTCCAGGCCCTTCTTGCTGGGAGAGCCAGGCAGCCCCGTGTAGGCGGCTCTTCTTGAGCAGCTTATGAAAAGTGACAGCGGCTGTCGAAACCAGCCTCTCTGTCCTAGAAGCTGTGAATACAGGCTCTCTTCAGTGCCAGGGCCAGTGTGTGTCAGCTGAAGGGCCCAAAAGCCGTCAGTCAGCCACTATATGCATAATCTGCCCATTCATTCTTCTGCATAATGCTCTGTTGCCTCAATTGTGGCTGGATCCAAGCCTGTGGCTGGGAAGGGGCATGTTTGACTTATAGCAAGTTTATCTTCCTAAATGAGTCTGTTTTGGCCTTAGACATTGCTCAGCTCTTATTATGACTTCCTTGCTTTTTTGTTTGTTTGTTTTTTTGCTTCCTTTCCAGTTTTATCTTTCGTGAGGTGGGAGACGCATTAATGTGTTGGCTGTGTTGATGGTTATTAAAGTGTTGTTTTCTGTGCAATTCTGCTCTTGATAGTGTTAAACATTTTTTTTGGCCATTTCAACCCAACAATGTGTTGGGCTAGTGGTTTCCAGCAGCACTGTCCATTGCAACTCTGCATTTGCTCTCTAGATGGGGTAATTGGAGTTCTTCTTAGAAACTCTAGAATGTTGTCTGCCTGTATTAAGTATGAGCATCTAATAAGTGGATTTTGGAGGAATCTCATAAATTGATTAATTCACTCCTATATACTTTTCATTTTCAGTCATTTCCCCCCTCACCTATATCATTGAGATCTATGAGGGTGATAAGACATTGGGATAGCCCTAGACAGTTTGGCTCAGTAGGTGGAGCATTGACCTGAGGACTGAAGGGTTCTGGGTTCGATTCTAGTTAAGGGCACATACCTCGGTTGCAGGCCTGGTTGGGTCACATGCCGGAGGTAACCAATCAATGTGTCTCTCTCACATCAATGTTTCTCTCTCTCTGTCCCTCCTCCTCCCTTAGGCTCTCTCTAAAAGTCAGTGGAAAAATATACCCTCGGGTGAGGATTAACAACAACGAAAAGACCGTGGGACAGGCTTCCAATGAAGGGCAACAGAGCCAGGGCTTCATTAAATCCTAAAGAATAATTTAATTTTCTTATTTATTATACCATCTGATAGTCAGTACTTTGATATTCTCAGTATGATCTTTAAAATAATAGTGTAAAGAAGATATGATGGTAAGCATTAATCTCATGGCACATAATGAAATTAAGCTCAGAGAGATTAAGTACTGTTATCAAGATCACAGAGGTCAAATTCAGATATGCTTTTTATAATATCAATTTTCTTGCCACTCTCATCTGTCAGTATCCATTCTCTTTCTGTTACTACCTGTTATTTATTATGTCTTTTTTTTGGTGCCGGACACTGTGCTAGGGCCTAGATATATGAGAAACAATATATATGAAAAACAAAATACATTTTATATGGGAAAGGATCATGTGAAGGATGGGTGCAATACTGTGTGATTGAGGTTATAATCCTACTAGAGGTTCAATCAGGGCAGATTGGGGCAGGCCTGTTGGGAGGAGGAGACAATGGGAGGTTGGCCAGCCAGCCCACCCTGATTGGGCCCGATCAGGGCCAGGCCAGCTAAGGGGAGGGGCCAAAGGCGATTGGCCAGTGGGCCCTGCCTCCAATTGGGGTGGGGGCTAATGGGGGGTGGGGTCAGCCATGGGGAGGGACTGTGGGTGGTGGGCTGGCTGCCCCTTCCTTGAATGGGTGGGTGGGTGGGGGGACCCATGCAGGGGGGGGTCAGCGGCTGGGGGAGGGGCTGCAGGAGGTTGGCCGGCTAGCCCCACCCCCTATTGGGGGGTGATCAAGGGTGGGGCCAGCAAGGGCAAGGAGCTGCCGGCTGATGGGTTACGGTGGGCTGATGGGGGCGGGGCCGACTGGGGGAGGATCTAGGGGGGGGCGGGGTTGGCCAGCTGCCCTGCCCTCAATCAGGGTGGGAGAGGTCAATCAGGGGGCAGGGCTGCCTGGGGGAGGGGCTGCAGGCTAATTGGGGTGAGGCGGGTTGACCAAAGGCGGGGTTAACTAGGGGAGGGGCCTGGGAAGTTGCTGCTGGCCCATCCCCCTTCAGTCTGGGTTTGCTGGCTGCAGTGGGCATCATAGTGACCCGTTGTTCTAGTCGTTCTGGCGTTATGGTCGCTGGCTTTTTATATACACAGGTATAGATGGTATTATGAGAGGGAATTCTTGAACTGGAAAAGAATGATAAACAGAGAGGGAAAAGTATAAAGACAGAAAGATGAACCAAGATGCGCTCTGGGGAACTCTAAATAGTTGTTTGCTAGGAGTGGATTGAGAAGCAACAGAAGAGAAAGGTGGAGAGACCATTAGGATCACATCACCAAAGCCTTGTGAGCCATTTTAGGGAGTTTGACTTTGGTCCTCAAGGCTTTGGGAAGTCATGGAAATCTTGTATGCAGGAAAATCACATGATCAGATCTGCTAATTCAAACAATGTCTCTGTCTTCTTTGAGCCTATTTAATTGGCAAAAACGAAGGAAGATGACCATGCTCCATGTTGCAGAGAAGGCCTTGAAGTGGAAATTCTTTGGAAATGTTACCAAAAGCATGAAGTTATATATTCTTGCTGGAAAAAACTTTGGCAATATGTATTCAAAGCTTTAAAAATGCTCATTCTGTTTGTCAGCAAAAGTTCTGCTTCTGCAAATATATTTTAGGAAAAGTATCTAAAAAAAGAGAGTATTTCCAGGCAAAGTTGTTGTTTGGGTGGCTATTTTTTAATAGCAAGATACTGGAAATAACCTAAAATGTCCAACAATGGAATAATGGTTAAAAATATAATGTATTCTTGTCCATTCATGTTGAAGCTGATGAAAAGCTTTAGCTATGATGACATAGTGAACAATTGCATGATATTTTTTGCTGCCTGACATGCATTCATACTTATTTTGGTAAAAAAAAGCTTTGCTTTCTGTATGGACTTAGGTCAAACTAATCAGCATATTCCATTGGCTCTGGTCTTAGAGACCAGTTCAAGGGAAATAATGAAACCTAAGCCAACTTAATCCTAGTGAATCTCAAGAATTATTCTGGAAATGCTGGGATAAAAACCCACCAATTTTCCTGCTGGATATGGACAAGTTTGTGGTAATTTGTTATGTTAACAATAGAAATGTAATACAAATAGAAAAGTTAAAGCAGTCTTTAAGCAGATGCTAGGAATGGCAACATTTTATTATAAAGTTAAATAAAAAACACATTGAAAGATGAGATGAGACTTGGGCTGCCTCTTTAAGAATATTGGCCTTTTGAAGAAATGTCAACTCAGCACCTCATTTATAAATTAAATGAGTGAATAGAGAAAAGATAATTTATTTTGAAAAATTCTCCTTCCTTATAAAAAAATCCCAGTTTTACTGTGGTAGTATACAACATTGAGATGCTGAAACAAAATCTTAAAGAAGTGTGAAAAGATTCAAAATTAATCCTATTGTCACTCTCCAAAGTAACCTTTGTTAATTGAAATGGAAAAAAGTAACTTTTCCTTTAGACTTGCTGAACTTCAGTGACCAAAGCTTCAGGATTATGGAATATGAAATTTAGGCAGCAAAATGCAGCCTCAGAGGATGAAATTGCTGGTTTGACTTGTATGACCTTGAGCAAAATCTCTGAAAGTTACTTCTCCCATCCAAGTACTAACCAGGCCCGACCCTGCTTAGCTTCCGAGATCAGACGAGATCGGGCGCGTTCAGGGTGGTATGGCCGTAGACTGAAAGTTACTTCTAAAAGCATAGGTAGATTTCCAAATCTTAATTGTTTTAGGCTTACCATATCGTGAAGAACTGACAAAAATCTTGATATAATATGAAGTTACTATCATAGATTTTCTCCCCCCTACGTATGGATTTTGGCCTCTATTTGCCTTGGGAATATTTCAAGACACATTTGGCTTTTGGGGATATATTAAGGTTGAAGGTGACTGGCACTCCTCAAGGTCAATGCTGTTCCTTGCAAAACACAATAAAAGCACTTGCAGGAGGCTGAGGGCTGTGTGAGAAAATTAAGTATTGATTGGGGGAGTAGATATGATGTTCCGCAATGTAGTTATTAGGCTCAATTCAGTGCTGTTAATTTGAGGTCCCGCACTTGCTCAGAAGATTACACCAGTTAACAATACATTATTGAAGGCTAGGGCGCCTTGGTTCTCTGATTGCTGCGTTCTCTTTTCTCAGCCCTAGAAGACTACTTTGCTTCTATTGAACACAGGTTCATGTAAACACTCAGCTCAAATAGAATCACTCTCAGGAGTTTGTGACACTTGGCAAGGTCAACTTTCCTCCCACATCCTCTCTCCCTAGGAAGACATTGGGAATACTGCCCTTAATGTCCCCATTTCTAGTTTCTATGAATTATAACGGAACCTCAGAAAAGAAGAAGATATTCATTCTCTTGCTTTCAGTGACCTTCCTTGCTCTGAAAGTATTCAGGGCAGTGCCATTTCCAGCGAAGTTAGAATGGATAGGATCCCTGAATGTGGGAGGGGGTTAGGAGAACAGCAGACAGAAAAAATCCTCCATAAAATTGTAGAACTAGAGTTAGTGTCAGAAGTTGAGTGTCTTGACTCTGAACCCAGTTCCCCCCCCCCCCCACTGGGTTTTCTGCTCCCACAGTAACCTCAGAGTCAACAATCCCTTTATGAACATTTGCATTGATAAGACTCTAAATTTACATCAGACAACATTCCTCCAACCCTTAAATGTCATGCAGCTGATGTACAGGCATCTGAAAACCTTGCCTGTGGTTTTATGACATTCTCCAACAACTCTGTTTCATAGAGAGCGAAGTTTTTAATTGTCCCCACACCACCAATGACAAAATTGAGACGCAGAAAAGCGAAGTGGCTTGTCTCAAAATGGCAGTCATTTATGATAGACAGATAATACCCTGGTGTAGGTCTTTATGCTCTTAGTTCAGGGCTCCTGTTCTATGCAGCGTGCATTGCTCACTCTAAAACAGTGGTTCTCAACCTTCCTAATGCTGCGACCTTTTAATACAGTTCCTCATGTTGTGGTGACCCCCAACCATAAAATTATTTCCGTTGCTACTTCATAACTGTAATTTTGCTACTGTTATGAATCGTAATGTAAATACCTGATATGCAGGATGTATTTTCATTGTTACAAATTGAACATCATTAAAGCATAGTGATTAATCACAAAAACAATATGTAATTATATGTATGTTTTCCGATGGTCTTAGGCGACCCCTGTGAAAGGGTCGTTCGACCCCCAAAGGGGTCGCGACCCACAGGTTGAGAACCGCTGCTCTAAAATGTGTCTTTCTATAAGACCGCAGGCACTTAACGCTTCTCTAGTTATTCTTCCCCTTCCCCCAAGCCACGTGCTCTGGGAGAGGCTAAAGTGTGCTTAAAATTTTAGCATGTATTCTGACTTAATGCTCAAATTTAAAAATGCGGAGAGAACTGTAACATTATTTCTGTCATCTTTGGGCCTGGCAAATACTGTGCTGATCACTTTGCTCATTGTTTGCCATCTGTCTCCTTCTGGCTAAAATGAACATGACCTACACTAGGGGAGTCATTCATGAATCTCCCTAAATTTACATTTGGTTAGAGGTTCCTGGAAGCCTGCACAAGTGAACACACACAGGCTCACCTGTAATAGGAACGACAATACCTTAGAAACAGAGTTCCCTCCTCAGCCATCCTCGGTGGCCCGCTCTTTCTTTCCCAAGGAAAGTCTCTGTGGTTGACGAGGGCCTCCAATGTGGAGCTTCCTCCTGAAGCCATTGCAATTTATCTTTCCCAGTCAAAGTGGGAACAGTTTGTGCTTTTTTTTTTTTTTTTTACGACTCCAGAGCTGCCACGAAGTGGGGTAATAGATTTTTCAATGCCTAGTAAGATAATTGCACTGGGGAGAAGCTTGAGGTGCAGGCGGGGAGCTTTGAAGGCAGTGTCACTCCCCCCCGCCCGCCCACCCCATCCCCCTGGCCCGTGTGCTTCCAGGGCGACCTAGAAAACAGGGCTGGAGGAAGACAGCTTGGCGTGCCTCATGCTGGATTGGTTCTGAGAGGCTCCTGGGCAAAGGCTGCCAACTGAATTCTTGTTTTGAAAGTGGAAATATTTATAATGAAACATAACAAGGTAAAATGTAAGCCCCAAATTGCCCTAACACGGAAGCGCTAAAATTGCAATTCTGGTTATAGTGACACCTCCAATTACTGAAACGTGAAGTAATTCTCGTTGGAAAATGACTTCACTTTGAGGAAATGAATGCTGGCTAAGGGTTATGACACACACCCTAGGGCTTCAAATCCTTTCTCTGGTGTTACTGCTGACCTCAGACAAGCAAATTAGACTCCCCATGTCTGTTTCTCCCTCTGGAGGCACCGATACCTACCAGCCAGCCCTGCTCTGGGGCTCATGCACTGGCTGTGAACATTGGCAGACAACTCTAAAAATGCAAGGTCTGAGTACAGATTAGGAACTTTTTTGTGTGTGTGCTGCAGCAGCAGCAATTAATAGGAAGTAATTAAAAAACCCCAGTGCTGTCTGTCGCCCTTATGTAGGTGACACTAAGTGCCGTTGCTTCAAAACTAATTCTCGAGAGTGAGGGCAATTTCCAACACAAGCTGCTGGTTGTTTGGATTTTGGGTGAATAAATTCATTTTGTGTATTCTTTCATTCCACAAATATTTACTGCATCCTTACTGTATAGCAGATGTTGTGCTGGACCCTGAGGAGACACAGGTGAACGTGACTGATGTGGTCCTTTCCAATCAGCTAGTAAAGAAGGACATAGTCAATTCTTGGTAGCCAGATTAGTTTTGTTCTACAGTCACTGCCCACGGAATGAGTGAATACTGAACCATGTGCCTGCAGTGGTAGGCAAACTGCGGCTCAGCAAACCACAGCTGGCGAGCCACATGCGGCTCTTTGGCCCCTTGAGTGTGGCTCTTCCACAAAATACCGACTTCTGCGCATGGGCCACGAAGTTTCAATCGCACTGTATGTGCGCGACTGCGCGTGGTATTTTGTGGAAGAGCCACACTCAAGGGGCCAAAGAGCCGCATGTGGCTCGCGAGCCACGGTTTGCCCACCATGAGCCTAGGGGAAACACAGGGTTAGGCTCCTGTGAGCCTCTGCTCACAACACTTTTGTTGACTGATAAAATACATACCCTTGTTTTATGTGTGTTTCTGTGTAAAGACTGCAACTCATGCCTGAACAAAGCTTACCAAACATTCATATTTTCTCTGTAGGCAGCACTTTAGTGTTGAGGCATTTTAAATGGCGAGATCATCAAGGAAAAGCACAAAACTGTAAAAAAATGTGACACTGAAGATATCATGAAAAGGAAACTTTCCGGATTGAGAGCTGAAACAAGAGAGAGAATGCCACCTTGTGCTGTCTTAGCTGGGAATGTGCATGTTGGCCGAATCTAATTTTGGCTGCACTGAGCATGTGCACAAATGCTCATGAACATACATATCCCATGGGGAAATAAAATGCTCTCAGTGAAACTCAGATTAAGGTATATAGCTATTGATTAGTAAAATGCTGTGTCTTCCATGCCATTTAGCATTTCAGTGAAACGTTTTGAATTAATTACTTGGAAAAATCTATGATACCTTGCAAAGCAATTTATCATCAGTTTTATCAATCACTTTATATCCCTCTCTCTGACATTTAATAAAGTCAGCCTTAATAGCACATTATTTTTAACACATATTACAGATAAGAAAATTATGTTAGGCAAGTTGACAAAATGAAATCCAACATTGTGGATTCCTGAAAAGGCAGGCAGCATCTGTGTTTGTAAATTACGGAGGCCAAGGTTAGCCTTGTCCAACCCTCAAATGCCTTAGGAACATTGACGTAACTTTGCAAAATTTTAGTATTGAATAGAATTTGTATTTATTTGTGAGATATATTTTAAAATATGTCTTTATTGATTTCACAGAGAGGGAAGGAGAGGAGAGATAGAAACATTAATGATGAGAGAGAATCATTGATCGGCTGCCTCCTGCACGCCCCACACTGGGGATCAAGCCTGCAACATGGGCATGTGACCTAACCTGGAATCGAACTGTGACCTCCTGGTTCATAGGTCAGTGCTCAGCTCAACCACTGAGCAATACTGGCCAGGCTACTTGTGTGGTATTTAAAGCAGCATTACTAGTAATTTTAAAAGCTACTGTATGAAAATCGTTGTTCATGCATCGTCACCACAAATGTATTATAAACCTCCAATTGGTCCTACAAGGAGGAAATTCAGTCTCAGAGAGTAACTTGCCCTTGGTCACCCAGCTACTAAAATGTAGGCTGAGAATTCAAACCCAGGTCTGTCTGCCTCCGGACACTAACATCATCTCTTACTGGGAACCACAGCCTCTGCTCCTTCGCACATTTCCTTGGTTTTGCCATCCATACATTTCAAGTTTCTTTACCAAGGCTTTCTTTCTCTGACATTAATAAAGCCATATTTGACTGTTGTCAAACTTGAAATAAATGTATGCATAGGCCCCAGACAGGAAAAGATGAAAAGCACAACTGTGCTATAGGACTGAAGTGACTATCTTCTGCTGTCACACAGCGCAATGGCTTAGCTATTTCTGTATATTGGCAGAAATTCCCTCAGCTGCTTTGAACATCCGAGGCATATCACTTACCAGGACATCTTGACTGGGTTGACAGGATGAACTTTTACTTAATCCCATTCAATATTGGATCTGCTCCAAAAGCTACATTTGATTATCTGAACTAAAGGAAGGCATTGCAAAATGCAAGATAAGGTAAAAATTAGATTTCCCTCCAGAATCTATTTCTGCACTTACATCCTGTCTAACACTGTGAAGCAGTGAGTCACAGGCTCCCCTACCTGAATCCTGTCTGGTTCTGCCATGTGCACCCCCACCAGCCTCTCCTGCTCGCCTCTCCCTGAGTCATAACTCAGCTACTGAATGTCGTAGTCTTCCGCCAAGACACAGGGATGGGGTAAGCATTTGGTCTCCAGAAGGCTGCCCTATTAGGACACAGCTGGAAATCACAGTTTATATCTTTCAGGACTACAGATCAAGGTCTGCTGACAAGTTCAAGTGCCTCCAAGTGATGAATGAGCTATTACTCCTTGACTATCATTTAGTTACCAAAAGAGACCATTCATCCCTTCTTTCCTTCAACCCCACTAGGCGCTGGGAGTACAGAGATACACTATACGGTGTGTCTATGTGTACACTATACAGTGTACAGTATCTCTGTCCTCCAGGGTTGTATAGCCTAGAAGAGAATTGGAACAAAAATAGAATGTAATATGCATGGATAAAAATAAATTTTGTATTTACATGCAATGAAATATTTATTTGGCATTAAAAAAGAATGAAATTCTAATACGTACTACAACATGGATGAACCTTGAAAATATGGTAAATGAAATAAGCCAGACACGAAAGGATAAGTATGATATGACTCCACATACATGAGGTAATTAGAATAGTCAGATTTATAAAGATAGAAAGTAGAAAGGAGGAGGGGGCGGGGAATGGGAAGTTATTGGTTAGTGGGTATTGAGTTTCAGTTCAGGATAATGAAAAAGTTCTGGAAATGAATAGTGTGATGACTGCATAATATTGCGAATGTACTTAATGCCATTAAATTGTACACTTAAAATTATTAAATGGGTAAATTTTATGTTATTTTTTTTTGCAGTAAAAGAAAACTCTCACCAATTGAAAAAATTTCCTCAAGGTAAGTAACCAGGAATCTTATAAGACAAATTGAAGGTTGATTTAAAACCCCCTGAATATATAAAACCAAGGTGACTGCTTAATTTACTAAAAACCCAGTATAATTTTTCTTTGCAACATTCAAAGTATAGGACAGAATATCTTCTTTTATCTGGGAATTAAATAGAATATGACTTAGCTACAAGCTTCTACAGTGGGATGGAAATCAAGTCTCAGTCATGTTGTGAGTGGTGGATGGAGGAGCTTTCTTGAGATGTTGCAAGAGCCTCAGGGAATTAGTAATGTCCCCTAAGGTAATCTGTCAGAGCTCACAGCTCAGCTGTTTTTCCCTAGGACCATGGTTGGCAAACTGCGGCTCGCGAGCCATGTGCTACTCTTTGGCCCCTTGAGTGTGGCTCTTCCTAATCCTTAGGAGTACCCTAATTAAGTTAATAACAGTGTTTAACTTTAAAAAATTTGGCTCTCAGAAGAAATTTCAATCGTTGTACTGTTGATATTTGGCTCTTTTGACTAATGAGTTTGCCGACCACTGCCCTGGGAAATATACTCCCTTCACACCTAACTTGGATCTAGTGTTCAATCCCCAGTAATCCACAGAGAGACTCCTCTCCCCAGCTCTTGTCATCATTGATAAGGGCTTTACCAAAAAAATTATGCATAATTCTATGGTATCATGATCTAGATATTTCTACATTGTACCATCTTAGAATGAATTGGCAAACAACATGTAGAACAGTAAACACAAAAGTGTAGTTTTCCTTGTGAAACTAGATAAGAAATATAAAAAGAACCCCAACTTGTTAGTTAATGCCAGTTGGATTTAGATTTTCACAATGTATTAAGCTGTAATGAAGGAATTTGCTTGTACAAGAGCATTCCCTGTTTACTGCATTGCTTCACACACCATATGCAAGATATAGGCTTATGCTATCCATCATCAAAACAGAGTGCTCAGTTGTCAATACATGTGGAAACATTATTTACAAATGGTAATGAAAGGATTCCTTTCTTTAAATTTTTTGAACATGTTATTAAAAATAGAAGTATAACTAAACTAAAATGCTGCTTTAACTACCACACAAATAAATACAAATTCTACTCAATACTAAAATTTTGCAAAGCCAGGGCAATGTCCCTAGGACATTTGAGAGTTGGACTAGACCAGGGGTGGGCAAACTTTTTGACTTGAGGGCCACAATGGGTTCTTAAACTGGACCGGAGGGCCGGAACAAAAGCATGGATGGAGTGTTTGTGTGAACTAATATAAATTCAAAGTAAACATCATTACATAAAAGGGTACAGTCTTTTTTTTTTTTTTTAGTTTTATTCATTTCAAACGGGCCGGATCCGGCCCACGGGTCGTAGTTTGCCCACGGCTGGACTAGGCTAACCTTGGCCTCAGTAAATCCTATATAATAAAAGGGTAATATGCAAATCGACCGAACAGCGGAACAACTGGTCACTATGATGCGCACTGACCACCAGGGAGCAGATGTTCAACACAGGAGCTGCCCCTTGGTGGTCAGTGTGCTCCCACTGGTGGAGGGCCGCTCAGCCAGAAGCCCTGAGCCGGGCTCACTGCTGGTGAGCACAGTGGCAGTGGTGGGAGCCTCTTCTGTCTCTGCAGCAGTAGGACATCCCCTGAGGGCTCCCGGACTGTGAGAGGGTGCAGGCTGGGCTGAGGGACCCCCCCCCCCAAGTGCACTAATTTCATGCATCAGGCCTCTAGTATATATGTATATGTATATGTATCTATATCTATATATCTATGTATCTATATCTATAAAATATTAAAAGCAATCATAATTTTGGCCTGGAAAAAAAAAAAAGAGAGCAGGTGTGGGCACTGAATCCAGATAGACCTGAGTCCTCATCTTGGTTTTATCTCTGACATGATATGGTATAGCTAGAAGCACAGCATCCTTATCTGTAAAATAGGGATAATAATTGAATTGACTAGGACTCAGTAAGAGAATTCATAAAAGCATTTAATGTGGAGTCTGAGACATAGTAGTGTTCTTATTGAATGGTATCACACAGGGCTGTAATATGTGATTTACTTGACTGTCTCCTTGCTCTAGAGCCCCTAGACTGTAAGCAACTTGGAGTCAGTAATCATGGCCTCTTGTGTTTGTATTTCCCAGTACCATGTACAGTGCCTGACTCAAGATTTGACAAATAAAGAATAGCTAACACTTACGGAGCACTTACCACATGCCACTGTTCTATGCACTTCACATATAATAATTTATTTTATCCTCTTGGTACATCTGAGAAATATTCCCAGTTTTCAGATAGGGACTCTCAGTTTCCTAGTCTTTTCTGCTATTTCCTCCATCTACATTTCCAGACATTTGTCAAGTTGTCTTTATCTTTCAGGGAGATCACACTTCTGCTACCGAATTTATAGAGAGAAATGTGGGGAGGTGACTGTTGAAGCAGAAGGGACCAATTACAAATGTTCCAGGGGGCTCATATGCAGGCAGATGGAGGCTTTTACTCATGTCTTGTTACTCAAAAAATGCCTGTTCAATGAATTAATAAATGAATAATGCATTTCCTGGGTAAAAACAAACCAAACCAATCAACTAAACAAATAAAAAAACATAAATAGCCTGGTACAGCTTCCTTTAGCACTCTGGAAATAGCTCAGCCTTTAAAGTGGCCTCATTTGAAAATAGAGTATCAGTGTGACATCTCCTAGTGTTTCTCCTCCAAATTCCAGTTGTTCTTTCACCTACAGCAGACAGGTAATGACTACTAATTATTACTAGCTATTGATTTTTCAGGTTTTGCTTTCCCAGTGTGAGTAAATGAAAATCTCTGTGAGGCTGTGTGTGTGTGTGTGGGGGGGTGATGCTTACTTTGATTTCCATAAGCTTTTTTTCAAGATCTTTCAGGATTCAACATTTTAATATTATAGGTGTGTTTAATTGGAAATTTCTTTCTTTTTTATTTTATTTTATTATTAGTTAAGGTATTACAAATGTGTCCTCATTCCCCCCCATTAACCCCAACCTCCCCCCACCCCCCGCCCCGCACACACATGCTCCCATCCCCCTGTTGTCCATGTCCATTGGTTTGGCTTATATACATGTATACAAGTCCTTCGGTTGATCTCTTCCCCTTACCCCTGTGAGAGGGTGCAGGCTGGGCTGAGGGACCCCCCCCCCCAAGTGCACTAATTTCATGCATCAGGCCTCTAGTATATATGTATATGTATATGTATCTATATCTATATATCTATGTATCTATATCTATAAAATATTAAAAGCAATCATAATTTTGGCCTGGAAAAAAAAAAAGAGAGCAGGTGTGGGCACTGAATCCAGATAGCCCTCCCCTACTTTCCGTCTGGGGATTGATAGCCTGATTGCTGTTTCTCAGTCTTTGGGTCTGTCCCTTTTCATCAGTCTATGTTGTTCTCTATAATCCACAAATGAGTGAGATCATGTGGTATTTATCTTTCTCTGACTGGCTTATTTCACTTAGCATAATGCTCTCCAGTTCCATCCATGCTGTTGCAAAAGGCAAGAGTTCCTTTTTTTTTTTTTTTTTTTTTTTTTACCGCAGCATAGTATTCCATTGTGTATATGTACCACAGTTTTCTAATCCATTCATCTGCTGATGGGCACTTAGGCTGTTTCCAAATCTTAGCTTTGGTGAATTGTGCTGCTATGAACATAGGGGTGCATATATCCTTTCTGATTGGTGTTTCTGGTTTCTTGGGATATATTCCTAGTAGTGGGATCACTGGGTCAAATGGGAGTTCCATTTTTAGTTTTTTGAGGTAGCTCCATATTGTTCTCCACAGTGGCTGCACCAGTCTGCATTCCCACCAGCAGTGCAGAAGGGTTCCTTTTTCTCTACATCCTCTCCAACACTTGTTGTTTGTTGATTTGTTGATGATAGCCATTCTGACAGGTGTGAGATGATAACGCATTGTCGTTTTGATTTGCATCTCTCGTATAATTAGTGACTTTGAGCAGGTTTTCATATGTCTTTTGGCCTTCTGTATGTCCTCTTTCAAAAAATGTCTATCTAGGTCCGTTGCCCATTTTTTTATTGGATTGTTTATCTTCCTTTTGTTAAGTTTCATGAGATCCCTGTAAATGTTGGAAATTAAACCCTTATCGGTGGTATCATTGGCAAATATGTTCTCCCATGTAGTGGGTCTTCTTGTTGTTTTGTTGATGGTTTCCTTTGCTGTGCAAAAGCTTTTTATTTTGATGTAGTCCCATTTCTTTATTTTCTCTTTAGTTTCCATTGCCCTAGGAGCATTATCAGAGAAGAAATTTCTTCGGCATATGTTTGCGATTTCGCTGCCTGTGGATTCCTCTAGTATTTTTATGGTTTCCCGTCTTACGTTTAAGTCTTTTATCCATTTTGAGTTTATTTTTGTGTATGGTGTGAGCTGGTGGTCTAGTTTCATCCTTTTGCATGTATCTGTCCAATTTTCCCAACACCATTTATTGAAAAGACTGTCGTGACTCCATTGTATGCTCTTGCCTCCTTTGTTGAATATTAATTGGGCGTAGTGGTTTGGGTCGATTTCTGGGGTCTCTATTCTATTCCATTGATCTATATGTCTGTTCTTGTGCCAGTACCAAGCTGTTTTAAGAACAGTGGGTTTGTAATACAGTTTGATATCTGGTATTGAGATCCCACCTACTTTGCTCTTTCTCAGGATTGCTGCAGCTATTCGGGGTCTTTTTTTATTCCAGATGAATTTTTGGAATGTTCGTTCTAGATTTGTGAAATACGCTGTTGGTGATTTAATGGGGATTGCATTGAATCTATAAATTGCTTTGGGTAGTATGGACATTTTGATGATGTTGATTCTACCAATCCATGAACACGGTATATTTTTCCATCTGTTTATGTCTTCCTCTATCTCTTTTTTCAGTGTCCTGTAGTTTTCAGCATATAAGTCTTTTACCCCCTTAGTTAAGTTTATTCCTAGGTATTTTAAATTTTTTGGTGCAATGGTAAATGGGATTGCTTCTGTAGTTTCACTTTCTGTAAGTTCACTATTGGTGTAAAGAAATGCCATGGATTTCTTAGCATTAATTTTGTATCCTGCTACATTGCCGAATTCATTTATTAAGTCTAATAATTTTTTGATGGAGTCTTTAGGGTTCTGTATGTACAGTATCATGTCATCTGCAAATAAGGACAGTTTTACTTCTTCTTTTCCAATCTGGATGCCTTTTATTTCTTCTTCGGGTCTGATCGCAACGGCTAGTACTTCCAGTACTATGTTGAACAGGAGTGGTGAGAGGGGGCATCCCTGTCTTGTTCCTGTTTTTAGGGGGAATGGTTTTAGTTTTTGCCCATTGAGTATGATGTTGGCTGTGGGTTTGTCATATATGGCTTTTATTATGTTGAGGTATGATCCCTCAATTCCTATCTTGCTGAGAGTTTTTATCAAGAAAGGGTGTTGGATTTTGTCAAATGCTTTTTCTGCATCAATTGATATGACTATGTGGTTTTTTTCTTTCAATTTGTTTATGTGATGTATCACATTTATTGATTTGGGGATATTGTACCATCCTTGCATCCCTGGGATAAATCCTACTTGGTCATGGTGTATGATCTTTTTGATGTACTGCTGGATCCGATTTGCTAGGATTTTGTTGAGGATTTTGGCATCTATGTTCATGAGGGATATTGGCTTATAATTCTCTTTCATTGTATTGTCTTTATCTGGTTTTGGGATTAGGGTGATGTTGGCTTCATAGAATGAGCTTGGAAGTGTTCCTTCCTCTTGGATCTTTTGACATAGTCTGAGGAGGGTAGGTTTTAGGTCTTCCTTGAATGTTTGGTAAAACTCCCCTGTGAAGCCATCTGGCCCCGGGCTTTTGTTTGCTGGAAGCTTTTTGATTACTGCTTCGATTTCCTCCATAGTTATTGGCCTATTGAGATTTTTAGATTCTTCCTGGTTAAGTTTTGGAAGGTTGTATTTATCTAGGAATATGTCCATTTCCTCCAGGTTGTCTAGTGTGTTGGAGTAGAGTTGTTTATAGTATTTTCTAACAATCCTTTGTATTTCTATGGGGTCTGTTGTTATTTCTCCTCTTTCATTTCTGATTTTGTTTATTTGGGTCCTCTCTCTTTGTTTCTTGGTGAGCCTGGCTAGAGGTGTATCAATCTTGTTTATCCTTTCAAAGAACCAGCTCTTGGTTTTGTTGATCTTTTGTATTGTTTTTTTGGTCTCTATGTCGTTTATCTCCGCTCTGATCTTTGTTATTTCCTTCCTTCTGCTTACAGTGGGCCTTTTTTGTTGCTCTCTTTCTAACTCTTCGAGTTGTAGAGTTAGGTCATTTATTCTTATTGTTTCTTGTTTCTTGTAGTAGGCTTGTAGAGCTATGAACTTCCCTCTCAAGACTGCTTTTGCTGTGTCCCATATGTTTTGGATTGTTGTGTTTTCATTGTCATTTGTTACCATGATGTTTTTTATTTCTTCTTTGATCTCACTGGTAACCCAGTCGTTGTTTAATAGCATGCTATTTAGTCTCCATGTGTTTGATTTTTCTGGATTGTTTTTGTTGTAGTTGATTTCCAGTTTTATGCCTTTGTGGTGTGAGAAGATGCTTGATATGATTTCAATTTTCTTGAATTTGAAGAGACTTTGTCTGTGACCCAATATATGGTCTATCTTTGAAGATGACAAATGTGCACTTGAAGAGAATGTATATTCTGTGGCTTTGGGGTGAAATGTTCTGAAGATGTCAATTAATTCCATCTGATCTAGTGAGTCATTTAGGATTGATGTTTCTTTGCTGAGTTTCTGTTTAGAGGATTTGTCCAGTGGTGATAATGGGGTGTTAAGGTCCCCTACTATGATTGTATTGCTGTCAATCTCTCCCTTGATCTCCTCCAGAAGATTTCTTACGTATTTGGGTGCTCCTATATTGGGTGCATATATATTTACCAGAGTTATTTCTTCTTGTTGGACTGCTCCCTTTAGTATTATGAAGTGGTCTTCTTTATCTCTTTTTATGTCCTTCACTTTGAGATTTAATTTGTCAGATATAAGTATTGCTACCCCGGCTTTTTTTTCCACTTCCATTGGCCTGAAAAACCTTTTTCCATCCCTTAACCATCAGTCTGTGTGCGTCTTTTTTTCTGAGGTGGGTTTCCTGTAGACAGCAGATATATGGGTCATGTTTTCTTATCCACTCATTTACCCTATGCCTTTTGACTGGGGAATTTATTCCATTTACATTTAAAATTATTATTGATAGAAACTTCTTAGTCGCCATTTTTGTTCTTTACCACTGCATTCCTTCTTTGTTTCCTACTTTTTCTATTTACAGCAGACCCTTTAGCATTTCTTGCATTGCTGGCTTGGTTGTAATAAACTCCCGTAGACCGTTTTTGTCTATGAAGCTCCTGATTTGACCCTCAATTTTGATTGATAGCCTCGCTGGGTACAGTACTCTTAGATTCAGACTCTTCCTTTGCATGACTTTGTATATTTTATTCCATTCCCTTCTTGCCTGATGTGTTTCTGTTGAGAAATCGGTCGCTAGTCTGATGGGGGATCCTTTGTAGGTAACTTTCTGTCTCTCTCTGGCTGCTTTTAAGATTCTTGCTTTGTCGTTGGTGTTTGCCAATTTAATTATTATGTGCTTTGGCATCAGTCTTTTCGGGTTCATTTTGTTTGGGACTCTGTGAGCTTCTTGGATTTGTGTGAGTTTTTTCTTCCCTATATCAGGGAAATTTTCTGTTACTATATTTTCAAACAGGTTTTCTATTCCTTGCTCAGTTTCCTCTCCTTCTGGCACCCCTATTATTCGGATGTTGTTTCGTTTAGCGTCCCAGAGTTCTCTTAGGCTATCCTCTTGCTTTTTAATTTTTTTTCTAGAAGCTGTTCTGTTTGGGTATTTTTTCCTACCTTGTCTTCTAGCTCGCTGATGCGGTCCTCTGCTTCTTCTAGTCTACTGTTGATACTTTCTATTGAGTTCTTTATATCAGTGATGTCATTTTTCATTTCTTCTTGGTTTCTCTTCATTTCCTCTTGGTTCTTCTTCAGGAAATTTCTTTCTTGCCACTACTTACAGTGTATGCAGGATTAGATATTTAACATGGAAATATTTTTATGAATACATTACATTGAGGGGTGTCACGAACAGTTCCCAATAGAATCTGATAATTGTTCTTGCTACTGAATTTCCCATCAGACAAGCACCATAGTCACCCAAGTGAGCTAGATAGTCACATACTGTAGTTTGATGTGGAAATTTGTTTTCAAATGAGCTCTGAGAGTTGGAAAGTATACAGAACCTTTAGTAGCTAGAGAGAGCAAGAGCTTTATTGTCTTGGAAATTGAAGAAAACTCCGAAAAGAAGCACCCTCTTTCCTAAGAATGAAACTTACTGATACCAGCTAAACTCCCTTGAGTTTCTTTTCGCTAAGATTTCTAAGTCTGCTATAGGAGGGGAGTTTCACTTCATCCTCATAGTAGGAAGAGTGGCTGTTCAAGCTGTTGGACTTGGTTTCAGACGGGAAATACAGGGAAATAACCTTACCTTGAGCTTTCTACCTGGTTATTTTCAAGAACTGCCTGCAAGGGCTTACTATCAGCTGGGAATAGTTAACATGACAGGAGCTATTTTAAAAACATCTGTCTGCAAACTTATGAGAGCATAGAGAGTAGTTGGACACGGCTCAGTAAAGAATCACAAAATGGTTAGAATCTTGGAAAAAGGGTTTATTAGTAAAGATCTCTAATTATTCATAAGACCAGACTAAGGGGATAAAATAATGCTAGTAAAACATTTGGAGAGTCATTTTGCACACCATAATAGTTAAATGGACAAAGGATAGGATTTTTCTCAAAAGGACTAATGGTTACACTACCTTATTAAAAGGTGGTCATCAATCTGAGCAATAGAAGATGAACATGAAAGAGAAAATGTGGAATTGTTTTTCTCGTGTCACTTTGACAAAGATTGAAAAGGTCTGCTCCCTCCCAGTAGGCTAGGGTGATGGAGAAGGGAACTCCCTCACTCCAGTACCTTGCACAGGTTGATGAGAGTTTGTCTTAAACAGGGATTGTTTTTCTCATAGTTCTGGAGGCTGGCAAGTCCAAGATGAGGGTGTTGGACAATTGAGTTCTAGGTGTGAGAGCTCTTTTCCTGGCTTTCAGATGGTTACCTGAGTTTTCACATGGTAGTCTCTCTCTCTCTCTCTCTCTCTCTCTCTCTCTCTCTCTCTCTCTCTCTCCCCTCTTCTTCTAAGGGCATTGATCCCATCAGACCAGGGCCCTAAATTCATGGCCTAATCACCTCCCAAAAGCTGTACCTCCCAATTCCATAACTTTGGAAATTGAGGCTTCAACATATGAATTTTGGGGGAAACATGTAGCCCATAATAGAGCTTACATTGGATAACTTTTTGGAGGAAAATTACATAATATGTATCAAAACTTTAACAAAAAGGCTACTTTGCTCCAGCTATTCCAGTAGTAGGAATTTATCCTAGGGGAAAACTTGGACCAGTGTTCAAAAGTATATCCGCAGGTTGTTCACTGCAGTGGTGCTCATCTTAGAGATGTTGGAAATGGTGAATGTACCCATCAATCTGGGATAAACTAAGAAAATTATGATATACCTATACCAGGGGTCAGCATTTTTTTCTTAAAGGACCCGATAAAAATATTTCAGGCTTTAGAGTCAAAAGGCAAAATTGAGGATATTATGTAGGTGCTAAGATAGTAATTTAAAATGTAATAATTTTAAAATATAAAAATAATCGTTAGCTGTGGATCATACAAAAGCAACCAGTGAGCCCGGTTTGGCTTGCAGGCCTTAGTTTGCCAATCTCTGGTCTATATAGTGGAATATCATGAAACTACTGAAAATAATGACATAGATCTTTATTTACAGTTAAAGAAAGATATCTATGATAAATTGTTAAGGGGGAAAAGGCATGTATGTCATGACTATACACCATAGCAAGTGTGTATACAGACAAAGCAGCATGTACAGTGTGACTATATTTTTGTAAAAATCAATCAGTTTTTGTGTATGAATATATATGCATACAAAGTCTAAAAGGCTACAAACCAAATTATTAACTGTAGTTAACTCTGGGTTGAGGATTGGGGTGATCCTTATTTTCTTCTTTAAAAATTCCTGTATTTATTTTTCCCCACTTTACTTATTTATTTATTTGATTCTTTATTGATTAAGGTATTACGTATGTCTCCTTTTCCCCCTATCCCCCCCCACCCTAATTCCTATATTTTCTGATTTGGGGAGAACAATAAGCATCTATCATTTCTATAATTCTAAAATAATGTAAAAATACTAAAAACTTCATAAACACCCTCAAGAAACAAACATAAATAAATAAGAAAGCAAAGCATTAATATATAAAAGATTGTTAATTGCTACAGGGAAATAAAAGGAACTTATTTATTTTTCAGATGACACTGAAAGGTTTAGCAGAAGTCTTCCCCATCCTCCCCATATCTTAGGTATAAGTGCAAATTAGCAGGCAGGGAATGGTCTGATTAAATCCTCTATACCCTTTCCAAGCATCTAATCACTGCTATTGCTTATGTTAAATACAAATTTTAGAATCCACACTGTAATAAAAATCTTATAAAACAATCTCGGTAGAGATGGGAGATATGTTGATTTGTTCTGCCATGAAGAAAATGGAGCAAATTTAAGTTTAATCACAGCTTTTAGTTTTAATCTGAGAACATGGCAAAGCCGGTGAAAATATAATCATCTAGCCAGAATGAGAATGTGACCTGGGAACAAAAATTTCAGAACTATGTCACTAAGCTATTTAGCTAAAATCAATGCATAACTCATTTTTTCATTCTAAATGAATTAGTTACCCAGTGCTTGCAAAATATCCTTTCTGGATGGTTCTCTGAGATTAGCTTTTTATGTTTGTTTGTTTTTCCCTCACCACCATTGGAATTTCTTCTTTGAGTGTATTCTTTGAATTGTCTATTTTCCCTAGTGGTGGCAGCTCATTTTCCTCTTTTCTATGGGAAATGCAGGTGTATATGTATGTCCAGTAAAAACACACTGAATGAGTAGTGGTCCCTGACTTTGAGGAGATTTTAGTCTGTCAGGGAAGTAGACATGTAAATGTTTTGAGCCATGTGGTTCTGTTATAGAGCAAAGCCAAACAATAATAACAAGGGTAATAATAAAAGCTTTGACTTATTAAGTCCTCACCAGGCCAGGCATAATACCAGATATAACGTAGGCATTACTACACTCATTTTGAGATATGCAACTAAAGTGCAGAGAGGCAAAATAACTTTTAAAGTCACATAACTAGTAAATGGTAGCAATGTGACTCAAACATAGATGTGTTTTAATTTTGTGTACTTTCTGCTATGCCGAACTGACCACTGAACAGTACACATAGAAGCTATAATAGAAACTATCTGTTAGTCTGTGCTCATCAGTCATTAACACACATGATGTTTTAGTCAGTTTGGGCTCCTACAACAGAATACCATAGATTGGGTATTAATAGTATTAGCAGACTGGGTATTAACTGGCTTAAAAACGAACATTTATTTCTCACAGTCTGGAGGCTTGAAGACTGAAATTGGGGTGCCAGCATGATCAGATTCCTAATGAGGGCCCTCTTCCTGGTTATGTCCTTACATGGCCTCTCCTGGATGCATCCTCTTTTTTTTTTAAAAAGGTATTAATTCCATGGAGGAGGCTCCACCCTCATGACTCCATCTAAACCTAATTACCTCCCAGAGGCATCTCCTCCAAATACCATCATAATTGGGGCTAGAGCTTCAACATAGAAATTTGGGGGCCACGAAAACTCAGTCCATAGCATGTAATAATGAGTTAACAGAACCATATCAGAGATGAATCCTGTGAATCTTATGAAATCACTAGTGGCCTGGTGCACGAAATTTGTGCACATCAAAAGTGAATTAATTAGAGGAAATATTTTAATATTGCTATTTGCCCTTTCTCTATAATAGAGGTGTCAGAGATGAAAGAAAATTAGTAAAATGTATGTGAAAATCACCCTCCTGTCAGAGTCTGGGGAGCGCCGCGGGAACCAGAGTCAAGTCCCCACCCATCTGCATGCTCTTCAAAATCAGCGACCCAGACCTGGCTGGCCCTACTCCCATCAAGCCCTGCAGGAGAGGGAGCGCAGCCTCAGGTCCCACGTCAAGCCCCACTGGGCAGGGGTTGTGGCTTCAAGTCCGCTGGCACAGCCTCAGGTTCCCCAGCCCAGCATCAGGGTGGGGGCACGGCCTCAGGTCCCCAGGCCCCAGTGCAAGGGCGCAAGGGCATGAGGGTGTGAGGGTGTGATGACCATTTGCATATTAGCTCTTTATTATATAGGATTATGAAACTTGAACTCAGAAAGACTTAGTCTCAATTATTAAAGGACAGCAGCCATATGCATTGCTTGAGTGAGCATTCACTGTCATCCATTCCTTCTCCTTTCTCACAGAACTATGCTCTCGACATGGTGCATGGACGGTCTCTGCTGAGCTTGGATGGGCTTGGCATGTCTCATGCATCTCAGTCTCCTGGAGAAGAGGACTTGCTGGGGCATATTTGTCTCACGGCAGACATCAGAAGCTTCCTGAGGGTGAGCAGGGACATGCAAAGCCTCCTAAGGCCTTGGCTTAGGACTTGCACACCATGACTTTCACCCACATTCCATTGGCCAAAACAGATTCCATAGCCAAACCTAACTTTACTGGAATGGGGAATAAACCTGCCTCCCATAGGAGGCACTGCAGAGTCACAAGACAAAGTGTGAGAACACAGGGAGGGGTAAAGAGTTGGGGACAATAATGCGGTCCATCCCCACAGTGAAATGCATTAATTCAGTCTGGAGTTTTCTCCACCTGAAGTAAACGGAATACTTTGCTTCTGAGTATTTAGCATTGAGTAGCTTTGTTCACATTCTAAAATGTGTGACAGTATTCTTGTACTATTTGGGCGATTTCAAAATTCTTCTTGGAAACCACTATATTAGCAATCATATTAATTGAGTAAAAATGATCACAGCCTCATATCCAGTTGTTCACACAGTAGATAGAGCACCATCTACCTGGATAGAGAGCAATGAGGCAGATGTCCCAGAGAGGATGTGCACAGACTGCTGTTCACAGCCATGGATTCTCTCAGAAGGTACTCCGTCTGATGTAGTGTGACCAGCGGACATTCCTTGTCATGACTGTGAAAACATTTCAAAGTGGCTGTCCCTGTGGAAGGGCCAGTCTATTGAGAACAACGTGATTAGCTGATAATGTGATGTTAAAGTCATTTAAATACCCTGTAAGCAGCCCAAGGGGAAGAAACACTGTGAAAAAAGGAAGTATCATTAATGCATTTACAGAAAGAGAAAAATGGAATGGTGCCTCTTGTAGTTACCTAGTAGGCACCCTTGGCTTATTATACACCGCAGCTCGTACAGGTGGCATGGGCTCCACCAGAGATAAAGAGAGAAGGATTTCTAGGTGGGAAATTAATATCTGTGGGATTTGCAATTAAACAAGAGAGAGAAGTAAAAAAGATTGGGCCACCTTAGGGAAGGAAAGGAAATGCATAAGAACTAAATAATTACAACAACTGAAGTAGACAAGAAAGAAAAAGATCTGAGAAACGAAGGGTTAGATTAAAATCTTCCAGAATGGCATTTCTGGCCCTTGGAGCTTATGGTTACATTCTCCAGGGCTCATGAGTTTTATTAAACTTGATGATCTTTATATTTTCACTCCTCTTAATTTGATGGCAAGCTTGGTGACCTGCATGACTATTATTTAACTAGGCATTTGTCCAGAAATTTCAGGCCTGTAATTGCTTTTCTATTTACCATCATATTTGTGCTAAAACATAAACCAAAAAAATGTGCTAAGACACTGGATGAAAAAATTATTCATAGTAGTTCAAATATAAAAATGTGGAGGTTAGATTAAGTAACCCATGACATGTAACTGCTAAACATGGAGGAACCAATAAATTATTGATTGATGTTGCCCTGATCCTGAATGTGTACATACTTTTTTGCAATAATTTATTAACAAAAATCATGGTATTAAGTACAATTTTTTTCTTTAAATAACATCATAAAAGCTCCCAGTGTTTTGTTTTTAGATGTACTATGACTGACCCATCAATAAAATGGATCAGGGTTACATTTTAGTTTAGTGCTAGGAAGGAAAAATAAAAATAGAGGTAATAGTGAAAGCTTCAATGATGATCCATCTTGCTCAAAGTCAAAGAATCAATCCAACAATACATGTTTATTTTCATGTTTTAAAAACATTACAATAAAATTATTTAAATTAATACTAGTAATATTTGAGAATGTGATGATAGGAGATAGGCAATTAAATAAAGATTTTCTAGAAGGAGGATAATGTTGGTCAAAAGAGGATATATTCAATTCCAATTGCTGCTGTAAAAAAAAAAAAAAATTACTGCAAACTTAGCCTGGCTGGTGTGGTTTGGTGGTTGAGTGTCGACCTATGAACCAGGAGGTCATAGTTCAATTCCCTGTTGGAGCACATGCGGTTTGCAGGCTCAATCCCCAGTGTGGGGCTTGAAGGAGGCAGCCGATCAATGATTCTCTCCCATTGATGTTTCTATCTCTCTTCCTTTCCCTTCCTCTCTGAAAGAAAAAATACATATATTAAAAATTACTGCAAACTTAATGTTATAAAGAAACACAAAATATTCTCTTACAGTTCTGGAGGCCAGACGTCCAAAATCAGTCACACTGGGTGAAAGTCAAGGTCAGGCTCTGGAGGAGAATCTATTTCCTCACCTTTCCCAGCTTCTGGAGGCCAGTTGCATCCCTTGATGCATGACCCCTCCTCACACTGCTCCTCTGTTCTGTTGCCACATCTCCCCTTCCTCCTGTGACAGTCTTGCCTCCCTCTTAAAGGACCCTTCTGATTACAGTTAGGGTCCACCTGCATCATCCAGGATAACCCCCATCTCAAGATCCTTAATTTAATCACATTTGCACAGTCCCTTTTGCCATATGAGGTAATATTTAAAGTTTCCAGGGGTTAGTATGTCGACCTCTTTGGGGACTGTTATTCAGCTCATCACATAGGGACAGCTATATTAAGACCCACGTTAGAAGAGGGAATGTGAAGTAGGGTTGGGCAGGGGACGTGGATCCTTCATGGAATAATGTACCCAGTATTTAACTTAACCATTTGGTGGGCGAAGCAATATTTAGAGGTAGTCTCTTAAGAAAGAAACACTGAACACAGAGAAAGGTTTGGAAAGTAAAATTTTTGGAGAAGAAAGTAAAAGGATATTGTAAAATATATATTTTTTTGACTATAGAAGGGGGTAGGAATGCTAGCAATCGGCCATTCTTATCAGCAGCTACAGGATGTTAATAAGCACTGATTATTCTGAAAATAGCAGAATATGTCACTCCAAAATATGGCTCTCTGGCATAAGGATCATTTTAAGCTAATAGATATAGGAGGAGCTCTTAAGAGAAGGTAGAAGTTACCTTTCTGTTCCAGGAAGAGGAGGATGGCTCCAAATCTCACAGGAAAATATTATCCATGGAGAAGGCTTAAACGTAAATCTTTGTGAACAACCACACCTTTGTTTACTGTGCTTTTCTGGTGACCTCCTGTAACTCCATTCCCCGCTCCCCTTTCTTTTGTCTTTAGCTGAAGACCGCATTTAAGGTGATGTCTTGGGCCATCTCCGGTAGTCAGTCAGTTCTCCTGAAGCATACATGTTAATGAGCTTCTGTTTGTTTTTTCCTTGTTAACCTGTCTTTTATCATAGTGGGTTTCAGCCAGCAACTCAGAAGGATAAAGGGGAAGTCATTTTCCTCTACTCCAGTTCACATAAACAACAGCAATATTGGTTTAGATTCTAGGAAAGGAGGAGAGCCCCACTGGTTTTTTTGATCGAATGAAATTATTAGCTACTGGAATAGATTGCTAATAGATGCTTTGGAATCTTCTGGAAAATGTTAAGATGAAGATAGAACACTATACCGTGGAAGGCAGTGGGAGGCTGTTAGAAGAGTCACAGTGTGAGAGAAATTTAGAAGTTTTTGAATGCAACGAGTCAAAGCTGGCCCTTTGGTCATGCCCTCCAAAACATGAGCTTGTTCTCAAGCCTTTCTGGTTGTTCAGCTGACCTGGCAGAACTTTCTGGCCAACAGTGTTCCAGGGAGCCAAGTTACAAAACTTTGTTAACAGCCTCTTGAAGCTGTTCCGTCCATGCTTACAATGACATGATGAGGTGGAGTTGCTGAGGTTCCTCCTTTGTCATGCAACCTCCCGGGGTACAGGTCCCCATCAGGGATGCTGTGTGCACAGTGTAGGCTGTGTGCACAGAGGCGGGGCCAGCCTCATGTGGGTGCAGAATGATCACACAGGGCCCCCATGCTTAGAAGGGTCCTGCTGTTGGTGTCTCGAAAAATCTTCATCATTGTAACAAAGGGGCCTGCATTTTCATTTTGTACTGGGCCTTGCAGATTACGGAACTCGTCCTGCTTGCACAACCTCAACCAGTGTTTATGTCACTTACCTTTGCATGGTCAAGCCTGTCCAAATTAATACACAAAACAAAACAAAAACATGCACCTGAAAATCATGTCATAAAAATAGAAATAGCAATTACAACCGTCACCATGTCCTAAGCTATTACACCAGGCACTGTAGGCACTATTTCCCTTTTTCCCTCACCACAATCCAGCAAAGTCCATGCTATTACTCCCATTTTACAGAACAGGAAACTGAGTCTTGGCTGCAAGAAAACTTGCCCAGACTGTTTCAGAGCTGGTATGCAGCAGAGCCGAAAATCAGACAGGAATCGGTGACTCTGAAGCTCATGCTTCATCAAAATGAACTGTCTTCTCTGTCACTTCCCTGGCAGGCATTGCATTTCAGGAGGGAGAGCTGCCCTCTTGGCAGTTTTCATAAGGGAGCTCACTTTACTTTTGGATGTCTCCAGCTACAAGACAGTTCTTATTCATTCTGACATGTAGGGAAAGCTTTGTACACAGAGATACTTCTTGCAGCATCACTCAAATATATAAAACATTTTGAAACAGTCTTAATAGCCAAAAGTATATGGCGGTGCAGCCACAAAGTGGACTGCTATATATAGTGTTAAAAGATAATCTGGGGTGTATTAAACTTTTTTAAAGTTTGCTTGATAAAAAATAGATTTCAATCGGACAGCACCAGATCAGAAGTGGTTAGGAGAGCTCTACCAACAATAGCTTGGGGAAAGGCTTTTATAGAGAAAAGGTGGAAGCAAAGCAAGGAAATTATTGACTGACCTAGTTGGCTATTTGTGACTGGTTACCCTGAGCATTTTGATTTTGAAACCTTAAAGCACTGATAGGCTGAGTTTTGCTTATATGGGTCACCCAGGCATTAGAGCTACTTCAGTCTAATGGTTTTCTTCCTTTATTAATTAGACAATAACTGTAAATGGAATTTATGATGATTTTAATGATAAAATATTTTATAATGGAAATAAATTATGATACAAAATTGTTTATTTAGACCATGTGAAAAGTGCATAGGGAAAAGACTTGAAGGAAATATGCTGAAATATTAATAGAGATTATCTCAGGACTAAGGGAATTTAGATTTCTTTGTTGTGCTTTTCTGTGCTTTCCAAACTTTCTGCAATCAATGCAAATTCTATTTGTAATTTTAAGATGTAGTATGTTGTGTTACTTATCCAATTAATATTTATTGAGCACCTACTATGTGCTTGGCACTGTTCTTAGCACTGGCAGTATATAAGACAAAGTCCTCCTCCTCATTTAGCTTATAGTCTATAATTCTTATTTTACTGAAATCTGTTATCATTACTTAGGCACTCATGTCAAACTTATAGGCACTATTGGATTCTTCAGCAACCAAACTCTAGTATTTTTTTAATGAACTGTTGTCATTTTTGTCCTTGGAAAGTTAATTTTTTTTCATTGGATAGGCTCAGTCACTTAAGATGTTTTTACTTCAGGAGTTTTAATTCTGACAAAGAGTGTATTAGCTGTCCCTTCTAGCACTGAAACATTTATATATTATTCAAGCATATTTTATCTGACTTTTGTAAAGGAGGAAAAATCTCTTCCTCTGTCTTAGGTTCTCCAGTTGGGGCTCTTTAAATTAGACTGACATGTGATAGGTGAGCAAGAGAAAAAGGCACAGAGAGGTTTGTTAACACATACACGCTGCACATAACACATGGGAGCACCCAGGGATGGGTCACTCAGAGGCTCAAAGGTTTGATTAGAACTTGAGTTTGCATAGCATCTAAGCAGAGGAAAAACACATTTTTAGGGAGATGGCAAGAATAAAGAAAAGGACCGTGTGTCCCCAGAGGCAGCAAATCGTGTGAAAGCAAATGCATGGGAAACAAATGGAGCAAGGCTGGTGGGAAGCTTGTGATGTGGTTTCCTCTGGTGCCACCGCCAGGCTGATGAAGGCTTAATGTTGTCTCTAGGGATTAATCTTTGTCCTTCCTGGTAGAAAGGGCAGGGCGGATGCTTTTCCAGATTTATGTCCTGTTTTTAGCTAATGGGAGTAAGATAGGAAACTTTTTCTGCATTTGTTGTCTTCAGCTCAAAGTAATTCTATGTCAAAGAGGCACATATAGGGGTGACATATTCAGGTTTTGTTTACTTTATTCAGGCCACTAGAGATATTGGTGGAACAGTCCAAAGTATGGAGTCAGAGTTTACCTACAGGTCATACCTTGGAGTCCCTGGGACTCTCATTAAACTTTGGGTGTGGTTGTTCAAACAGGTTGTTCATGTACTAGGACGTCATGAAAGATTTCCCCAAAGGCTTAATGACAATGAGATATATTATATTTATGAAAATCTCCTTTTAAGCCAGTTTAGCAACTTTCTCAAAGAAGAAAATGAGGTCAGTTGGACACATCTTGTTCTTAGAGAGCCCACATCACTTCTTAAGGTCTGCTGCCTGTGTGTAGAGTATTTTCTAACTACCTACAAGCCATCTGTCAAGAAATTCATTATAGAATCTCCCAGTGAATAATATTAGGTTCATCTGTCTATGGTTTGAGAATTTGCATATTTGTAAATCAGAACAATATTTTCCCATAATAAAGTTCTTGATGGGCTGGATGGAGAATCACAAATACCTTGATAGGTGGTCCTTCAGACGAGAAACTCGTCTCTAATCCTGATTAGCCAGAAGACCCTAGAGTGCCTTGGCCTCCTCTCTGTGGTCCAAAGGCCCTTAGAGAGAGGTGAGCTCTGTTAATTAAACACTCTTCATCTAAAACAAAGCTTGCCAGCACAGGGAGATTTCAGAAGAACCATAACTGTGCATTTTGTTTTGCATTTAAAAAGCCATGCTTTATGCAATTGACATGTTGGAGAAAAGATTGATAGGGGAACTTCTTAAGAACACGAGAGGAGCTGGCAATTTGCATATTAATTTATGTACCCCAAATGAATGCAGACAGCCATAAAATGCACTTGTAATAATTATATACTACTATTGAACTGTGGGCTTTTAATTAAATGGAATGTTTTTATCTGGTGTTTTTCACGTTAGCCATGTTGCTATGGGTGTCAAGCTGTTCTTGCAAATCAAAGCTTTGGAGATGCCTGATCCTGGGCTTTCTTCGCTCTGTGGCCCTGCAGTGGCTTGCATTCCAAGACTCTGGCAGCCGGGTCCCATGCTCTGGGCAAGCTCTGGGCACCTCTGTTTTATGCACGCTTTAAAGGAGGGCACTGGAGACCCAGCTCAGTCCCAGTGGCACGGGACACGCACGACAAACCCCGGCTTTGGAAATGAGAAAGGAAAGCTGCTTGCAATCGGCGAGCCTTTTAAATAAATCAGAAATGAAACCCTGGGTGTTCTTGAGACACTTTGGCATTAGTCGTTTGTCAGTGCTAGCTATTTCCATCTCCATTCTACAAGAAATGCTCCCCCCTCCCCCCGCCCCTGCTCCCTTTTTTTCCTTTTCTTCTAAAAGGCTGTTAAGTGGAGCCACTTGTGACTGATGGAGACGGTTGGCATTGTGTTTTGATGATCTGGGCTGGGCACTCCTGGGCTTCTTGGTTTTTTTTTTGTTTTTTTTTTTACCTGCTGCACTGTTCAAATCCATTATTTTAATGGCAACAGAAGACACAGGGCGCATCTAAGGCAGTGACAACCAGCCTCAGGCTCCAGGAGGAGCTCCAGGGCATTCGGGTTGGGGCTGGAGAATGTCTGTACATGAGTAGTAAGCATGCACTGTTCATACGTCCAAGGAAATTCACAGCGGGAGTGACATCACATGTACATCTGCAAGGTTTTATTGTTCATTATGACTTTTGCTACAATTAAATCCCAGGGACCGTTTACAGCAGCTCTGCATTATATCGGCCTCTTGGTTTCAAGGAACAAAACCAACTTAAGTTAAAAAGAAGGAATTAATTTTAAGAGCATGGTGTTAAGTTAATTAAACAAGGAGGTCATTAAGCTGAGGTGGCTGTAGTCCCTTAGTAGCTACTTAAGAAAATCAAGATTAAGCTTGAAATGCCTCAAGGTTACTAACCTGAAACCTAAGGACAGTTCATCACAGCCAACCAGGCTTTAAGCTCCCACCAGTCAATCATTTCTTGTTTGCTTTTGCCTTTTCCCTGTAGAAGTCTCTTCCCAGCTCGTGTTGATGGAATGCTTCTACCCGCTTTTGGTTTGGCACTGCCTGATTCTAGTAGAGTTCTGCTAAAATTTTAATATGCCTCAGTTTCTCTTTTAACAACAGGTAGGTGTGTTTCATAGAACCTAAGGGCAGGGCTGGGGCTGGGATTTAAAACATTCATTACAGGAACTGGGAATTTGGCCAAAACCCAGGGATATTCTGCCCATTTCTTGGTCTCTGTTTCTCACTGTTACTTGTTCTTTATTCTTTTCTCGTGGCAGACTGGCATCCCGGCTGCTCTGTCTGCAGGGCAAGCAGAGACCCTGAGACCTCCCAAGTACCCAACCAGCCTCAAAGCATGTCTCTATTTCTGTCACCTTTTGGTTCCCTCAATTCCAAGTTGGGACCCTGGCCCAGCCTGGATCATTTGCCTACCCCAGTGGTCGGCAAACCGCTGCTCGCGAGCCACATGCGGCTCTTTGGCCCCTTGAGTGTGGCTCTTCCACAAAATACCACGTGCAGGCATGCACGTACAGTACGATTGAAACTTCGTGGCCCATGCACAGAAGTCGGTTTTCAGAAAGGAGACAGACGAAACAAGTATACAAGACGAGTGTGGATGGGAGAGTTGGAAGGGGTCGACCTCAGAGAACGTACCTCAATCAGATTGAGGACGTTTTTAGCAAAGGCCAGCTTAGGCGGACCCTAATTAAGTTAATAACAATGTACCTACCTATATAGTTTAAGTTAAAAAATTTGGTTCTTATGCCCTGACTGGTTTGGCTCAGTGGATAGAGTGTCGGCCTGTGGACTGAAGGGTCCCAGGTTCGATTCTGGTCAAGGGCATGTACCTTGGTTGCAGGCACATCTCCAGTATGGGGTGTGCAGGAGGCAGCTGGCTGATATTTCTCTCTCATCGATGTTTCTAACTCTCTATTCCTCTCCCTTTCTCTCTGTAAAAAATCAATAAAATATATTTTTTTAAAAATGTGGCTCTCAAAAGAAATTTCAATCGTTGTACTGTTGATATTTGGCTCTGTTGACTAATGAGTTTGCCGACCACTGATCTACCCCAATCCATCAACTCTGGCCTGGGGGAGGGCCACCTGGTGTGAGCGTTTGTGCTTATTTGCATGTGGAAGCAGGCCAGGCTGATGAAACTGACTGTGGACTGGTGAGTACAGTTAATGACACCTACATCACATGCCCTTGTCTCTGCCTCTACCTCTTTTTAGTGCGACATGCTCATTGATTCCATCTAGGAATTTTCCGTAGAAGGTCATGAAAAGCAGGTCCATGATGGTGAGGCTTCAGTGATTCTTTTTTTTTTTTTTAAACTAAGGGAGCTGTAAATACATTACACGAGTCACTAGGGATAATAACAATGTAACCACCATATGATGCTCAGAACTAACAAACTAGGAGGGAGCAGGAGAGGGTTGTGACCTCTTAGATTGAGTCTGAGGTGCTTCTGAGAACTACAGCAGCACATTTCCCTTCATGAAAGAAGGATTTGGGCAGAGGGCGCCCTGGAATTATGCCCATCATGCACCGAGTGGTCCACCTAAAGGCAATTCTTACTACAGCATTGATCAACGTTTTGAAGGAAGGGTCACGGATTTCACCTGTGACTCCCAGTAACCTCCTACATTTCAGTTTCTGCTTTGTCCATAGCTTTACACTCTCTTCTCTCTCTTTCTCAGGGCCCCCGTTTGTTGACATGAAGTTGCATGTTTATGGCTTTTGCACCATATTTCCCTGCCATTCCCAAAGCTGCAAATCTGTTTTTTAAGCTGTGAAATTAAAAGCTGATGAAGGAAAAAGCTGTAACTGTGAAGTTTTAGTGATTACTATTATGACATGAATTATCAGGGAATAATCAAAACAAATTTCTGTCTAACCCAAGAAACAAGATAAAATAAGACGATGCCAGGATTCATTCAGGATCTTGGAGTCATTCTCTCATCTCCATCCTTATAAATCTTGAGTGACATCACAAAAGGTGTCTAGGCCACCAAAAGTGAGCAGATAGTGTAACTTGCTTTCCATGTAAAGTTCATGTCTGGCTTTCTTTATACAATTTGTGACTACAGTTGGCCCTTGAACAGCCTGGGGGTTAGGAACTGGGACTCTGCATATAACTTAAAAAAAAAGATTGATAGATTTTAGAGAGAAAGAGAGGGAGAGAGTGGGAGAGAGTGAAAGAGAGAGAGCAAGAGAGAAAGAAACATCAGTTCCTTGTCCCACTTATTTGTGCATTCATCGATTACTTCTTGTATGTGCTCCGACCATGGATTAAACATGCGAACTTGGCCTACCGGGGAGATGCTGTAACAAACAGCTACCCAGCCAGGGCTACGCATATAACTTTTGACTCCACGGTCTGCCCTTTCCATCCACAGATTCAACGCACCCCTGACGAAAAGCAGTATTTTCAATCCGCGGTTGGGAATCTGTGGCTGGGAATGGGAAAATACTGTTTTCCATGTGCAGTTGGTTTAATCTGCTGCTGTGAAGCCCCTGACCCAAAGGGCTGACTGTATTTTTTGAAAAAAAGAAAAATCAGCATATAAGTGGACTGGTGCCATTCAAACCTGTGTTTTTCAAGGGTCAACTATTTATATAATTAGGTGTTGCTTTACTTTTTCCTCCTTTAGTCTCCTCTATTACGCGTCTGTGGGTATCCTTGAGGGAACCTGGTATACAACACTCTCTTCTTTATCTACATTTCAGATTGGTTGGAAAATAAGATAAAAAGAGTCAAGGAGGGGAAATGGAAGTATCATCCTATCACTGACAGAGGCCAGGGTGTAAGAATGGAAGGTGTAGGTTAATGTCTGAACGCAGATGGGTATGCACCTTTCTTTTCCCTGTTTAGCCTTTGGGAAGTCCTCTTGGGAGGAAGTCTTCACAGCATCCACACTTGACCAGATGGCTGGTGTAGGCAATGAAGAAAGAGAGCAGATACTACCATTCTCTGCCTGCACTGTTTGAAAATTTAGCTCCACACAATGGAGAATTTAGATCAAACCAACCAGGTAAGTCATTCCACCTATGTGAGGAGGGGTTAGTAGTGGGGCAGGGGACCAGGGATGTTTGTGGTAGCGTTTCCTCATGGAAATCAGAAGCAGGAAAGTCTCTTTCCCCCACAGGCTGTGAGCCCCACAAGTACAAAAGCCATGCCTTTGAATCCCCAAATTACATGCAGCACAGATCACGGTGCCTGGCACTGAGCACTCCATAAATACTGCCAAAAGGATGAATGGGGAAACTTGCAAATGCCAGTCCATGAAAAATAGCTGGTGTCCCATAAACTCTCATCGAATAAATAAATGCTTAAATGCTTTTTTGGTCCTGAGAGAATTATAAATAACTAGAGGCTTGGTGCACAAATTTGTGCACCACTGGAGTCCCTCAGCCTGGCCTGCAGGATCTGGCTGAAACTGGCTCTCTGACATCCCCCAAGGGGTCCTGGATTGCGAGACGACACAGGCCAGGCTGAGGGACCCCACCGGTGCATGATCGGGGCCCTGGGGGGACACGGGGTTGGCCAGCCAGGGAGAGACCGTGGGAGGGCTCCAGGGCATGTCTGGCCCGTCTCACTCAGTCCCGGCAGGACCCCAGCAGCAAGCTAACCTACTGATTGGAGCGTCTTCCCCCTGGTGGTCAGTGCACATTATAGCTACTGATTGACTGGTTGTCTGTGCCCTGGTGGTCAGTGCACGTCATAGCAAGCAGTTGAGCTGCCTTAGCATATCATTAGCATATTACGCTTTGATTGGTTGAACAGACAACCGAACGACTGGACACTTAGCATATTAGACTTTTATTATATAGGATTATAATAATAATTTTATCATGATCATGTTCTACATTCTTTGACAATTCTTGAGAAAGGAAACTAGCAAAGCCATGCAGTCAGGACCAGAAACGTGGATTTTGGTCTCCCAGATTCTGATTTTTGTGACTGTGGGTCCTGTTGTTGGTATGTGGGGGTCATGAGGATGACCCATCAGGATTGGAAGCATTGCACACTGCTGAAATGGTGCAGCTTTTTGAGTCAGTCCCATTCAAGAAAAGAGTGGGCTCACTTTGCTTTTTTTCCTTCCCACCCCCAGTTCCTAACTAACCAACCACTTGCTATCCAAAGGCTGATGCCGTAGCTACTGACGTCTGGGGATAATTAATCTTGGCTCCAAGTACCCAACGTGGATTCTGACTTTTCTTGACTAGGAGGGCAAGTTGATACAATTAATTGGCACTAATGTTGTGAACTGAAGATGTGACTGAAGACCATTTCAGTTGTTTGTGCAGCTTATTACAAACAGGATGACTCTTCCTTAGTGCTTTTCCAGTATGTGTCTTCATTTCTAAATATGTATTTAGGATTTCTATACAATATTTCTAGAAAATGTGCATTTTGGTCGGGCATACCATTTTACTCCCTCTGTCCCTGGATGGTACAATATGTTTGATACAGTTTATGAAAATACATTGATAACGACAAGAAGAAGTGAATCTCCTATTCATTTGACTTTTTTCCATTCATTTACTCATGCATGAATGCGACACAGGGAAAGCCTACTTCTCTGCCAAATATGGTTCGGGACTATATGCCTAGAAGAGTTTTCTTTCTCTAAAGTTGTACACACTCTTCTCTTTACTTGGTTTCCTAGAAGCAGGTGTTCATAAACTCTAAGTCAACACTTACACTTTCCTGTGAATGAGATTCCATGGGAGCTTATTACAAATGCAGAGATTCCGCAGATTCCTGAAATTCTGGCTCAGTGGGTCTCGTGTGGGGCCTAGGATTCTGAATTTTTAACAAACCCATACAGGTGGTGGGTGGACCAATGTCCTCTGAGAAGCACTGCTCCAGGGTTGGAAGTACAGGTTGAGGGTACCGTCCTGACTTGAGCCACTTGCTCTCAACATTGAAGTCGCAGCTCATGGAAAAAAGTGTGTTTGGGGATGGACCTGTAGGGTGTGCCTGGTGGGATGGAGTGTGTGTCTGTGAGTTGGAGAGAGGAGAGGGGTGGGGGAAACAAAAGGGGCCCCCTTCATCCTGGATTTACCTCCCCTGCCTCGTTCCCTCTGAGAAGTCTCTGGTTCCGATGGCCAGGCCTCACACCCCTTCCTTGGCGTTGCTTTACCCCATGCGGCTCACTAGAGTTCAAAATTAAATGGTTACAATGGAATTTGATTTTCAGCTTCTGAAAACATAATCAAGTTGCATGGCCCCTGGACTTGGGCCTTAGAGCAGCTTCTTGTCGGTTTATACTGACTTGTCAGCGATAAGATTCTAGCTGCAGCTGGAATTCTCACAAAGAGTTTTCTTTGCTGCTCTGAGCGGCAATCGTTTCCACACCCATCCCACCTTAATTTAAAATGCTTGTTGTGCAGGGAAGTGGCCTTCGCTCAGGATACTGGGAAGTCTTTAGCTGCAATCTGAGGCTCCTGTGCGTACAGAATGAGTATCCCAGCTCGGACAGACAGTCATTTTGGTCCCCTTCCTATGTTGAAAACTAAATGGGAAATAAATCTATGATAACTAATAGAGAACTGCACCACCGATGGCAACTCATTTCAGCACATAAATTTGTTTTCTTTTACCTTCAACAAAAAAATCCCTTGTAAGTCTCCCTTGGTAGTATCCAAAATTGCATGTTGGAAAATATCCCTGCAATTTCAATGCTATCTGGAGCAGTTACTGCCCATATTCTATGTAAAGGTCTAATGGAGGAAGAGAAATAAATATTATGGCAATTATTACTATGAACTTCTATTTTAAGCAGCGAAGACCAAGATTTCTATGGAGACACAAATATATCAAACTATATTTTTTATGGTCACATCTAAACTCGCAATAATAGCATATCAATAAACTTCAATTACACTCAAGAAAATACTAAAAGTGAACCTCCAGTGATGCTCAATAAAATCTACAGGTGCATTAGAATTGCACAGAGCAGTGACATCCATCTGGTATTTTCGGTGACTTCTAGTCAATTACTACATTTCATCATTTTCATCATGTGTAATCCTCTTTTATCTCCAGTTCCTGCTGGTGTGGTAATTCTCACTCTGCTACATCTGTGGCTTTACTGTGAATTTTTATCGCCTCCGAGTCAGTGCGTCCCTCCCTGCCCCTGGATGTTGTTGAACTGTATCTGCTGAAGATTTAATTGCAAGGTGGTACAAACTATGGATTTAAAGGCACATGGAAAATATGTCAGGTGATTGGCAACCTATTAAAAGATAGGCATGCTTTGAAATAAAAGATTGCTTTTCAGGCGAAGTATCCACTCCATCAGAGCATTGGACCTGGCGTTTGCAGTTTTGAGAGGGGAAAATGTAAACAAAAGAAAACCAAAACAAAGAAGCAAAATGGATCCTGTCCAGTGGGGACCTTTTGCAAAGGAGGTTTTGTACCTGTTTTACATATATGTGTAAAATGTTTTGTGTGTACATGGAAGCATACATGTGTACAAATGTTAAGTGTGTATGTTTATTTGTATAAATCTTATGAAACTTATATTTTATATTTTAAAAGGTGAGTGCATTTTTAATGGACTTTATTTTCTAGAGCAGTTTTAGATTCACAGAAAAATGGAGAGAAAAAATAGAGAGTTCCCGTAGACCCACTGTCCTCACACAGCACAGCCTTCCCCATTATCAACATCTCCCGCTAGACTGGTACGTTTGTTATAGAAGAATGTACTGACACGTTGTTATCACTCAAAGTCTATAGTTCTACTAGGACTCTTGATGGTGATATTCTATATGTTTTGACTAATGTATAATAAGGTATATCTACCATTAGAGTATCTTACAGAGTATTTACAGTGCCCTAAAAGTCCTCTGTCAGTCTGATTTTCCTCATCCTGTGATCCTTGCTCTATCACCATGCATCTCCATCCTTTCTTCCTTCTCTCTCTTTCTCTTTTGCTTCCATTTTCCTCCATCATCCCTTCCAAAACGAAGGGATTTATTATTTGTAATATATTTTTATTGATTTTAGAGAGAGAGGGAAGGGGAGAGAAACATTGATCCACTGCCTCCTGCACAAACATTGAGCAGAGATTGAATCTGCAACACTGGCATGTGCCCTGAGTGGGAATTGAATTGGTGACCTCTCAGTGCACTGAATGGTGCTCAACCAACTGGGCCACACTGGCCAGGGCTCGAAAACTATTTATTGTGCATCAGCTATCTGCAAGATATTGGGAATGCCGTGGAGACCAATACAGACATGGTATCTGTCCTCATGGAGTTTAGTGTGGTCAGGAAAATAGGCTTTAAAGAGTTTACCAAATAGAAACAGTGACATAATTAATGGCTGGGAATAATAAGAAAGATTCTAGGAGAAGTAACAAAGAGAGAACCCAATTTAGGGATTAGGAACAGTATTGGGTAGGTCACATGTAAGCTGAGATCTGAAGGAGACTTAGAGTTCACCAGGGGTGTCTTCCCACACTTATTTCCCCCCTAGTGATGCATAAAATGTAAACACATTTTATAATTTATGGGGAGAGAAGAAATTACACGTCCCATGCAACAGCCTGGTAAATATTTATGAATTTTCTGCTTCTTAATACGAGAGTGTGAAAAATAACTAAACTCCCGATTGCATGTTAACATTTGCTATAAGTCCAGAGACAAGAAAAACACAGTCCCAAATAAAGTCTCTGTGTCTGCACAGAAAGGTTCCTGTTGCGTTGCCTCTCCTTTTGGACATGCTTGACTCCCTTCTGTTTCATTACTGTTCTAACAAACCCAGAAGCTGTGTTTCAACAGAACCAGTATGCTCTCTAATCAGAGACGACAGGACCCACGGTGAAATGGTTTCTACATTCTGCGTGGGCTGGACAACAAGCAAGAAAAACACCCCCCTCTCTCAATTTAATTAGAATTAGAAGGCTCCCCAGGCTGATTAGCTCAGTTGGAGAGTGCACCCCGCAGAGGCCACGCTCTGACCCTCCCACAGGCCAGTTAATTTTGCTTAGTTCAGTAGCCACAGTATGTGTCTCTGGCTCCACAGTTATCTAGAGAGCACGTCCCCTTAATCATTAAGGAAACGGAGTGTCTGGTTGTGAATGCATCCGCACTTCAGGCTAAATGACTTTCGGTGCCAGTCCTGTGGATGTCTGGGCCACTACCATTACATCAATAGCCAAAAAGGAGAACATCATAAGGAGAGAATCCCACTTATTATCTGGGTGATAATGGCCTTCTAGAACCTCAGCTTGGACCATTCAGAACCCCAGCTTTCTTATCAACAGTTGGGCACCAGGATTTAATAATATTCTGTGAAAACTCTCAAAATGCAAAGAGTGATACAAAGCCCAAACAGGACTAATAACTATGTTTCCTCTTTTTGGAAAATAATCTCTTATCATGGCAATAGCTTTATATGGAAACATATGCATTCTACTTATTTCAAGAAATAATATTTTTATCTCATTCCAACTCAATGCTATAGGCAAGTGGAGGTGTTCTAAAGCTCCCCTGAACAGAAATCCATGCATACCTACTAATTCTCCGCCCCAGAGCTGTTCAGAACCAGGGACTCATAGCAACTATGGCGTGGCAGGAGAAGGTCTCCTGTGAGTGGAAATGTGTGGACTCTTCCAATCCCCTTAACTCCAATAGGAAAGTGGCACCTTCTCCTTTCTCTCTCTACTGACTGCCTTGATGAGTGCATCCCAGTTGTGTCATCAAATACTATCCTATATAATCCCCAGGAACCCCTGAATCTTAATCTCTAGCACTATTGGCTCTCATGACTTGCAGACCCTTCTCTATGACTGCACACTTTCCATCTCACTGAGGTGTGGAATAGGTATCTCAAATTTAACATGTTCTGAACGTAGCTTATTTCCCAACCTGCTCTTCAATAACCAGTTATTCCTGCCATTAATGGCAAATGCTGCCATTCAGTCGTTCAAATGAAACATCCTGGTGTTATTCTTGTTAAAGAAAAGACATTTCTGAGATATTCTCTCTTTGCCACATCTATCGCAAGGACGAAGACCATTTTCAGCAATCAGACTGTCGACATTCCAGAAAATGTCAACATCACTCTGAAGGGACAGTTATTGTGAAGGGCCCCAGAGGTATCCTGCAGAGGGACTTAAATCATGTCAATGTAAAACTCAGTCTCTTTGGAAAGAAAAAGAAGAGGCTCCAGGTTGACAAATGGTTGTGAAATAAAAAGGAATTGGCTAGCGTTGGCACTCCCTGCAGTTATGTACAGAGCCTGATCAAGGGTGTTACACTGGGCTTTCGTTACAAAATGAGGTCTGAGTACGCTCACTTCCCCATCAGCGTTGTTGTTCAGGAGAATGGTTCTCTTGTTGAAATAAAAAACTTCTTGGGTGAAAAATAAATCCACAGGGTTTGAATGAGGTCAGGGGTTGTTTGTTCAATATCTCAAGCCCAGAAAGATGAGTTAATTCTTGAAGGAAATGACATTGAACTTGTATCAAACTCCACTGCTTTGATTCAGCAAGTCACAACAGTTAAAAACAAGGATATCAGAAAGTTTTTGGGTGGTATCTATGTTTCTGCAAAAGGAACAGTTCAGCAGGCTGATGAATCAGATCTAAGTTGTCCAGCTCCAGAAATAGCAAAATGCCAGACTTATTTGTGATATCTTAAAGATGCAACAGAAGCCATGTATTAAAAGACAAAATAGGCCCAGAGACATGGGTTTATGGAACAGAATGACAGATTTCAGAGAGGGTGGGGGTGGTGGGGATGGAAAGAGATTAACCAAAGAACAACAACAACAAAAAGCAAACAAATTATTCAGACATTTTTAAAAGGTGGTAAAGCAGACTTCATTCAGGGAGACTGCTGCAGTGGGGTTTGCCATAGGGGAAACATCCTCGTGTGGCAGGAGAGGGTCTCATGTGAGTGGAAATGTTTGGGCTATACAAGTAGGAATTTATAGCCAAACAGCAGGGTGGGATGTCAGTGGATAGGAAGTTACAAGAAGAAACATCCAGGCTAGGGGGATTCATGCTAGACTAACTCAACTGGATTCCTGCTCCAGTCAGGCCAGGGTGATAAGATGCTATCTTAGTTCAGGCTACTTTAGCAAAGTACCACACACTGGGCGGCTTACAAACAGCTGAAATTTATTCCTGACAGTCCTGGAGGCTGGAAGTCTGGGATCGGGGTGATATCATGGTCGGCTATTGCTGAGAACCCTCTTTGGGGTTGCAGATTGCCAACTTCTTGTATCCTCACATGGTGCAAAGAGGCAAGAGAGAGAGAGAGAAGAAGCAAACTCATGATGCTTATAAAGTCATGAATCCCATTCATGAGGGTCCACCTTCACATCTTCATAATATACTAAGGGCCCCATCTCCTAATACCATCCCTTTGGGATTAGATTTCAACACATGAATATTGGGAGGAATATCAACATTTAGTCCATAACAGATATCAAGGATAGGGGATGAGGACTTTGGTCAGACCCAGCAGGTGTCTTGGTAGAACTTGACTAAATGGGCAAGGACCGAGCCCAAGGTTGGAGTCTTGAGGGCTTAGAGGAGCATGACTAGAGGTAGGTCACAGAGAGCATCTTTGTCATCTTTTCTTTTTTTTAAAAAATTATTTTTATTGATTTCATCTTTTCTTTTGTTCATACCACAATCTGGTTTTCCAGCAAATTTAGTTTTGACTCTGACTCCAAAATACATCCAGAATTTGACCACTATTCACCAACTCCTGCCACTACACAGACCTAAGCCACCATTATTTTTCACCTGATTTTTGCAATAGCCTCTTGTTTCTGTCTATGCTTTTCTTCACTTGAAAATAATCCCACTGAGCCAGAGTGAACCTGCTTAAACCCAAGTCAGAGTGCTTCTCTCCTCTGATCAAAACCCTCCACTGGTTCCCAACTAGCTCAGTGCAAATGCCAAGTTTCTTACTCTGATCCATGCAGCCCTTTGTGACTTGACCCTATAACTTCATTGACCTCATGTCCCACTGCCTTCCTTCTCACCCACACCACTTCAACCACACTGGCCTCTTTGCTGTCCTTTAAAAACCCATAGATAGCGTTTATTGTTTTTTATTGTCTTTCTACTCCCACCAGAATAAAATTCCATGACATTACTATCCATTTCTTATTCTGCAGAACCCCTGGACAGTGACTCACATAGGGTAGGCAGGCATTGGCTATTTCTTGAGTAAAAAAAAAATAAATTAATTTTTGGCTTAAAATATGCTTAAAGATGCATTTTAAAATTTAAAGGTAGCTATTTAAAGAAGAGTAGCAATATATGTAATTTCCAAGTAATTAGAGGAGAAAGATGGAATAAAGAAAATTTTAGCAACAAGAGATCAGGGGGGGAAAGATGCACATTAAACAGGGTAACAGAAAGGAAAAATATGTCAAGAATCACAATCTTTGTGACTGACACAGAGTTTCAGAATTGAATTTAAAAATCCAGTTATGAGCTGTTTACAAGAGGCAAATATAAAACCAAATGATGCAGAACGTTTGAAAATAAAGCAAAGGAAAATTATATGCCAAGCAGATGTTAATAAAGCGAAAACAGGAGTAACAATGTTAAAATGACAAAGTATAATGCAAGGGTAAAAACATGGCGAGGGAAAAGAAAAGATGCATTACATTAATAAAACACCTACCAAGAAGATAGAAGAATCATAAAACAATTTACAATTTTCATCATAGCTTTGAAATATAAATAAAGCCAAAGAATACATTGAAAATCTACATTCATAGTGAAAGTTTTTTAACATCGCTTTCTCAGAAACTGGCATATCAAGTAGACAAAAAACGAGGACACAGTATTGGAATGCACCATTATAGGGTTTCTTGGGCACTGGGTGAAAATTATGCTCCAAATATATAGAGGATCATAAGGATTTAAAAAACAAGGACACCTATGTAGGGATGATAAAAACAATGTTATGCTGTATATGCACTGTCTAAATTGAGAATTCCAGCCCACTTTCTAATCTTTCAACACATCTGGATCCTGACATTACATAGAAGGGTGGTAGCGGCTATCACAAGTCTGTTTCTTTCCTCTGTAGTGGTGAGAAATAAGACTTCCACTAGACAGGAAGCACAGCACCTTACCTAACCTAGCTACCCAACAACTTTTTTCAGTGGTTCTTTTATTTTTTAATTAAAAAAGAATCTTTATTGTTCAGATTATTACAGATGTCCCTCTCCCCCCCCCCCCATAGCTCCCCTCCACCCAGTTCCTGCCCCACCCCAGACCTTCACCACCCATTGTCGGTGTCTATAGATAATGCATACATGCATATAAGATCTCTGTTTAATCTCTTCCTGCTCCTGCCCTTCCCTCTGAGAATCGCCAGTCTGTTCCATTTCCATGCCTCTGATTCTATTTTATTCACCAGTTTATTCTGTTCATTAGATTTCTTATTTGTTTGATTTTTAGATTCAATTATTGATAGATATGTATTTGTTGCCATTTTGTTGTTCATAGTTCCTCCTCCTCCTCCTCCTCCTCCTCCTCCTCCTCCTCCTCCTCCTCCTCTTCTTCTTCTTCTTCTTCTTCTTCTTCTTCTTCTTCTTCTTCTTCTTCTTCTTCTTCTTCTCTTAGAATATCCTTCAGCATTTCATATAATACTGGTTTGGTGGTGATGAACTTCAGTTTTTTCTTTTCTATGAAGCTCTTTATCTGACCTTCAATTCTAAATGATAGTTTTGCTGGGTAGAGTAATCTTGGTTATAGGTTCTTGCTATTCATCACTTTGAATATTTCTTGCCACTCCCTTCTGGCCTGCATAGTTTCTGTTGAAAATCAACAGACAGTCATATGGGTACTCCTTTGTAGGTAACTAACTATTTTTCTCTTGCTGATTTTAAGATTCTCTCTTTGTCTTTAGCCCTTGGAATTTTAATTATGATGTGTCTTGGTGTGGTCCTCTTTGGATTCCTCTTGTTTGGGATTCTCTGTGCTTCCTAGACTTGTAAGTCTATATCTTTCACCAGGTAGGAGAAGTTTTCTGTCATTATTTCTTCAAATAGGTTTTCAATATCTTGCTCTCTCTCTTTTTCTTGCACCCCCATAATTCGAATGCTGGTATGCTTGAAATTGTCCCAGAGGCTCCTTATACTATTTTCATATTTTTGGATTCTTTTTTCTTTTTGTTCTTCTGGTTGGGTGTTTTTTGCTTCCTCATATTTCAAATCATTGATTTGCTTCTCAGGATCCTCTAGTCTACTGTTGAATCCCTGTATATTATTCTTTATTTCATTCAGTGTATGCTTAATTTCTGACTGGTCCTTTTCCAGTTTTTGGCATTCTCACTAAGATCCTTGAAAGTCTTACTAAGTCCTTTGAGGGTTTCTAGAAGATTCTCAAGTAACCTTATAACTGTGGTTTTTAACTCTATATCCAGTAGTTTGTTTTCTTCTATTTATTTCATTTGTGACCTGTTTCTTTGTCTCTGCATTTTGGCTGCTTCCCTGTGTTTGTTTCAATGTACTGGATAGAGCTTCTAAGGCTCCTTGCGTTGATAGAGTGGCTCTGTGTAGCAGGTGTCCTATAGGGCCCAGTGTCTCAGCCTCCCCATTCACCTGAGGTAGACACTCTAGTTGCACCCCTTTGTGGGCTGTGTGTATAGTCTTGTTGTAGTTGAGCCTTGATTGCTGTTAGTGTCACTGGGAGGAATTGACCTTTAGGACAATTGACTGTGGGGACCAGCTGTGACTACAGTGGGAGAGCTACTGTGCAGGAGACACCCTTGTGGAGCAGGAATTGCTTCAGTGGGGCTTTGGTGCTCACTGAGTCTGCCCCTTGAGTGTGTCACTTATGGATGTGTAGAGTTGTAATCTGTTATGGCATGACCACTGGGTACACTGGCTCTTGGGTCTCCAGGGAGGTGTAAAGTTAGCTGCTTCCTGCCCCTCCTTCCCCCCTAAGCAGGAGCTACAGAGAGATCTGCAGATTCCTCCTCTTTGTATTGGGTTTGGCAGTGCCCAGCCGAGGCATAGCTGTGAAGCAAGGCAGGCTGGTGCTGGGTCTTGGGCCCTTAATTGATAGTTTTGGGGCTCCCTGACCTAGCTGCAGCTTGTTTGACAGGGTTTAGCCTGAGAAAGGACAGGCCATTCATATGCGAAAGCCACTGTAAGCAGCTTGGTGGGATTGTAAATTGGATGGGGCAGGGTCTCAGGGAATCTCCAGGGTGGAGCAAACAGAAATGATTGCCAGTCAGCCCTGGGACCAGGAAGGTCCCAGTGTAGGAACAATGATCCCTGTGAGCACCTCAGTTTGGGAGAAATCTGCTTTCCGAGTTCCTTCCCTGAAGCCAGGCAATCCAATTCCTCCTTGTATGTGTCTGGGTCCCCCAGAGTCCTGCACTGGAGCTCACAGGAAGCAGGAGCTTGTAAATTCAGTTCGGTGCCAGCCTTTTAAGAGGAGCAGCTGGGTCCTCAGCAGCCTCTGTGTCACTGAGACCCAGTCCGCACTGGTTTTTACAGCCCATAGTTCATTCTGCCTGTAGGGACTTCTTTTCCCAGCTCTGGGGCCCTGGGCTGGGGGCCTGGTGTGGGGCTGGGACCCCTTCCTCCTCCTGGAAGCCTCCACAGAGATGATCTCCCTCCCGATTAAAAAAAGCAGCACGTGCCCTAGCTGGATTGGCTCAGTGGATAAAGTGTTGGCCTGTGGACTGAAGGGTCCCAGGTTCGATTCCAGCAAGGGCACATGCCTGGGTTGTGGGCTCAATCTCCAGTAGGGGGCATGCAGGAGGCAACCCATCAGTGAGTCTCTCTCATCATCGATGTTTCTATCTTTCCCTCCCTCTCCCTTCCTCTCTGAAATCAATGAAAAACAAAACAAAACAGCAGCACACGTGGGTGCTGGTCAGCCCATTCTGCACCTCCTACCAGTCTCAGTGCGCTTTCTTCTTTATTTCTCTAGTTTAAGAACTTCCATTCGGCCAGTTTTCTGGCAGATCTGGATGATGGTTGTTCTATATTTTAGTTGTAATTCTGATGTGGCTGTGGGAGGCAGTGAGTACAAGCGTTTGGCTACATCACCATCTTGGTTCTCTTCAGTGGTTCTTAAAGTCATGGACTATGCTCTTTGTCTAACTCAGTTATGCAGCTGTGTGAAGAGTAAAATCTCCCCTTCTCTCTTTCCCTTCCCCCCTTGGCCTCCTCTGCTCCCCCTCTGTCACAGCACGCAGGCTTGCTCTGCTGTGCAGCGCTTGGGATCTGTGCTTTCGGAACCGTTTAAAGGAAGCCAGACTAGCATCTCTCCCTACTCTGTGGTGTGACTATGGGTGTGTCCCTTAAAGATTCTTTAAAAATGAAGAGTTTCTTCTAGATAATCTCCTAGATCCAATCGCACTCTAACATTTTCCATGTATGCATTTAAAGAATAGTACCCTCTATCAATCACAAGCCTAAAAACCATTCTTTGAGCATAGCAACTAGTGTACATTATGAGCATGTCAAACTCACGGCCCACAGGCCGCATGCAGCCCACAGTGAATATTTTTGCGGCCCAGCCAATGTAATGGTATGTAAGAAACGTTTTAATAAAAATTTCATAACTTAATTTGTACAATATCTTGTTATACATAATTATGAATAAGGAACTATAACGTTCATTAATGACTGATTACTATAATCATGTTGTATTCATTTCCCTTATGTGCCTTACACGCAGGTGCACCATTTCTCTCCACTAATACTAGCAGTGAATATTTTAGCAGCCGATTGCCATGTCATTAGTCTTGGACTGACTTGTTTGGTGTGCGCAACAGGAAATATTTCACTTTCGGCAAATAAGAAAAATAGGCTTATTTGCATTACGCTTATTAATTTGTGCAGTTATTCAGTGTCTGGTAAGTTAATGTTCAAGAAAAAATATTAATTTTTATTATAATGTTCTATTATTTTATGTTAATGATTGGTCATTTATTTCAGCCCTTTGTATTCAGCATATCTCTATTGAAATAAACCTACGTTTCTATGAAAATTGAAGCTTTTGTTTTTTTTGCAGTCCACATAAACTTAAACTTTTTTTATTTGGCCTGTGTTAGCCTTTGAGTTTGACATGCTTGGTGTACAACTTAGCTTGCTACTCAAAGTGTGGTATCATCGCTGTTCTCATCATCTGGGAACTGACTTAGAAATGCTGAATCTCAGGCCTCACCCAGGCCTCATGGATCAGAATTTTAACAGCATTTTCAGGTGATGTATATCCCATTAACACTTGAGAAGCACTGATTTAGAGAAACACAACTCCTTTTATTTGGCCATATGACATTCACTGCCTTGATCTCCAAAGTATGTCTTCAGAAACCACATCAAATCCCATAAAATTTCTGTGAGAAGGCTCACGCTTTGATCATTTTTATAAAGGGAAACTGAGTCAGAGAATAAAGGGGGCTTGGGGATGATGACTTCACATAGAGAATGCGATTGGACTGCCGGGGCGGTTTCCTAGCTTGTTATACTTAAGACTGGGATTCCCGGTGGAGCCTGGTCAGCCTTTTGACACCTGAGCTGGTCAAACAGTTAGAAAATGGTGTGTCACCTACACAGGACGATGCCCTTGGGAGTTGTCGCAGTTTCTTTGAAATGAGAGGGATAAATTTGTATACTAGTGTTTTAAAGAGCTGATTAATGTTGTCCTATTTATTTCGGGCATTTCTGTTCTTTAATTATAAAATTAAACAGCATGGGATGAGGTTGTTGGCCCCACTTGTGCCAAGTTTAACTGAATATGATTTGCTCTGATCTCTTGTTGCGGTGAGGGCTTTGACGTCAAGAACAAACTGCCTTGCTCTCGGACCCTTGAGCCTCCCTTCTGAAGTTGCTGTCATGATTTTTTGAAGACAAACCTTTATTGCTGCTGCTAGGGCCGGCTGCTTATGCACTCACTTTCAAATGGGCTGCTGAGGAGAAAAACATTTGGCCACTAGGTGAGCAGATGAACCTGAGCCCCTTCCCCTTCTTCTTCATGTGCTGTGTAGTCTTGCAAGCTATCTTGTCATCGCTTGGAGACTCGTATAGCTTATGATTTTAAAAAAGGAAGTGACCCTGTCCCATTTTGCATCCATCTCTGGTTCTTAAAGAAACAAGCATGAGCTTTTGCGGTAGAAGCAATGGGCAGTAATACTTGGACAAATTCCCTTTCAAACACTTGTGGCCCAGATGGCAGTTTTGAATGATACATTTCCTAGACGCGATTATGTCAGATTTCTTTCCATTTACCTGTACCCCCCCTAATCATAATTTTTGGGTAAATTTTAAATTATTGCATTTTAAACTTCAGTTTTCTAAGCTATTTTTGAAAAAAAGATAATTGGAAGCCAATCCTGTAATTCTTATTGTATAGGTAGTATCAGTTTTCCATTCTTAAATCTTCTAAATAAAATTTCAACATGCTTTTTAACACCTCATCTCTGGTGAAAATTAAGATGCTGCTTAAAATCACACAATGACAATTTTGTGCAGAACATGAAGATTTCACACTACTTGATGCTATTATAATCATTCACATGGAGTAAGTGTTAAAATGACTAGAATTTAGTAGCTTATGGAATAAAATGTTATTTTTTCACTCTTATCCAAAGAATTCTAGAGCAGTTTGTACATCTTGAGAGATGAGTTTAAATGTTCTGTGATGATAGAAATGTCCTATATTTGTGTTGTCCAGTGCGGCAGCCACTGGCTGCCTGTGGTCATTGAGCACTTGAATGGTGGCTAGTGCAACTGAGAAACTGATTTCTAAATTTTATTTCATTTTAATTAATGTAAATTTAAATATCCACATGTGGCTAGTGGCTACAATATTGATCTAGACCAGGGGTTGATAAATTATGATCCATGGGCCAAATACAGCCTCCAGCTTATTTTTGTAGAGAAAGTTGTCTTTTTTAAAAGATTTCCTATTGATTTTTAGAAAGAGAGGAAGGAAGAGAGAGAGAGAAGAACATTGATGTGAGAGTGAAACATCAATTAGCTGCCTCCTGCATGCCTTCTACCAGGGACTGAGCCCACCACATAGGTATGTGCCCTGAACAGGAATTGATTTGGCAACCTTTTGGTGCACAGGACAATGCCCAACCAACTGAACCACACTGGCCAACACTGTAAAGAAAGTTTTATTGGAACATAACTATGCCCACTCATTTAAATGTTGTTTTTAGCTGATTTTGAACTACATCAGCAGAATTGTGTGGGTGCAAAAGAGATGAGTGCACAGAGTCTAAAGTATTTACAATCTAGCTCTTTATTGGAAAAAGTTTTTTTTACTCTGGTCTAGAACAGTGTCCAATGGAGTACAATCCATACAGCATAAAAAAAGCAGTTATGCCAACCCAGAGATACCTAACCTTGTGCACAAAGATAAAACCGAGGTCTTGAAAATTATGAGACTGGTGATTTCTTAATTAGTATTTTTTTTTTCCCTGTAAAATATAGTTCATAGTCAGGGGAAAATTTCAGAAAAAACAGTGAAAAGTAAAAGTCATTTTCCATGCATCTATATGTGTGTTTATGTTACAAAACAATTAATATCATTCCATATGTATTATCCTACAAATTTCATGTTACTTCCATTTAATGCCTTGTGTTGACATTTTAAAGATCTCCAACATTAATCTATATAACTTTCAAAGTTAAAACTCATTTCAATGATTTTTTTTTACTTTCTTACTCACTGAATAATTTTTGCAGTATTTGTGCTCAAATTTAGAAATGAGAGTTTCAAACATTTGCCTAAGTTTGAAGTCTCCAGTAAAGTTTTAAATATATATATATATGAACTCCTAATTTCAAAGATAAGAATTTTGATAATATTTCTTATTAGTAATAGTTAAATGTGAGAGAAAATTTGAAGATGCTATTGACTCCAGGACCTAGGGACAAGCAAAATTAGAAAATGGACATGTATGTGATAAGAGATTGTATTTAAAACTGAAAAAAATTATGCAGGTTCATTTTCTGTATACTGGGAACGTGGTGTATCAACTAAGAAAGACAGTGATTCAACCTAATTCTTTGGGCACTGACTTGGTGATGGTTAACAGGACTGTAACATAAATTGAAGATAAGATAGTGTCTTGGTTTATGGTTTCTCTGGGTATCCAATCATACCTGGGTAAAAAGGCAAAATGCAAGGCAATGTGCAAGTAGAACTCACTCAACATACATTAAAATTAGCATCTATTGTTGCTAATTTTAACCTGTGCTATGGTGCATAATCCTCAATGAGGCACTTGATGTGAAGCTCCAGAACAAGAAATGAGTCCTGCCTTTCAGGATGGCAACATCAGTTTGGTGTGTGGGAAAAATGAGACCTGGTGAGAACAGTGAGGATAATGTACAAGGGAAAGGAAGCCGTGCAAAAGCTGGATGATAGAAACTCCAGGGGGGGAGGTTCAAATGATAATTATAAACTCAATATATAGAGACCATGCAATGATGGAAGTACTGAAAAATTTTCCTTTTCCTCAAAGTCATCCTTGGCCAAAATGTAAAATATTAGCTTAAACTGTATTGGAAAGAGAACCCTCTGAAGTTGAATAAAATGCAACCTATTTGGGAAAGGCCAGAAAATAGATTATGACCAAGGTAGAGAGATGGCTAAACTTGAAGGAGGCAATTAACAGTCTATGTATATTTAATAGGCAATTAGCCTGGTACTTATTTTGTGCCAGAAGGAAGTCATTTTAGTTAACACAAAAGTTGGTTTGTGCAGATTGCTATAAATAACACTTTCCTTTGGCTGCAAATGACTCAACAATGCCCTTCCCAAATCCCATTGTGTCATTAAGAAGTTGTGAGAGAAACTTATTCCAGGCTTCCTGAAGAACCAGGTGAGCAGGTAATGAGAATAATGAATGCTTTCTTTGCCAGTAGGAAGGCCCATGAACAAAATATGGGTTGGCAATGTGAATACATTAGTGTCCTGTGTTTCTGCCTTGGGAAGGTGCTGTGTGATTTTGAGGGACAACCAGAGAGCTTGTGGGAAAGCCCAGGCCCTGGTGATGTAACCTTGAGCAAGCCATACAACCTTACTGTTGGTCAGTTTTCTGTAATTTCTCTGCCCCACCTACCTCACATTCAATAAGAGATTATGACAATAAAGAATATTTTGAAAAGTTTTTAAAAAGTCAAAAACAACAAAAAAACATATAGATAGTTAAGAAATCACCATTACTCTAGAGCAGTGATGGCAAACCTATGACACGCATGTCAGAGGTGACACATGAACTCATTTTTCTGGTTGATTTTTCTTTGTTAAATGGCATTTAAATATATAAAATAAATATCAAAAATATAAATCTTTGTTTTACTATGGTTGCAAATATCAAAAAATTTCTATATGTGACACGGCACCAGAGTTGAGTTAGGGTTTTTCAAAATGCTGACACGCTGAGCTCAAAAGGTTCGCCATCACTGCTCTAGAGTCAGGTCCAAAGGTGAACATTAGAATTGGATATGACTTCAGGGGAAGGGAGGAAAGGAGTTGTTACTTAAGACATTCCCAGATCTGATTTAGATTCTGTCTGGGAACCATTTTGGGATAGGGATCTGTTCCATGGATAGCAGAGCCTAGTCATGGAGTGATCACAGAATTTGGTGAATGAATGAGTGAGTGAAGGGACATAGAGAAGAAGAACCATATTCCTCCAGGAAAATAGGGACCAGAAGAACAGGGGAAGTTTGGAACAACCAGCTAAGACCACCTTAACCCAGAGATTTGGAGTGATTACAGACTGTGCTAGGGCTGGTGCTTTCCTCTCTGTTGGATGTAATCAAGCAATCCAAGATCAGAACAGCAGGCCACCGGACACTTACCACTGGTAGTCTCACTTGAAGAAAGTTTTTAAAAAAGGTCAAAAAACAAAAATGTGTCCTGACATTTTCTTTCCTTGTAGCAGCATTTACTCCTGTGTTTTGATTATCCCATTTGCTGCACTGCCCTGAATAAAGTGTACAATTAGAGCATTATCAGAAAATTCATAAGATAAAAAAAGGTCTTGGATAAGAACTTCTCCTCTGGTGAGCAGAATAATTCCCAGTTTTTGGTAGAGGAAGTTAAAGAGAAATCTGATTTCATTCAATAAACCCTAAACCATAATCCAATAACACACAATGACTGGATTAGGTTGTAGGGGCCCATGACCTAAATGGTTTTGCAATTAAGGGCTCATTATCTTTCAGTTATCAACATCTCTTGGGAAAGTTGTAAAAATTTATTGAGTCCATTGCATCAATTTATTTCTGGAAGTATCATATTTAACTTAGGAGACTGCCAGCAGAACCATTCATAATTCATCCAAGATACGTTCAAGTCATGATGACTAGCGTTCCCTTGATGTTGAACTACTCATAAACTACAAAGATTGACATTTCTAGCATGCAGAGAGATTATTTTCTTAATGTCATTGTTGTTTATAGATTTACGTTCTATCAAGTTCAAAGACTTGTGAAGCCATCAATGCTGAGACACTGTTATTGAGCACTTAGCATATGCCCGGAATTTCATGTCCTTACCTCTTTTAATCCTCATAGCAGCTTTATGAGAGAGGCATTATTATTCACATTTTACAGATGAAAAAACTGGCTTCAGAAAGGGGAAGCACCTTGCCCAATTTCACACCGTGAAGAAGTGATGGCATTGCAATTCCAACAAAGCTTTATCTGACTCTCAACACATGCTTCTATCCAGGGAACCATACTTCTCCCTAATGAGGAAATTGGTATTATATTAGTTTGCTAAGGCTACCACTACAAAATACCACTGACAAGGTGATGTAAACAACAGAAATTTATTGTCTCACAGCTCTGGAGGTCAGAAGCCCAAAATTAACACCTTTCGTACCGCTCATGAGCGTTCGCGTGTTTCGCGCACCATCTGTTAAGGACCGCTCACGAGTTTTCTCGTTTTTCACGTGCCATCTGTTATGGACCTTAGATATCAACACCCTGCCTTGTCCACATCGAATGAAGCGATCTCATTGGTGGAAACCGTGCAGGTCAATTTACGAAAAACTATATAATTGCACGAACCCATAAAGCATTGCAGTTACACTGTATTTTGGTCATTCGAATAGTCTTCGTCTTCAAGTTCCTGGCGCTTTTAGAAATGCCCTCTCTCAGAAAAAGGAAGGAAACCAAAGCAACTGATATACTTCCTTTCGTGTTGTTCCATTCTAAGGAAAACGATGAAATGGACAAAAAAAAAGTAGTTCTGTGCCTTATAAACTGTGGACTTTTCAATTCATTTAGAGTGTACAACATCCTCAATCCACAAGCAAAAATGAAGTATAAACAGTTTCTGCTATCGGTGGCGGGAGACTGGATAACGGATGACAATAATGAAGGCTCTCAGGAACCAGAGACAAATCTGTCCAGCCCGTCCCCTGGGGGTGCAAGGAGAGCACCCCGTAAAGATCCACCCAAAAGGCTGTCAGGTGATATGAAGCATCATGAACCTACGTGTATTCCAGCGAGTGGAAAGAAAAAATTTCCTACGAGAGCCTGCAGAGTTAGTGCTGCCCATGGAAAAAGGAGCGAATCTAGATACTTATGTAAATTTTGTTTGGTCCCTCTTCATAGAGGAAAATGTTTTACGCAGTACCATACGTTAAAAAAGTAATAGGAACTTTAATTGTTTAATTGTTTTTGTAAATAAAAATGTTATAATTATTGAAAAACAACACCTAAAGTGCATTATGATGATTTAAATAACGTGCAGTTTGCCCCAAAACATGCGGTCCCTGGCGTATGTTGCCGGGAGCCGGTCCATGCTTGCTGTTTCAAGGGACCTGGCATATATGGCATACGGTTCTTAATATGTTTGCTCACCTTCTTGGCGCTGTGTTTTAACCAAGGTCACCTCTCCGAGAAAGGTTGTTTCCCCAGGTAGGAATTTTTCCCTGAAGTCAGGGAGGGGATGAAACTCCTTAACTAAGTGGCAGGCGGGTAGTTAATCACTACAAACAATCATGCTTAAGCTACATAATCTTTACTCCCTGGAATGGAGATAAGAAACGCCCTAACCTTTGTAATAGAGATAGATAGGATTGAATCAACTGGTATAAATACAGATGTAATAAGACAGCAAGACACAGAACTTAGAACAGAATCAAGAAGACAGAACCTACACGGAGCCTAGAGACAGAAGAACTTCGCTGGAGAGAACATGGCAAAAGATCCTGGACAGAAACTGGCCTCAGAACCTAGAGACAGAACCTAGTGAGAGAACATGGCAAAAGATCCTGGACTGAACCTGACTACAGAAATTGGCAAGAGAACCTGACTAGAACCTGGCTACAGAACCTGGCTGGAGAACCTATAGAACCTGGCTGGAGAACCTAGCAAGAGAACAGGGACACTGAACCTGGCTGGAGATCCTAACCAGAACTTCGCTGGAGATCCTGGCTAGAGATCCTGGCTAGGCTGCTGATCAACTGAACACTGTCTCCGTGCCCTTCCTTCTTCGCCGACTCCGTCTACACCTTTGGGGACCTCTGGACCCCCTGGGGCCGGACCCCGGCAGTATGTCTTAGAGATTTCTATGTGGTACGAAAGGTGTTAAGGTATTGGCAGGGTTGGTTCCTTCTGACTGTAAAGGAAGGGTCAGTTCCAGGACTCTCTTCTTGGCTTGTAGGTGGCCATCTTCTCCTTATGTCTTCATGTCATTTTCCCTCGGTACAATGTCTGTGTCCAAATTTTCTCTTCTCATAAGGACACTAGCTATATTTATTAGACCCTAAGAACCTCTATAAAGACCCTAACTCTAAACAGATCACATTCTAAAGTATGGAGGCTAGGAGTTCAATATATGAATTCCAGAGAGGACACAATTCAGCCCTTAAAGATATGCAGTCAATTTGTTTTGAGATTGCACTACTATTTACTTTAGGGATGTGGCCTCTGAGTCCTTCTGACTGGAATTTCAGTAGCCGAGTCAGAGTTTGAGCTGTGTCTCATTGTATTTATCCTTGTTAAAGCTGAACTTGGAAGTGCCACCTGACAGTGAAGGCTGTAGCATGGGATGAGGGCTGCCTTTTGCATTAGTGTGCAAAGGGATACACTGACTAAGTCTAAGATAGACTTAGGTAGTTTAGTTCATCGACTCTCTGACTCACTGCTCCTTCCTGCCTCAAAAACCTATTTAGAGATTCATTGAATAAAGATTGCAACATGATCGGGTAGTTTGGAATTGGAGGCAGTGACTCATATTCTTCCCAGTACCTGGTATAAATTGTAAATGATGGCCAGTAAATTGATGCTTTTGCATTTCTATGTGGAGGGAACATTTTATTTTGATTGGATTTGAATGAAAACAACGAAGGACCTGGAACAGGCTATGGTGTTTGTGTGTGAGTATGGGTGTTTGTGGCACAGGGAGAATGTGTTTGAGATGGGTAAGTTGAGAACACAAAGGTAATGAGTGACAAAAGAGGGAGATCAAGCCTTAGTTGGGGTGGAGGATGTGGGAGAAAACCCATTGCAGTGGTTCTCAACCTTCCTAATGCCACGACCATTTAATGCAGTTCCTCATGTTGTGGTGACCCCCAATTTCATTGTTACAAATTGAACATAATTAAAGCATAGTGATTAATCACAAAAACAATATGTAATTATATATGTGTTTGCCGATGGTCTTAGGCGAGCCCTGTGAAAGGGTCGTTCGACCCCCAAAGGGGTCGTGGCCCACAGGTTGAGAACCGCTGCATTAGAGGACCATCAAAGACCATCTTTGTTGGCCATACCGACGTTTTCAGACACAGAACTCTACATTGAAATGTCTGAGAACAGTGACGGGCTCTCAGAGGATGGATGTTTTAACTTGGCTTCTTTCCTCATTTTCTTACGGATAGACCTTTGGAACATTCTAAGTCTCAATTCTATTTTGCCAATGCCTCTTTCCAGTTTCAGGTCTTGCAAAATATTGTGACGAAAGGTCCATCTATATCTGTTTTAGAAATGGACATACATCTCAATAGTGGCTGTCTCCCCTTTGCCCTTCCCACAGGACTTGAGTTCTAGAGGAGTCAGCTGAGTATCATGCAACTCACTCAATCACCTATTACATTCTCAAAACACAAGCAGATTGTGTCTGATAGTCAGATAATAATCACAGCTGTTTGTTGAGGACACAACTGTCTTAGTTATCCCATGGGGATACAGTGCACAGGGAGGAAAATGCTGCTTTATCCTATTTTTAGAGTTTACATTTTCTTGCTCTTGTGGATGGCTCACAATGGCTCTTGTGTGAGCCTTACATGGGACATGGAACCTGATAGGTATCTAGAATTGTTTATGATTGTTAGGTAAAAGACATCCATATCCCTAAAGAAAATCTTATTCTGCCTCTGTGCAATTCTGCTCTTACCTAAGAGCATAAAAGCTACACTCTTATAAAGAGAAATCTCTATTGTCTGATCTCTATGTCAGCTGAGTTCAGGGTGAGATGAGATTTCAGCCTTTTCCTCTGTCATAGGCTTTTCAGAATGATGCATTAATGGATACAGAGACATTTTTACATGGTTGGAGAATTGTTCTCACAAAAGGACAAGATGTAATGCTCCTCGTAGAAGTCAGTCTAGTCTTTAGTATGAAACCTGCCAACACTAAGCTTCTCACAGTGTCCCCATGAACACCTTTCTAGCTTGCATTCTCCCTGAGGTGCTGTCTCTTTGCAGTTCACTGCCTTTTCCTGGTTATGTATGCGCTGGGGTTTATTTATTTATTTCTTTTTTAAAAGAACGGTAACTCCTGAATGGAAACAATGGTATCTTTCTAACATACTTGGGTTTGTATTTTTCGACAGTGTGGTAGCAATGTACAAGCATCTTGACTACTTATTAACCTTCAGGAAAAAGTATTTAAAAAGCTGCTGGAATTGAGTTTGAAACTCTGTGGATTGATTGTGCAAGATAATTAGCCATCCATCTGCCTTAGAAATGCTAAAAAGGACAGAGAAGACGAGATTAATATCCAGTTCTTTCTGAAAGAAAATTAGGAAAGAAAAGGACCCAAAGAGAGGTTTCCACCAGCCTTGGAGGCGGGACTGAGCCCAGGAACTGACACCAGAACCTTGGGTCTGCAGGAAACACGGAAGGGCTATGGTCCCCAGCCTGCTGTGCGATGGAAGCTTCCTTTGCTCATCTTCACGCTTTTTGAAGGACAGAGGACAGGGTAGCACTGGGGCTGCCTATTTACTAGAATAAGGTCAGTGCTGGGATAGTGAGAAGCCTGTGTCTTGGATTTAGGACAAGACAAGGACCGAGTATATTCATTGTCTATTGCTATGTAAAAAGCTATCTCAAAATTGAGTTTCTTAAATCAACAAACAGTTACTATTTCACAAGTTCTGTGCATCAGGAATCGTGGTGCAGCTTAGCTGGGTAACTGTGTCTCCAGGTCTCTCCTAAAGTTGCACTGTAGGTGTCGGCTGGGCCTGCAGTCTCATGGGGAGGCTTGACTGAAGAGGCACCTGCTTCCAAGCTCACTCATGGGATTGTTCGCAGGGTTTCTCGGTTTCTCATTCGCTGTCGCACTGAGGTCTGTTTCTTGCTGGTTGCCGGCCAAAGATTTCCCTCAGTTTCTTGCCACATGAGCCTCTCCAGAGAGCAGGTGGCTTTCTCATGAGCAAATGAGAGAACAAGAGAGGGTGTCCAAGGTGGAAGCAAGTGTTTTTCTAACCTGATCTCACAAAATAATATTCTATCACTTCTACCATATTGTTTCTTTCTTTGTTTTTTAAAGTGAAGTTGTAAGTCTAGCCAAGATTCAAGGATCATGAGGGGGCACTTTAGAGGATTCTCACCATATCAAGGCAGAACAAGATGGGTATAGAAAAGACCAGGTCACATGAACAGAAAGGTGGAGAATCCAAAGCCTAATAATGAAAAACTAACTGATAGGAGTTTGAGCTTCAAAACAGACAGCTAGGAAGGAAAGACATGAGACATTATGAGCTAGAATAAATTACACTAAACTCAGACAAAGGGCAAAGACATGGTCTTATACATCTTTAGATTTACAAGGAGGCTAAGTAAGCACTATGTCTTATAAATACTTGTTGAGTGCACGAAATAGAGCATTTCATACCTCTTCTTAGTTATAGTGATTGATCTTTCTGGTTCTTATAATGGTTTAAAGAATTTGAATTCTTTTTATTTATTTTTTCATCACCATTTATCGTCTCTACACCCTCTGCCACCTCTACCTGTCCATCCTCTCCTCCCCTGAACTCCCCTCCTCCCCCCCCTCCCACCACCCTCCTTTGCCCTGGAAATCCCCACACTATGGTTCATGTCCATGAGTTCTCTCCCTCTCTCTCTCTCTTTTTTTTTTTGCTCACTCCCTCCACATAACAGCCCCTGCAAGCTGCCTGCCTGCTATCTATCTATGAGTCGGACTCTATTTTGCTTGGTAGTTCAGTTTGTTCATTAAATTCCACATATGAGTGAAATCATATGGTACTTAAAAGAATTTGAATTTCTTATACAGTAAAACCAGATAGAATCAGTGTTTATGTCATTGGAAGGGTGACTATATATGTTGTACATAGATTTTGCCAATATTTACTTTTGAGAGTGAAAGGGGGTGCTATTAATGGCAAGGTCAACAGGTGTACACTACGGTCTCCCAGGAAACTTGGATATATAGTCATCCTAGCTGTTTCCCAAATTCCCTCATAGTCCTTTACATAGCATCCAAAGACCTGGGACAGTGCTTTGGGGGAAGACCTAGGAATCCTGGGCCAGAGAAGCTGCCAAGAGGATCCTCTTCCTCCCCTCTGGTCCAGTTACCTTATTTTTAGAATCAGAAAGAGTGAGACAATCAAAGTCCCTTTTCACCTGGGAATTGACCATTACATTTTCCAGCACTCTGGAGATTTAATGTAATTTTTTGGGTCTCCTGGGTACAGTGGGTAACTGGAATATCAGTCAATAAGTGATTGTGTGGATGAGCAACTGTTCTAATCCAAACTCAAATTCTGACTTTGAAAACCACTTTACCAACTGACTCTCCTTTTTCTTTTCCCTGTAAAATTCGAAGGAAATCTCTTTCTGCAAATGAAAGTAAAGAGCTCATCTTCTAGAGTGATGACAATCAAGATTCTAACTGGCTTTATATATTTTGTAAATAAAAGATATGGATTAAACTAGAAGCCCATTGCACTAAGATTCACGCAATAGGCCTTCCTTCCCCTGGCTGCTGGCACCGGTTTTCCTCTGGCACCTGGGACCCAGGCCTTTGGTCTGGCCATAGCGGAGAAGCCAAGCCTCTTCAGTCTTCAGTCTTCAGTCTTCAGTCTTCACTCCTGCTGGAGCCTTCAGTCTTTGCTCTGGCCTGCGTATGCAAAGTAACTGCCATCTCTGTTGGGTTAATTTGCATAGTGGCTCTGATTGGCTTGTGGGCATAGTGGAGTGACAGCAATTTGCATGTTTTTCTTTTATTAGTGTAGATAATTATTCACCTTCAGCATTCATCACAATATTTACAAAGAGACCAAGATTCTCCTCTCAATATCAATACCTTTTAATGATTAATCACTGAAAGCTGTGGGGTTGCTTTTCAGGCTAAGGGCCTTGTCTTATGCCAGAACTGCCCCTGAAAAGGCAAAAGCATCATGTGAGTAAACCATCATAACTAACTAGACAATAATAATATAGATTGTAGCATTGAGGAGAAACTACTCTCTGATGACATAAACACTAGTTCTCTGAACCTTTTTATTTTAATTGGTCAGTAACTTCTAGAATTTCCTGGAGATCTCTGAGGTTGAATTTGGATATATATCTTGTAAGTAAAAGATCTCTTTCCCTCACCCTGAGCCAGCATGCCTTACCAAGGGGGAAAATACCCTCACATGCCCATCTTAACCTTTCTCCTTAGCCAAAGGTATGAAATTATATATTGCATGACTGATCTAACTCCATTGATATTTCTAGGAAAAGTCCATCTTGTTTATAAAGTTGGAAGGAAAGATGGAAACTGTGGAGAAAACAATAGATTTTTTATGCTATGGACATGGCAAAATGACAAATTTTACAGTTTATCTCATATAATGGAAACAGACTTTTGGATAGAGATTCTTTAATAGAGTAATTTCTTTTATGCACAGATAGCTAAATGGTACTTATTTAATGAATTCAAAAAAGTAACTATTTAACCCATAATGTTGTGTGCATTGCAGTCACGGAGGGGAAAACAATGGGCTGAAATATGCAAAGCTTCCCTTGGAAAAAGTTCTGCTGGATTTGGCCAATTTCTTTTGACATGCATCAGGGGTCGAATTTCCATGGCAGGCTCAGGATTTCACAGCTTTTGTGCCTTGTGACATTCTGATTTATGTGGATATTAAAAAAGGATGACATATCAGACCTAGCATGGTCACAGAATGACTGTGCTACAATTGAAATTGAAAATGCTTCTTTCTTTCTGAGGCTCCATAGAAATCCCTATGGTGTAAACACATCATATTTGTGTCTTAGCCATGCCATAGGCTTTGTCAGTTTTTTCTCAATGGACCTAAAAAAAAATCCATCTTGGAGAGTAGGCTTGCAGTAGGCACAGAGCTTGTCCTCCATTTCTTTGCAGGAGGGATTCTTGAAGAGTGGATGTAACAGGGTATGGTGGAGAAGAGCAAGGTATAGCTATTGAGGCAGAGAATGGGATTTAGACCCAGCCTTGCTCTTTCTGTAAACAGAGAACAATAATTAAACCTACCCCATAGATGTAAAAACACAAAAAGGCATAGGTGTGATGTTAGCAGTAGTTGTTATTAACAGAGCATTCAGGGGTTATCCTCCAGATGGCCTTTGGGTTGATCTTCTGAAGTATTAATATTTGGAACATAACAATACTTGTTTTTTTTTGTTCTTAGACTTAAAACTTTTATCACATCAAAAGGAGAAAAAGTGTTTTCATTAATACTTCTATTTTTTTTGGTGGGGGTAGAAAGTGGAGATGGGAAAGATTGAGGGAGCCAATAGAGACTTTCACTGTTATGGGCATTCCTATGGATTGAAAATCATTCAGAGAGCTGTTGCTTACTTTGGAATTGATGCAATGTTTTCCCAATTTGCAGGCAGCTAGGGCTGATGTTGGAGGAGCCTTCATTACTTCCTGTACTTGGGAGGAAGGGGGAGTTAAACCCACTCCATTGTCTTCAAAAATGCTTTTTTTAATGCACTGTTTCAAAAACTTCTCCTCCAAGATGGTAAACAATAAAATAATTGACCATCACCCAACGAAAGGCCAATTACTAGTCTTCCTCACCCTCCCAGTTCAACTCTCAGGTGTCCTTCATCTGTGACACTGGTCTTGCCTACCGCCTGAGCCAGTTCTGACCAGCAGAAGTGAGCAGAAGTCTCACTTCACCAGTGGGAGCCAGACACCCATTGAGAGCTTTATGCTGGCCAGATCCAATCATAACACTAGGATCCTTCACTTTCTCTGCTAGTTCTCCCATTTCTTGTTGGCACCACTGGGGGGCCAGCTCCTGACTTTCATGCCTCTCAACTCTGGCTCCAGTCCTGAACTCCAGTGTTGCCATCTGCTTTAAAGCCTTGTGTGCTGCTGGCCTTGTGATGCTAACTACACATAATGGCTCTTTGGGATTTCGCGTATTGATACCTTTCTGTTCTAATTTGAGTTTGGCCTTTCCCCTCACCCTCTTTGTAAGACACTGAGCACCAGATAAGAGTTAGTCTTCTTTGCACCTGGGCAGTTTGTTCACCTCTATCTAGCATGGCCCTGCTTTTCTCTTCATTTTAACTCTTACTTCAGAAGTCCTAGTATGCCTCATGCTTGAGAATGTCCTAATGACTGGTGAATATGAACAATGAGAATGAAGTCCTGTTCTTCATAGAGAGACAAAGGATTAGCTATGAGCTAATTAGCTGGAACATTAAAGTAGCAGCTTGAGCATAGTGGAAGGTATGTGAACTTTGGGTCAGACAGGCTTTGGTTCAAATCCTGACTCAGCTTTGAGCAGGTCACCTCGTCTCTTTCAGCCATTTCCTTACCCTCAGATGTTGATAGGATACTACATTTTCAGGATTGTCATAAGGATTAAATGAGAACATCCATGCAGATTTGTAAATTAACTGTCACATAGTAAATACACAGCTAATATTAGGTATTCCCATTATCACTATTACCATAATAATAACTCATTACTGCTGAAAAGAACTTAGACACCTAATACCACTTTCTTAATAAGGTTTCTAAATAGGATTTCTAAATAATCCCAGCCAGGGAGCAGGGACCCATGGAAGGTTTTCATAAAGAATCACAATATTAAAATATTTAGTAAAATTTATTAAATCTTTCTTGAAGGAGAATAACTTTTTAATTTATGGGGCAAAAACTCATTGGAATTTTTTAGCTGAAACATGTCAACAAGTTTCAATGAATACATGAAGAAAGATTAGAGACTACACTATGGCATCAAATGATGAATTCTAACTAAAAGTCACCAGATGTTCAACAAATCAGTGATTCATTGAAAAGACTGTCCTATTATGTTGGCACTATTGTTCATCTAGACTTAATAAACTAGTCACAGAATAAAGGTTTAATGTGTGTAATTTATCTTTGAGACACCTTTGTGTCTAATAAGTACACAATGTCTGGGCCCTTAATGGTAGAGATATTTGCCCTCAAAAAGTAGACAGGTTGCTGTAATAACTACTAAAGGAATATGAGACATAAAGAGAAATGGGAACCCTATCAATCTGGCAGAAGCATCTGGCAAGGACATGATGGAACAGGAGTGAGGTGGGGGTGGCCAAGTTTTCACAGCCTCATTACCAGCTCTATTGAGGAGAGAACTCAGTATTTGAAAATATTGGCATCCTTGCAGCTGAACTGAATGGCTTGACTTGGCCACTCACAGTCAGGCGATGTCAGCAAAGGAAGAGACATGACTCTTTGGGAGAGTCAGACATTCTGTGAAATGAGAATAAAATGTGAAATCATTCAAAGCTTTTGATATGTCACAGTATATTTGAATACCTACTTCAGAGACATGCTAATCTTCTCTCAGTAATTAAAGAAAACCTAGCATACTTACACAATCAATAGATCTCAATGTAGATGTTACCGAACATACATGTACAGATAATAATACATGTACGTGTAGAATAATCATAATGTAAAAACATTTGTACTAGTACCTTAGAAGCCTCCCTGTGAGATCTGTAGTCTGACAAAATCTGTTTGGTTGGCCCACTGCAATGAGGGAAACCACAGATGAAATATCATTAGATGTCTCACCAAACAAATAGAGGAATTATATCATTGGAGGGAAGGATGGAGTTTAGTGTCAAAGCAAACTCTGGCCTGTTAAGGAAACCAAGGTTCCTGTTTCATTGGAACCTATGCAGTTGAGATATACAAAGAATACTGAGTCCAGAAGCTCCTTATATGAAACTCTCCATCAATTGTGAATCAAAAATGCTTCTCTGTCAAAGTGACTTAGGGTCTTAGGCAAGAGTTTCATTCCTATGGATAAAATGTCAAACAGCGAAGTCTCTGATAGTCTATGATTTTAGAATATAAAATTTCTCTAAATTATGTGGTAAGTTCATTGGTGATGCAGAAAAATTAAACAGGGAGAAGGGATAGTAAATTATGGTGAGGAGGCTTCATTTAAAATAGTGTAGTCAGGTAAATCATCACATTTGAATAATGATGTGAAGGCAGCAAAGGAATGAGCCACATTGATGTCATGGGGAAGAGCATCCCAGAAAAGTGAGAGTGGTTAGTGGTTTGACAGAACCACTTGAGTGGCTGTCTTGAGAGTAGCCGCAAGAAGGACAAGAGTAGAAGCTCGAAGACCAGTAGGAGGCTGCTGCAGTGATCCAGGTGAGAGATCGAAATGCCTTGGACCTGAGTAGGTAACAGGAGAGGTGATGAGAAATGGTCAGATTCTGGATAAATGTTGAAAAGCTGACAGGGTTATAATTCTGTCTATTCTTTTACCAGTATTCTCTTAATGCTCACAGTTGCTATTTTAACTTGTCTACTTAACTTATAAAACCTAAAGTTATCAACATACTTACTGTACTCTATAATTAAAGGTCTTATGATGTTTTAATTTTGTTAGTCTTCTAAATTTCTGTTATTGGTGTCTATTATTTCATATTTGGTACCTCATACATTTGTACATATTAATTATTATTTTGTTATTATCTATATTTATAGATATTTACCTATATTTTTGTTTATCATTATTTCTTCTATATTAGATCTTTCATCTGGCATTACTTTTGTTTGCCTGGAGTGTATTCCTTATATTCTAAATAATTTTAGTTAGTTTTTTCAATTTCAATGAACTTAATTTTAAAATAGTTCTAGATTCACAAAAAGTTAAATTCCTACATATCTCACACAGTTTCCCCTATCATTAACATCTTACATTAGTATGGTACATTTATTACATTAATGAACTCATGTTGACACATTATCAACTAAAGTGCATCCTTTATTCAGATTTCTTTAACTTGTTCCTAATGGCCTTTCCCTGTCCCAGGATCCCATCCAGGATACCACATTACATTTAGTTGTGATGTGCCTCAGTCTTCTTTTGCCTGAGAGTCTTTTATATTTTTCCTGTTGAAATATCCTTCAATTGGAATTGTCTAATATTTTTCTTATGATTTTACTTGGGTCCTGGGCTTCTAGGAGGAAGGTCACAGAGAATAAAAATGCCACTCTCATCATATCATATCAGGGTACAAATCAACATAAATTACCACTGTTGATGTTAGCTTTGGTCACCTGGCTCAGGTAGTGTTTGTCAGGTTTCTCCACTGTAAAGTTTATCTTTTTTTCTCTTTTTCCCCCCACAGTATCTTCTTTGGAAGGAAGTCACTATGTGTAGCTCATACTTAAGGAGTGAGTAGGCAGTCTCCACTTCCCATTTACTTATTTCCTCAATAATTTACATAAGTTTGGATTCATGGATATTTATTTTATACACTGGGTTTATAATCCAATACTACATTACTTAATTTGTTGCTCAAATTACTCCAGATTTGGCTATTGGGTGTTCTCTCATGTTGGGTCCTGTCTTCCTTTGACATGACCTTTTCATCCTAGTATGTATGTATGTATGCATGTTTTTATGTATTTATTTATTTAAGCACTTCTTTATCTTTTAGCAATATAAGATGCTCTAGTCTTGTCCTGTGAGATTCTTGTCCCTGCCTTAGAATTAGCCATTTTCCCCAAGGAGCCCTTGTTTATTCAGAGTGGATTTGAAATTATTTCTTGCAGATACTGACAACCTGGAACTATCAACTTGAAAACTAACTAAAACTTATTTTTGTGCTCTTAGTTAATATAGATTAGATCACAGACTTACTAGAGAGTATTTTTTGGTTATACATTCTCAGGGGAAATTTTTCCCCTCTTCTGTCAAGCACCAATATCACAACATACAAGTTTCCTTGATGTCTTCTTCTGATTGGCCGGTTTATTTCTCCTCACCTTTACACATCAAGGAATAGTTCTTGGGTATCTCAATTTATGTGGTGAGCCTCCTCTTGGCCTCTCCACTTTTTGGTGAGACTAAGGCTTCATCTCCTCTTCAATCTCCTAACACCTACAATCATTAGAGTGCAAACTCAACAGATCAGGGTTCAGCAGAAACCCTTAGGTTATAAAAGCTAGCTTAACACTTTTTGACTGTCATGGTTTTTGCTTTTACTTTATTTTTATACATTGTGGATTATTTCCCTCGTGTCAACTAACTACAAAGATATGTCTTACGTTTTATCTTTTTTTGTGTGTGTGTGATTTCATTTGGGAGAATTCAGTTTACCTACTTATCCATTCCATCAGAATTAATAGTCTAGGTTCATATTTTATTAATTAGAGAAGGGTCCTTATCATTGGTTTCCTAGAAGTCAACAGCTCACCTGGATCAGGAGTACCAAGACAGTACTAAAATGCTCCTTTTGTTGTGGTTATCAGCATATTATTAGTTTAGGCTGAGGGGATAGTGAAAAACAGTGGAAGATACATGTTTAATAATCCCGGACAAACACAGGTTTTGCAGTTTTCTGGTGATGGATAGTTATTGAGTTGGGGGCCACACAACAAAGATTTTCAGCTAGGAGCTGTGTGGACTCCTTCCCTACACGTAGAAAGGCTGAAATAAGCACTCTGACATGTTCTATTTAAACCATGTTCTCTATCCAGACACTATACACACCAGGACAGTAGTATGTGAAGATGGGCAGGGGCTAAAGAAGTTGCTTTTTCTTCCAGTGACTGTCCTATCACTCCACTGCCCTCATTATCCATACTTGTTGGTTGACCAGTCTCTACTAATTCTCCACCCATTCATTTTTCAACCCAATCCCATCTGACTTCTATCCCATACCACTCTCCTAAAGCAGCTTTAACTGAGTTCATAAATAATCTCTTAGTCTATTCAAATTTACCTCTTTCCAATTCTCATCCTACTTGGCCTCTCATCATTGGGTGCTATTGAACAATTCATTCTCCTTGAAATTCTCATACACCTTAGCTTCCTGTTTTTCTCCTATCTCTATGGCCATCTTATCTCATGGAAGTCCTTCCATCCCTTCTGAATGGCCTTTTTTAATTCTCCCATTCCTGTCTCCATCTTTTAACCACATACAGATTGAGATATGCCAGGATGTTGTTCTGCATTTAGAAGGGTTCAGGAATTTGGAGAAGGGGCTGCGAGTAAATTAATAAACTAGACATAAAATATAAATTTGGAAGGCATTTTGGCGGGGAGCCAGATGGAGCTTAGCTTTAGCAACTAAGTTCTCTGAGTCTCTGGACCCCTAGCTTTTTATTAACACATTTTCCCCTACAACAAAGCAGATTTACATATCAAAGGCAAGGTTTGGTATCAGGTTGGGGGAACTGCCTTCTGCTGTCTGGCAGCAGGCAATAATATATGCAGATTTTCAGCCCTGCTGAAGCCTTAAGGTTCATCAACCTTTTGATGAACTTTTTGCATAATTATGACATGCTGGAATTAGCCTCCAGCAGAGATAGAATAGACAAGTGAATATTCTATAGTCACATCCCCTGCTTCATGTTCCCTTGCTATCTAATGGGGTACAGACCATTATTAAAGTGATTTTTGGTAATTACATAACTAGAGACCCTAGTCATGTCTGGGAGGTTGAGCTCGTATCTAAAGGGCCAGTGACAGTGAGTAGCCAGACATGGGAGTCAACATATTTGAAGGTCCAAGGACAAGAGAGTATGTTATATTTAAGCAGTTGAAAGTAGCCTGTTATGGCTTCCCCAGCCAAGGAGAAGAGCAGTGAGAGATGTGACTGGAGAGGTAGGCAGGGGTCATGGAGTTTTGTGAGCAGAGTGTGGAAAACGAATTGGAATCTGGCCAGAAAGGAAGTGGTAGAATCATTTGGAGTCCATTATGGTATATCAGGAGAGAAAGAATGATGACTTGGCCAAGGGTGATGCAGTGTGCCAAATAAAACAAATTCAAATTATGGAAGGAGAAATTTTATTGAAAAGCAGTATTGTAACCAGTGGCAAAAGGGAGCTATTGCAATAGGGAGAATTTTCTGGCCATGAGTTCTGTAAGCATCTCCAAGGTCAGACAGAAAAAGGCTTCTCTTTTACAGAAAAGAGTGAACAAGGCAGAAAAGAGCTGGTTTGAGAAAGAAGACTGAAAGAGGAGAGTGGTATGATAGGACAGTAGATTAGAGAACGTTTTATCCTGAGGTCAGCCTATTTCAGGGAGGAGCCTTGATGGAGGAGCTGTATGCTGACTGTGAGTCTAAGGTCAGGGACCCAGAGGAAGGAAAGAAGCTTAAAGAAAATGTGGCCAATCAGCTTAATGAGAACTCTATTCTGATTGATCAGTGGGGACAAATAATTCATATAATTGTTTATGAGGCAAAAAATAATAATTTGGAGGATCTGTGCTTGGCCTTGTCATAGGTAAGCAAGGGGTTACCCGTGAATCTTGTTTATGCCATATGGGGAAGGGGATTCTTTGCAACCTGTTTCCAGGAACACAAGAGGATAGGGGATTTCTTCATTATCACTAATGTACATGAACACAGGGCTCACGTAAAATTCAACATTGTCAAGTGGGTTGGAAGAAGTGAACATATTTAAGAAATAATCAGCCCTGACCGGTTTGGCTCAGTGGATAGAGCATCAGCCTGCGGACTGAAAGGTCCCGGGTTCGTTTCTGGCCAAGGGCATGTACCTGGGTTGCGGGCACATCCCCAGTAGGAGGTGTGCAAGAGGCAGCTGATCAATGTTTCTCTCTCATCGATGTTTCTAACTCTCTATCTCTCTCTCTTCCTCTCTGTAAAAAATCAATAAAATATATTTAAAAAAAGAAAAAAGAAATAATCAGCAGCTGATTTCATAGGGTTTGCTGATAGATTAAATGTCAGGATAAGGAAAAAAGAAGAATTAAGAATGCCTCCCACATTTATGGGTTGGGAATTGGATGAATGATAGTGTATAAGGAAGATAGTGACAGAGAAAAAAGCAATTTGGTGTGATTGAAGGATGGAGGAGATGCACATGGGATATTTTCAATTTCTCTTTCAGCCATACCCTCCTGGTCATTGATTTATTTCCATTTTATGTCTTAAAAATACCTTAAAGTCTACTCCTGTGCTCCTGACTTAGTTCATACTTTCATCATATGTTGCCTGCTCTATTAAATAAGGTTTCTACCAGGCTCCTTGCACTCAGGTTTGCTTCCATAGCCCCAGGTACATATTTCACATTCTACTGGAATAATATCTCTAAGAAAATTACTGTATGCCACTCATGCTTTCAAAAGTTTTCCAGTTGCGCATGTCTTTGGTCCTGGTATAAACTTTCTTTCTTTTTATTTTCTTTATATTTATTATTTTATTTATCTTTATTGTTGAAAATTACAGATGTCCCCCTCTACCCCCCCCCATTGGCCCCTTCCACCCCTATATTCATAGGAGCACTATTTATGGTACAGTAGCTAAGATCTGGAAACAGCCCAAGTGCCCATAAGTAGATGTGTAGATAAAAAAAAAAAGTGGTGCATTTACACAATGAAATAGTTTGCAGCTGTAAAGAAGAAAAATCTTTTACCTTTTGAGACAGCATGGAGGAGCCTGGAGAGTATTATGCTAAGTGAAATAAGCCAGTCAGAGAAAGACAAGTATCACATGCTCTCATTTACATGTGGAGTCTAATGAACAAAATAGATCCAGAGACATGGAAGCACGGAACAGACAGAGGAATCTCAGAGGGAATGGGGAAGGAGGCGGGAAGAAATTAAAGTTTTTTTCTTAGTCAGTGGGGAAACTTTTGTTTATTATTAAAACTCTCTGTAAATAGTACTCTTTTGTGAAACCATATCTCTCACTTTATCCCCTCCCCAACTGAGTTATTGTCTCTCTCTTTAAAAATGTCTTCACATTCTTTTCCCTTTAATTATTTGTTTGACTATTTATTTTATTAGGTTTTTAAATTCATATAAGGAAGGGACAAGTGTCCGTAATCTCTGGCTCCCCAATGCTGATAGAAATGCTTTGCAAATGCTTATTTAACTGTTACGGATTAAACTATAAATTCATGGACTGCTACTTGAATGGAATCTCCCTGAGGCTGTTTCATACCAACTGCTTAAACTCTATTCAGAAAGTGAAGGAAGATTCTCCTCTAGGCTGTAATTTGAGGGGAATTGTGCATTTCCTCATGTCCTGGTGTTTCAATATCCCTTTTGGTTCTTCATTTGTTTATTTTCAGATTTGTTCTCTTTACTCTGATCTCTCTAGAATTGTCATGAAAAGAGTGAACCATGATTTCCCTGTACCTTAGTGTGAGGAAGTTCATCTGGTAGCTTTTCTCCTCAATAGGAGACTATTTTGTTTTGGGGAGTAGGCAAGGGGCACCAGCAGGGGTTGGAGAACACTGAAGGCTGACTTGATTTGAGTCATGATCTCTTTTGGATAGCCCTGCTTAGCAGTATTATTTCCTATTAGTAATTTCTTAAGCCCAAAATATCTTGTGTGGAGCCTTAGCCTTCTGTAGCGGTGCTCCTGCGACTGACTTCCACTTGTATTGGGTGGGGATGGGCATATGACCTGTGAATGAGGCCCAGACCTCTTAGTCTCACCCCCTTTCAACCAAGGTACCTCCCTGAATTCAAACTTGGCCTCACCCCTGCCTCATCTAAAGCAGTAATCCATCCATACCTATTTTATTTTATTTTATTTTATTTTATTTGTTTGTTTGTTTATGTATATTTGTTTTTACTGTTCACTTCCTTCCTGGGAAAGATGGGCTCTCCTTTTCCCTTCTACCATTTTTGCACACTCAGCTCACAAACTTATTTCAGCGAAGACGTAATGGGAAATTTTTCATGTCAATTCCCTTTGCCTAATCTTCCCTCTGAGGGTCCTGTTTCTGAAGATTGACAGGAAGGTCCTTGATTCTATTACCCCAAATGTATAAGAAGTCACAAGAGGCTCAGAAATATCAAAAACAGACTAGAGAAATACTTTGTAAACCAGGCTTTTTTGAGACTAAGGGCATCGCAATGGCACTTAGGGCCTCCTGGGGGGCTGAGAGGTTAGCCTGCATCTGTGTTTTAGCCAAGCAGCACTACTTTATCTATTTAATTACTGGGGCTTTGCGGAATATTTCACTTGAAAACAGGGTTCTGCTGCTAAAGGGAGTTTGAATACCACTGGCCTAGAAAATGATTCAAGCCTGTTTCAGCGAAAATGTGTCCATGTTCTTATGAGGCCACCAGGAAGGGAAAGTTATTCTATTCTTTTCGTTGTATGCAGCATAAACTATGGCTCATGAAGCACAGAGGGACTGAGCTCTGATGGCTTTGCCTCAGAACAGCAAATCTGAGTCTTTCCTACATGAAAGACAAGACGGGATCTGAGTTGCTGGAAATGCACGATGCTCTCGAAGAGCATGCATTTAATGCCAGTGTCAGGGCAAACTCCCACCAGCTGTCTAAACATTTACCGAACCAAATAATAGCATGAGAGATATGTGGGCTTCAGATACTTGCCATCTTAAAACAGCACTTAGTCATTAACTTAATCACAGCTGCTGTCTGCCAGCCAGTGTATTCTGTTTGTAAACAGTGCATCTGCTCCAGGCAGCCCTCAGGAGTCTGCTGTGGTGGTGTATACAGCAGGCTGGCTAATGTAGAGATGGGCAATGTGAGCACTTGAGGCAAATGGGGCGATCTCTCACGCTCAGCCTGTTGGCTGTAGTAGGGAAGCAGAAACTTGGGGTCTATTCCATCCAAAGTGCTGCTGTCACGGCTCCTATGGGTTACTCTTACATGGCCAGGTTAGGAATTCTGGGGAATCAGGAATGATCCATTGGAAGAAAAAGTAATAAGAATTTCAGGACATTTAAAAATATCTATCCATTAATTTATTCAACAAAAATTGCTTGATTATATACTATTAAAAGAAATCTACTGCATAGTTTTGAAAGCACAAGAGCTAAACAAAGAGTTTATTCATGCTATGGGTGATTGCAGGGCATAGTCCTAAATTTTGGAGATAATTTCATGGATAGTAACTATGCTTTTCTATAAAATGTCTCTTAATGTGCTCTCAGAAACTGTCTGAGAATTGGTCCAGCCAAGCACTGCATTTCCTGGGTTTGTAAGTGCTCAGAAAATGAGATGTAACAAGTGTTGATGAGGATTTGGAACCCTATGCATTGCTGATAGAAATGCAAAATGATACAGCTGCTGTGGAAAACAGTATGGCGGTTCCTCAAAAAGTTAATTATAGAATTCCTGAACAACACAGCAATTCCATTTCTAGGTATATACCAAAAGAATTGAAAGCAGGGCCTCAAACAGATACTTGTGCACCTGTGTTCATGACAATATTATTCACAATAGCCAATCGTTCATTAACAGATGACAGATAACTAAAATGTGGCATATTCATACAATGGAATATTATTCAGCCATAAAAATTAATGCATTTCTGATAAATACTGTAACATGGATGGACCTTGAAAACATTATGTTAAGTGAAATAAGCCAGACATAAAAGTACAAATACTGTATGATTCCACTTGTCTGAGATAGCTAGAACACTCACACTTATAGAAACAGGAAGTGGAATAGAGGTTACCAGGGGCTGGGAGGAGAGGGGAATTGCAAATTTTTTGTTTAGTAGATAAAGAGCTTCTGTTTGGAATAATGTGAAAGTTTTGGAAATGGATTGTGATGATGTTTACACAAAATGAAAAAGTAGTTAATGCACTGAACTGTGTGCTTAAAATCTTTAAAGTGAAAAAAATTTATGTTATGTATATCTTACCACAATAAAAATAATTCACCCACAAATGTAGCCAAACTGAAAGCAAGAAAGGAAAATATGCAGGTGCCAAAATTAAAGACAGATTTAGGTGCCGGGAGCAGATGCTGAGTGAAAATACCTAATAGGCAGTGAAAGCAGATACTGGCTGATACTGTTGTAAGCAGTGCTTTCAACCTTAGCTGCACATTGAAATCGCCTGGAGACCTTAATATGGTACTGATTCCTGGACCTCACCCCCACAGATTATGATTTAATTGGTTTGGGACTAGACTGAGCTGTCTTCCTAACCTGGGGCTGGGTACTCCCATGGAAATGAATCCTCTATGAATATGAGTTTACAGTCAAAATTATGAATTGCATGAAGAAACGAGGGAGGGTGAGAAGACACAAAATACAAGGAGTGTTTTCATGACCAACAAAACAAAAACAATATGAAAGAGAATTTAAAAATAAATGTACTTTAAAGATCAAAGATTTAAAGGAAGAAGTAGAAATCACAGAGTAGAAACTTGATATTGTAATAAAGATTTGAAAAAAACAAAAACAAGTAAAAATTCTAGAAAATAAATGGAGAGAGACCAAGAGATTGGAAATTTGATAGAGACCTTAGAAGTAACAAGCTCCAACATATGCCTAATAGACACTTCTGAATGACAGAATAGAAAGAATAGAGGAGAAGATTCCATACTGAGGAAAGATACAGATTATCAAACTGAAGGAACACACAAGTCCTAAAAGAATAACATTTTTTAAAAAAGTCACCCCAAGTGCGTCAAAATTACATTGTAAAAAAATATCAAATATCAAAGACAAAGAGTATACCTTACACTCTACCTGAGAGGGAAGCTGATGACTTTAGAAGACATGGAACCTAGATTGACAGCTGTTTTCCACCAGCAACAAGCGGTGCCTGGAACTGTCTTCAAGAGGCTGAGAACATAAACATCCTGATCAGTCAAAAGTCACAGTGAAATCTATACACATTTAGATCTACTAGTACACACACACACAAGAGAAAATGTATAGACTCCAAGCCTCTACTGAAGGAACTAACAACCTCAGTTGGTGGGAGCATTGTTCCTTACACCAAAAATGGGGGTTCCATTCCCAGTCAGGGCACATATGTAGGTTGCAGGTTTGACCCCTGATCAGGATGCTTATGGAAGGCAACTGATTGATGTTTCTCTTTCACATTGATATTTCTCTCTCTCTCTCCTTCTCCCTCTCTCCTTTTCTCTCTTTCTAAAATCAATAAACATATCCTTGGGTGAAGGATAAAAAAAAGAGATGTAAGACCGTTCTTTAAAAAAATTGAAGTCTATCAATACTTGTGGTATGAACTAAAGCATTTATTTAGGGAGAAATTTATAGCCTTCTATGCACGAATGAGATAATAAGAAAAATGGGGGAAAAAGTGTCCAAATCAGAAAACTGGACAGAAAAAAACAGAGTAAACAAAATAAAAGGGGATATATAATAAAGACTCAGAAATTAATGAACTGGGAAACAGAAATAATAGAAATTATTAACAAAGTAATCTGAAATTTATATAGCAGTCAAATGATCATGATACAGACTATCTATATATCTATGTATGTATATATCTCATCCAGAAATTAATAAAAAAGCAGAACATAATATAAAAGAGTGCAAAGGTTATGGGCAAACATTTCATATGTAAAGAAACATATAAAAAAGGTTAATAAACATGACAAGATGCCCAGCCTTACAACTAATTAGGAAAATTGACACACCACTTCACACCCATCAGATTGTCAAAAATGAAATGAAAACCTGTCAGTGCACGTGAGGATGTGGGGAAGCAGGAACTGGATCCACTGCCGGAAGGAATATAAATCAGTTCAATGACTTTAGAGAGCAGTTTGGCACACAGCTTGCTGAAGATGCACACACCTAACATTTCCACTGCAGGTGAATTCCCTCCACCCACGCCCCCATGTTCACTGCAGCATTGCTTTGTTATTCCAAAAATTTGAAACTTAAATGTCCACCAATGTCAGTTCCTTTCCTCCATTTCATGCTGAAGAAGCACACACTCTCCCAAGAAAGCATACGAAAATGCCGTCTATAAAAACATTTTCAAGTTTATCTTATCCAACATTATTTGATCATAAAATTCCTTGCTCAATGGAACAAAAGCTTTTTTTTTTTTTCAAGTTATCCATGAGAAAAGTGGATAAGAAATTTTCAGTGGACTAAGTCCTTCTTGCAGCAACTGAAACTTCTTTGATTTGAATGTCTCTGTTATTTTCATCATTTTCTGAATTCTTAAACATTGTGGGCAAGCATAAGCTGGTAGAAATGTTTCCTTAATATGCAATATATTTTCTTTAATTAATAACTTTTAATAATAAACTTTAGTTTATTATCTTTTTCACCTATTTGGGGATTTAGTGAATAACTAAATATTTGCCTTAATGACAGAATTTTAAAATAATAAATAAATGGGTAATGTTTAGATACTTACTAAATATGTACCTTTATAGTTTTGAATTAATGGTTACATTTTATTCAAATATTTAATTTTTATGTACCCTGTCCTTTAATAAAATCATCTTCATTTTTAAATTGTACTTCAATTGAGTGATGGATAAATTGTTGTTTCTAATAAACTGGAATACTTACTACACAATATTTAAGATGAATAACCTAGATCAGATACGTAGTGTATCAATATGGGTTGACATAAAAAACAATGTTGATACTCCAAGTGAAATAAGCCAAACTAAAGAGTAAATATTGTATGATTCCACTTATGTATGCTACCTAGAACAGGGAAATTCATAGAGATGGGAATAGAGTGGTGGTTGTTAGGGGTTGGGTGGGTGGTGAGAAATGGGGAGTTAGTGCTTAATGGTTACAGAGTTTCTCTTTGGGATGAAAAATTCTGGAACTAGTAGCGGTAATGGTTATACAACATTGAGAATGTAATTAATGCCACTGAATTGTGCATTTAATATTGTTTAAATGGTAAACTGCATGTACATTTACAATAAAGAATTTAGAAATATGTAATGTTGAATGAAAACAACTTATAGAAGGATAGATACATATACTATTTAAAGACATAAATCATTTATGATGCATGCATGTGTATTCAAAGTATGACAACATGAATGGACAGGATGCGCACCAATTCCAAGTAATGTTTTCTCCAGAAAGGGAACAAAATTGGGGGCCTCAATGGTATCTGTGATCTTTCTCAAAAAAATAAATGTTCTGCAGGGAACATAACAAAATGTTGACCCTTCATTCTTAGTGTTAATACATGAACATTTGAAGCATTTACATTTTTAAAAAATACCCAGAAGCACAGTTTTAGGGGATGCTCTGATTACCTAGTTGACAATATCCAAAAAAATTTGTAAAATAGGATCGTGATGGGGTGGAGATGAGAAAGGGTGGGTCAGATGATGTCAGAGTCCTGGTATGGTACATCCCTGAAACGTCCGTTCACTCCTTTCTTATTCTAACGAATTTAATTATTAGACATTTTCATGCATTATGGTGGACCAAATGCAACAAGAGTAGTCCCTATATTTCAATAAATGAAGGTGAGCCGGACTTCTGTGGAAGACTTTGCATGCAAGGTGCCCGAGTGAAGGGAAGCACATGACGCCTTCTGGCTGGCTGAATTGTACATGGATTCTAGCTAACTGTAAATAACCATGAACAAAGAATATCTCAGTAGCCAATATTTTTCTCTGCTGGTATCAAATGAAATTCATTTGGTATCAGCTGGAGTTTTTATAGTGCTAATGGAAGTTATTTTCAGTTATCACGTCAGCCCGTAAGTACACAAAGGCAGCAATTTCACTGGTAATCTGGAGATCAGTTTGTATGTAGGGGGTATGCTTTAGACTGTTTCTGCAGTGTGAGCTTTTATCGGAAGAAATGTGGGGGAATCATAAATAAAAAGGGAATGATGAAACAGAACACCCAACAAGGGCTAAGGTTGGGCTTGGCAACATTTCGTAGTGTGAGCATCTGAACTCCAAGATGTGGTGGCGTCCAGGAAGCCCTGGGCACAATGGGGAGCTGGTGCACCTGAAAACTCATTCCACAAAATGTTAGTTTTCTCCCCTCCTCATTCCAGTGATAGCTTTTTATAGACTGACAGTTCTTGCTTCTGTGCAGCTGATAGTTGATCTCATTCCATGGGGGAGAGGTACAGCGTTGGAAACCATCCATTTTTTTTTTAATAAGCTCATGTAATTTTGCCATACTCCCATCAGCTACAAGAACAACAATGGAGCCCTGAAAATAAAAACCTGCTCCCTGCAGGATTTTAATTATTTATATTCTTTCCACACACAGAACCCCCATTCATTGTGATGATAGCATGTGTGGAGATTGGAGGATCAAATGCATTGCCAAGATTATTAGTCCAGATAAGGGCAATTGAATCCCCCTCCTCCCCCCGAACACACATATGCTAAATACCTGAGATATTTGTACCAAATATCATAACTGGTAACATTTCAGAAAACTTGGTTTGTAGTAAAGCTCTGGAGCCTAAGGGATTTCCCCCCCCCCCCCAGAGGTCAGAAGCAAGGTCATCTAACTACCTACCATTACCATGTTATGTGTCCAACTCTTGATAGAAGAGAACACTGCTTTTAGATGGAATAAACAAGAATTGTACATCTATAATGGCAAAAATGGCAGATTTGATATTATGTATATTTTACATAATAATATAAATAATAAAAAAAACACAGATACAAAATGAGGATGCAAGTATACAAGTGCTAATTAATGTTGATTAGGCATGAACACCATGCCAAGTATTGTAGGGGAATGGTAAGATTCCTTGAGACAGGAATGCTGCCTTAATTCCATTTTATATTTGCTTTTCCTTGTAATCATTTTCTATCTCTGAGTAGAGATAACAGTGGGTAGACAAATGTTTATTGAATGAAGTAAACAATATGCTCCCTGTTCTCAAAGAGCAGGACAGAGTCTCATGTTTGCATTCTCAACCCTGAGCCAAGTGCATGGTGTGCAGTGGGCACCACTGGAACCCCGCCCAGACGCCTTTACCGAGCTGGCGCACCTCCCCCCGCAACCCCTCTCCGCACTGCTAGGAGCCTTGGTGCTTACAGATCACAGCTGTCCTTGGCCAACGGAGAGTCACCCCTTAACCCCTTCAGATGGCTGCTTAGCTCTACTCTTCTGTTCCATCCCACTATTCTCCTTCTCCAGTAATGGACCACATAGTGGGGCTTCTTGGTGGAGAGTTGAGGTGGTTTGTAGCAGTCGTCTCAACTGAAATGTGCTTTTCAAAGGGTATGTGAGTATGGAAAGTTTTCAGGGAATCAGCGTTCAGATCTTTAGATTCTATAGGTTCTTTTTCTTACAACTCATTCCTAAAGAGCTTGCCTGAGTTCACAATAGTCCTTCTTCCAATTAATAAACCAAAAGCAGACGTCTAACCCGCCCCACATCTTACCCATGGGCTGGAAGTGTGAAAACCTCTTGAGCTTTCAACAAAAGGAGGCTTCCTTTAAATATTAATGGTGTTTCGAAATAACCCATAGGGATTCCTGTATTTCTCTATCTTAATCACTATTCCATTGAGGGTGAAATTAAGTGTTTTGGACTTGGACTGGGATGTTCTGGTTCAGATATAGAACAGTGGAAACTATGGTAATTATTGTTTAATGATTTTGTCTCTTCCACTTCCTTCCTTCTGTCAGAGAATGTAAGATTCTGTGAGAGCAAAGCAAGGTGCATTTTAAGAAATATGGAATGCTAAAAATGACCTTTTCATGTATTTAACTGTAAGCAATTCTTTTCAACTATTCTTAGAACTAACTCATCCTTAGTCTGTTTTATTAGCTGGAAAGAAGAGACCTTTGAACAGCCTGACAGTAGGTTAGCGTTGCAGAATCTTTTAAATGTAAGTGGAATGCTTGTAGAACTACTGAAATTCTTAGGATATATTACATAGAACCCTTGGGTAAAAGTTTTATGCAATTTCTTTTATATTCCAGATGTGCATTCAATTAGATAATTAAAATTATTTTATATTATATTATAAAACATTTATTCTAGGTATTGTTTGTCTTAATCTTACTTCACATTATAAAATGTTTAACATTTTCCACTTCTTGTTAATAGAAGATTATATATGGTAGCTTTTGAATGCATTAATTTTTAGCAGTATTTATTCATTTCCAAGAGAAGTTTTTAAATGATTGTGAAATATGTATTTAAAAAAGTCTGAGATTTTATTCTCCTTGTAAGCTTGCAAGTCAACCTGTCACAATTTCATGGATGCTGATAGAAGACATGAAGTTCCCATGTCAGAGACAAAAGACTTCATTATTTAGCCTATGGGCCCCCACGCCTGGCAAAGGTTATGCTGTGATGGCTTTGTAGTACGAACACTTGCCTGGACTGAACTACATCTCCCAGGATTCTCTTACCTGTATGTTTCTGGTCAGGGTGGGAGACTTGCATATCCAAGGGACATAGTAGCCATGTTGGGGCTGACACACCTTTTCAGATCTGGTTTATCTTGGCGTGAGGCAGCAGCTGAGCCTGAATCCTCTGTTAGCTTCTCTGACACCTGGGCCAGGTTTGTGTGATCACCTATGTGATGAAGGGCCCAGTTTCTTCAGGATATCTTTGTCACCAGGACCAGAAGCAAAGAGAATAGGCAACGGTCTCCCAACAGGTGTTTTTCAAACCATTGTGCAACTTAGGTTACATTGCAAACACTTAAAAGGATGTTGTAGCTTTTATTTTTAAATTTCAGCATTTACAATCTACTAGAAGTTATATTCTTTACAGCTTTACAGGCTTATGAAGAAAAGATTAAATGTCAAAAGTGTGTTAGGAGGTACATAATTAAAAAAATAATTTTAGAGGTGTGTTAGTAATCAAGTTTGAGACTCTTGGTTTATAGGGGGGTCTTGGTTCATAAGACAGTCAAATATAAGCAGGTGAACCTCTAGTGTAGGGGTGGGGAACATCTAGCCCCAGGGCCATATAAGGGCCACAAAATCATTTAGTCTAGCCCTGCCAAGACATTGGGGGTGAGTTAATTAAATATTTTACCAAATATAGCTAATTTTTAAGTTGATAATTTTGTATGGCCCAAGAATCTATAATAATAAAAGTGTAATATGCTAATTAGACGGGACAGCCAAACGACCTTCTGGGCTTCCTTCCAGATGACCTTCCAGATGAAACCGGGGCTGCGAGGGCTGAGCCCCTGGGCTGAGCCCCTTGCACGAATTTCGTACATCGGGCCTCTAGTGATGTTATAAATATCCAAATGGCACTTGGCAGAAAAAAGGTTCCCCACTCCTGCCAGTGTTTCTGGTGCCTCAAGTGACATCTGGCATCATGGTAGGACTGGGGCATCCAAAGCTCAGTTCCCCTCTTGTAGAAACAGTTCTGTGAGATGACCTCTAGATCTTTATTTCGAAAAGACAATTAAATATAAAGCTTTCTCATTTGAGTAAGGTAAAACACTGTTAATGATGATGGTGATGAAAAAGTTTCCTGCAAAGGACATGGTCAAAGGTGGTGTTACAGAGCTTCTGGGTTGGTGCACTTGTGGAGATCTGGGGAGCCTGGCATACCTGGAAAGGGCATGGAAGCTCTGCACCCCTCCCTACATAGCTTGGCTCATGCATCTCTTCCCTCTGGCAGTTCCTTAGTTATATCCTTTTATAATAAACTGGCGATGTAGTAAGTAAAAAAAAAGTGGCGTTACAGTAACAGGACCATATAAACTTTTAAGAAGAGTAGGTGCTGATCACTTTGTTTGCCCAAGCCACATTTATGCCTGCAGAGTCTGCTCCAGGCACCTTGACAAGGATGGACACTGGTTCACTGGGTCAATGACCATCTCTGACCTTGAATTTGTAGCAGAAGATGTGGAGTTTGAAGACCTAATATGAGTTACACTTTCTGTGTAACCATGGGCCAGTCAATTAAGTTTTCTGACTATCTGCAGCTCTCAGTTAGTGAAATTAACAAAGCTGTTAGGAGAATGAAACCAAAAAAAAAAATGTATGTAAAAATGCTTTGTCAAATATAAAGCGCTATAGAATTTAATCTATGATTCTTACCAACTTTTCTCAAGGCCTCTGTTTAACTGTATCCTTGTTTAGGGTTGTGCTGGAATATGGACTTGTACATTCAGCCCCTCTTGTGTACCCACAGCACTACATTTACTGTGAAGATATTGGAGCATCAGAGGTGCTGATGGCCAGCGCTGTGATAGGCATGGTGATCTGTGTGTAGTAATCAAGTCTCCAGCGGTTCTGTTGGCTTTGTGTCCAGATCATGCTCTTCGTCTGCATGTTTCTGCATCAATGTCTGTGAACAGTTATTCATTGGAACGATTTCATTTCTTTGTTTTCTTTGCCAATTCAATTTCCCCCGGACTTGATGTGTGTGACTGAAAAGATGACCAGACACTTAGGTTCATTACTCCGTTCAGTGGCTGTACCTTAGTTTCCTATGTGAAGGAGAGTAAACATAAGCTCCACTGCTGTCTCAGCTACCAGGTCTTGGCTCCTGCGGTTCAAACCTAGAGACCTTTCAGGCAGGTACCTACCACCAGTGATTTCAGTTGTCCGTAGGAAAACTCTGCAGGGACAACATTTTCCTCTCACCTGATTCTTTGAAAACAAGCAAACAAAAAAAGAAAGGTAACTTCTAAGGTTTCCAGACCCCAAGCCTCTCTCTTAAATTTATATAAAAGTAAAATATTAGTTAATACATCTTGTAGAATGTGTGTTCTAGTTGAGATTCTGGGAAGATACGCTTCCAAGTTTCATAGACATCTGTATTAGTTTCCTAGGGCTTTCTTAACAAAGTACCACAACTGGGTGGTTTAAAGCAACAGAAGTTTATTTTCTCGCAGTTCTGGAGGCCAAAATCAAGGTGCCGACAGCCTTAGGTCCTATTGGAGACTCTGAGGAAGAATCTGGTCTATGCTTCTTGCCTGGCTTGTGGTGGTGGCTGGCAACCCTGGTGTTTCTTGGATGGTAGACTCCTCACTCAAATACCTGCCTTCATCTTGCATGGGCTCCTTCCTGTGTGTCTCTGTGTCCAAATTTCCCACTTCTGATAAAGGCACCTGCCCAGCCAGCTTGGCTCAGAGGTTGGACATCAACCTATGAACCAGGAGGTTACGATTTGATTCCCAGTCAAGGCACATGCAGGGGTTGTGGGTTCGATCTCCAGCGTGGGGCGTGCAGGAGGCAGCTGATCGGTGATTCTTTCATCATTGATGTTTCTATCTCTCTCTGCCTCTCCCTTCTTCTCTGAAATCAATAAAAATATATTTAAAAAACGACCAGTCATATTGGATGAAAGGCTCATCTTACTCCAGTATGACTATATCTTGACATAGCTAATCATATTTTAGTTACCTTAGTTCCAAATAAGGTCAAATTCTTAAATTCCAGGAGTTAGAAGTTTTACGTATCATATTTGGGGGACACAATGCAACCCACAAGAATATCTAAGTGAATGTTTGTCAAAAAGATCTCCCACCTGAAATATCCCCAAACAGCCATACCTTGGGTCGGAATTCACATATTACTATTTTCAACATAAACTTTTATATTCAGCAGGGCTTTTTGTGGTTCTCTTATTGAAAAAAGTTATAAAAGGATTTTTCAGTAAAGATTTAATAATGGACATTTAATTTGGTCAGGGTTTTTGCATTCAGAAGGGAAAGCACATCTTGTAAAGCAAGAATTATTTTTTTAATGGGAATATTTGGCTCAGTGACTACAGCCTGAGGAGTGTGCTTGTCTCCTGTAATAGTAGGCCTCCCTTACCTGTGGGGAATGTGTTCCAAGGTTGCCAGCGGATGCCTGGACCCAGGGTAGTAACAAACCCTATAGCTACTATAGTTTTTCCTATACGCACAGCTTACGTTAAAGTTTCGTTGATAAATTAGGTACAGTAAAAGAAATAAGGGTTACTTGAACACAAGCACTGGGATGGTGCAACAGCTGATTTGATAACCAAGAAGGCTGCTAAGTGACTAACTTTAGGGAGCATATGCAGTGTGGACAACGCTTCACACAGGGCTGATTCACATCCTGGGCGGGGCAAGATTTCATTATGCTCCTCAGAACGGTGCACAATGCAAAACTTATCAACTGTTTATTTCTGAAATTTTCTATTAATATTGTTGGGTTGCAGTTGACTGTGGGTAACTGGAACTTCAGAAAGCAAAACTATGGAAGGGGGCACTACTATAATTCCTTTAGGGTAGAGAGAAATCTCCTATAAGACCTTAATTAGACCTCCTACAATTCATCTTGTTTTCCTCCCTCTATAGATTATTCCTTAAAAGCAGTTTGCATTTGTGCTTTTGCAAGCATCCAGATTTTTGGATTTCTCACTTAAAGCTGTGACTATTAATATATATTTTTTTTATTGATTTTTTACAGAGAGGAAGGGAGAGGGATAGAGAATTAGAAACATCTATGAGAGAGAAACATCGATCAGCTGCCTCCTGCACATCTCCCACTGGGGATGTGCCCGCAACCCAGGTACATGCCCTTGACCGGAATCGAACCTGGGACCTTTCAGTCCGCAGGCCGACGCTCTATCCACTGAGCCAAACCGGTTTTGGCAAGCTGTGACTATTGATCTCAAAGATATTTTATTTTCAAGACACATAGTTATTGAATTTTTATATCTAGAGATTGAATTTCTGGTAAGAAACAATTTCAAGAACTGTTCTTTATAGGTTTTGTTTGTTTGTTTGTTTTGAGCATGAAATAGATGAACACAGCATAATCATTTGGCTGTACTTATAAAGACATCAGATGTGATACAGTTTTAATTATACCAGGCCAACTGAAAATGAAAAACATGAATATGTGATTTTAATTAAGATACACGCCTAATTACTAGGGTACTTCTCACAGGGAAGTTGATTTTCACTCCTCTCCCCCGTCTTCCTTTAAATGCAATTCTTGTTCATTAAGCCCCCTCATGTCCTCGGAAATGTTCTGCTCTAGTTTTTCTTTATTGCTCACAGACACAAGGAGTTAAAACCCAAAAGCCAGTGTGCGAGCCTGTCTGAAAGCTCCACCGTGTCTTAAGGAGAATGGCAAAATGGTCCACACTGTTTCATTTGTGTTGTCACCAAGCAAAATCTCAACAAAAGCAAACTTCTGACCCATCAACCCCTTATTGAAGATGTTTACATAAATACATAAATAGTAGGAACTATATTCCACTATAAGTTTATCAGAGCTTTATACTTGGTTTAAAGATTGAAGGCTGGCTTGGCTATATATATATATCTCTTTGTTTGCATGAATCCCCATGTCTACACCCTGAAATAAATACATGAACTTTGCAGATAGGTCATGAAGAATACTAAGAGCCTATACGTATAGTATAGTGTATACCTATACTATTTCACTCAGGGTCATCTTTATTCCCTTTGAATTGAGCATGATTAAATATCTGTGCACTTTGTTATTAAATAACACAAAGGATATGAGTTTCTCATGGTCAGATATAACTATCAACTACACAATTAGCCTTTAACATATATTTTTAAACTTACATACCAATGGCATGTCGCCTCCTTCAATGTTCTCCTTGGAGTTGTAGGTCAATAATGAAGACATTTCTGAATCAGGAAGACCCAGCAGCTAGTGCTTTGGACCATGAATCCAGGTGCTGCTGTAGGCAGTTCAGAGTAAATTCTTTCTATGCTTTCTTCTTCTAGGCTGATCAGAGCTATACTTCTATCTGCAATGTTAACATGATGCCGAGGGCAGTCACCACCGGGCCTTTATATCCCTTTTATTTGCTTCCCATGCATTACAAAAGTTATGCCTATCATTAGATATTAGTGTCGGGGTAAAATTGATTTATTGCCACACACAATTCTTTTCCCATATGATCAATTCACAGATTTTGTTGTTCAAGCAAAAACTATGTTCTAGCAAAATAAATAAATAAATAAATGAAGGGGGAACACTTTTGTCAATCTGGCTAAAACCCAATTTGGGTGATTCATGGAATTGCCTAGCAACAGAGCACTTTTATTTTACAATACCGTGTGCAATTGGACTACGAGGAGAAAATTTTCATTTGTCTGCTTGAAGATTTTCTACTGCTACTGCAAATGTTTAAGTGGATTTCTCAGAAACATGTTGGAATTGAAAACAACAGCCTCCTTTTGAATTAGAGCCTTTAAAAAAATCACTGAGAGCCTCTTTTTGGGGGGAGATTTTGTTATTCAACACCATTTTAAAAAATAACACAATGATCATTATGAAGAGTATTTACCAAAAGCCCTTATAAAAGCATTTTCCTGGATTGAAAAGGTCTGTTTTGTGGGACAGTATTTTATTAAGGAGTACCTTAACAACACAGAAGCGTTTACGCAACCTCCCATGTTGCTTTCCCAGGAGTTTCGGGAAACATTTGGATGAGCAATCAGCAGGAACTGAGGCTGGTGAAAAGTGGTTCCTAGTTTAAGTACCACCACACTTGAGTTCCCGACATTACCATTCTACTTAATTACCAGCCACTAAGATGGTTATCCTTGGTCAGTTTGCCATGCAGAAGTTTCTGTCCGTCCGATTGTGTGTGTGTATGCATCCAGTTCAGAGAAGGGTAAAAGGGAAAATTGTTGCAGTGCCCATAGAGGGGACAGGCCTTTGGGTCATGTGACAACCATGGTCTGCCACTGATGGCTTTGACTCAGAGGTGTTCCCCAAGCACCTTCTCTGAGAAATGCAAGTTTTTATCCCACAAGCAAATACATGCTTGTTTAAGTGGGGTGGATGGGGAACGATTGCTCTATTTAATCCACTTTGTTCATTAAAAGAAAATTACTAAAATACTAATCTTGCCTTTCTGTTTTCAATCACTAATTTTCAAACAACTAGGACAATACATTTTATATTAAAATGAAGTGAACATAATTGGGATCTGATCTCAAACATCACCTCTGGAAAAAGCCTTCCTGACCATCCCATCGATAGTCACATCCCATCCCCATTCTAACCATTCTCTACTCCCAGTCTGGATTTTATTCTCCCCACCCCCATAGCACTCAACACCACCTGGAAGGATCAGGAGTATTTATTAGATTGTATCTTATTGTCTTTTTCCTGCTAGAATGTGAGTTCCATGAGGACAGGCGCTATGCTTGTCTTCTACAGTGTGGCATCCACAGCGCTAGACTATTTCCTGGCACATAGTTGAAGGTCAATGTATTGGTAGACTGACCGGGTAGATTTCAAAGTATCTTAAGGTCAGTAATGGTAAGGTTTCCCAAATTGTGTGTCATGGAAGATTATTTCTATGGCATGTAAATAAATATTAAATGATAAAGGAGATCTGAGGACAAAAATACCTGAGAAATGATGGGGTAAACAAAGCTGAACAGATGTAAATGTAAAATTTCTCAGAATCTTTACAATGCTAATAATTTTATTACAGACCCCTCTTTTTTTGAGGAGAATCTTGGCGGACCTTCAGAGCAACAGACTTTGGGAACTGTTGATGAATAGAAAATGAGATAATTGTGGTTGTTTGGGATTATTGGGGATTTGGATTCTATATAAATAGAAATATATTACAGGAGATTAGATTTGTTCCTATAAATGAAATAATCTTTATCAAATGGCCAAAAATATTGTGAAGTGTGTGTGTGAAAAGGTGAAATTATGGCATGTGAGCCTTGAGTGTTGTTGAGTCTGAGTATTACCACTTACCTCTTTAGCTTAATAATTTCCTGATAACAGCTCAGGGCCAGGCAACAAAGCATGAAGACAAGTCAGAGCAACAGATCAGTTTTTACAACATGACTTCTGTGACCTTCATGAGTCAACAGCGTATTCATTCAATAATAAAACGCATATTTTTCTATAATAGTCCCTTTTGCTTTGCCTTTTAATCATAAATGGTTTCTACTTAAGAACCAGTTTTTGATCTTAATCTTGGGTATACATTTTTCCCCTGGACTTTAGATACTGTTAGGTTAGGTGGCTCAGGAGGCGGCATAGGAAATAAAGACAGTCCAGTGAATCAGAAAAAGAAAGAAAAGGAAAAGGTTTATTTCTGCATCCCCGGGAGACCCACGTACCCCAAAGACAGGGCACGTGGATTCACGCCAACAGGGATGGGGGCACTTTTTTTATACTGCGGTTGGGTGAGGTATTCAGCTGAGGAAGTTTCCGCTACAGGGGGTCAGCAGGGGTATTCAGGAAGCAGTCAGTATCTGTGTGGGGGTCGTGTTGATTCAGGGAGAAGTCAGTATCTGTGTCTGGCATGCTGATCTGTTAGAAATGCCAGGGAGAGTCCATTATCTCATCACATGTCTGCATGTGTCCAATCCTGGGCTCTCTCCGACCTAACAGATACATTTAAAAAAATGTTTTGACTTCTTATGGGATTTTTGTTTTTTACTTTTTTAAGCTATGCATTTGATGTTACTTCACTAATCAATGCTATTATTTTATAATAGTGTCTTTTCCCAAAAATTGAATGATCAAGCGTTTTTTTTCTTCCCCTGGTCATTGTTAAAATCACTGAAGGAGGTATGTATGAGGCTGAAAGTGGTAAAGAATTATAAATTTAATAGGTCATCTGGAAACCGGGTGGGCTGAGCCCCCAAATGGCTCTAGAACCCAGGGATTGGGAGTCAGAGATTTTAAAGGACTCTAGGCCAGCTTTTAAGGAGGAGAATTCTCTGGGTGAGTCTGGATCCTGGGCAAGTCCAGAGGGGAAAGTTGTTAGGTCGCCGAAGGAGGAACACACGAGGCCAGAAAGGTGAGGGATTACAAATTTATTTGACCATCCACACACCAGGTGGCTGAGCCTGGATGGCTCCAGCACCCAGTGATGGGATTCAGTGGCTTTTAAAGGACTTTTGGAGGGCTTTTTTCTGGGCAGAGACTTCTTTATGCATACCCGGAGGGGAGATAATGGAATGTGGTCACCACAAGTGAAATGTGGTCTCAGCAAAGGGAATGTCCATAGTGAAATGACCTGAAGAGCCAGTTCCCGCAACCTAACAAAAGTTACTGGTCTTTAGCAAATGGAATGTGTTCTAAGTGAAAGGGAATGTCAGTTGGGAAATAATCTAAAGGTCAGTTTCCCAGGGGAGGGGGTATTGATTCAATTATTTATCAGACCTAACGGTCATGCTCTTCCAGATATATTTATGTAATGTTTAATCTTATGCATTGTTCTACCTCAGATATTCTTTTTATCACTTTTTATTGCTCAGAGCATGAATATATATATATATATATATATATATATATATATATATATATATATATATATATATACTGTAATTACTCTATGAAATAGTAACATTAAAAAACCAAAATTTTATTTGGTCCTGGTAAATTATTTTGCCACTATGTAATGTTAACGTAAAAACATTCATACTTGTAAAGAATTTTTGTGAGTTTATTTGAGCCAAACTGTTGACAATTGGTGGGAAACAGTATCTCAATGGATTGGGATAATGCTCTGGAGAATGGCAGTCTTTCATCTATTTTTATACATTGCAATCAAAGGAGAGGACATAGGTGGGTTACATAAAATCCATTGGTGATAGACGAGAGAGGTGGGAGAATGCAAAACAGCATAACCTCTGGGATTGGATAAAAAGCAAAATGATAGACACATACTTAGGTGGGTGCAGGATAGTTAACAGTCAACAATTAACATGATAACAAAAACAATGAAGGAATTTGTGGTATCTGTCCTGGCGCCCAGGCACATTAAGTTGTGCTTCAGGGTTCCGGAAAAAAGGAAGTTACAAGTTACCCAGACATTTCAAGGGTATGTTATCATAGATGCAAAAAGACAGATAGTCTCAGTTAAGGTAAAGGTTGACCTTGTCAGTGAAGATACCGGCCTAGGATGTAACTACCCATCATAACTGTTTTTAGTTAAAGTTTAATTTCAGACCATCCTTTGTAGTTACTTTAGGTCTCTGAGTTTTCAAGACTGCCATGCAGGCCTCCCCTGAGCTTGTCAGGTTAGTATGTGGCCCCTTTCATCCATAGTAGAAATCTAAAGTGCTCCTTACCACTATTTTCATCTTTCCTCTTTCTCTTTTGAGTAAATATTTCTTTATATTCTTATTGCTGGTTAAGTGTCTATATCCAAAGTTTCCGATTTACAGACAATGAATTCCAGTGGGTCATTGAGTTACTTCCTGAGTCTACACATCCACTAACCATTGTTTGCAAACTGAACAAAAAATATCTTGCATATGTATGGATTAGTATTTTTCAAATGTAAGTGAACCCTTAAAACGAACAAAATTCAAATTATTTGAAAGTATTAACAAATTCATAAAAGTTTGTTTTTATAAATGTATTTTCTTAGTACAAAGATTATAAAAGTTGCCCTGGCTGGTTTGGCTCAGTGGATAGAGCGTTGGCCTGTGGACTGAAGGGTCCCGGGTTCGATTCCCGTCAAGGGCATGTGCCTTGGTTGCAAGCACATCCCCAGTAGGAGTGTGCAGGAGGCAGCTGATCGATGTTTCTCTCTCATCGATGTTTCTAACTCTCTATCCCTCTCCCTTCCTCTCTGTAAAAAATCAATAAAATATATTTTTAAAAAAGATTATAAAAGTATAAATATTTTCTTGTAATAGCCTACGAAATGTTTTGATGCTAAAAATGTTCTCATTTTTAACCTAAGAGATTCAATGTTACTCTTCTGGTAAGATTTTCGTCCTATTATAGTATTACTAGAGGCCCGATGCACGAACATTGTGCAAGAGTAGGCCTTCGCAGCCTGGCTTCGTCCAGAAGGTCCTCCGGATGGTTGTTCTGTTGTTCGGCCATTTGGTCGATTTGCATATTATGCTTTTATTATTATAGATGTACATACTGTAGTATATGTTGTTGTCTCTCACTTAATGCTAATCATACATTTCCTCCTGTTCTTCTCTTGACTTTAGAATTCATACCTAGCAGAGTATCAAATAATTTTAAAAAGTATGGTACCATTTGCTTTAATAATATTTGTTCATTCACTTTTTTATACATTGAAAATATGTAGAGAGCTCACACGGAGTGGTTTTCATCCCAGGCTATGTATGAGCATCACCTGTAGAGCTTGAAAAATGACAGCTATCTCCCCTCTCCCGCGCTCCCCCCCCCGCCCCCCACCACTGGATGAGCATCTCCTGGGAGGATTGGGTGGTTGGACACCTCTGTTTTTAACGCGTTCCCTACCTAGGGGATTCAAATGCATACAAGTGGGGAGAAACAACTGCTGCTGTGGGCCAGCTATTGTGCTTGGTGTGCAGCCTCATAGGACTTGGGAATCATCCCCTAATAGAGCCAGGAATTGGGGGGAATCTCACGACTTCTCTTTGAGTCCAGTCAGCTTGTCACCAATTGCATTGTATTTGGAGGCCCTGCAATTATTGCATAACAATGGTTTACTTAATTAGAAAATGCCAGACATAAGTGTTTGGTTCTTGGCCTTAAAAGCTCAGATACCAGACTGCTCTGGCTCTAAATTGCACGCCTGGCAGAGTGAATGCACAATGCCTGGCACACAGATAATAATCAATAAATATTTGTGCTGAATGAACAATTGAGTGAAAGAGCAATGCTTGGCATAAAGGACTTGTTTGCCAACACCAGAGTTTCAATTGTCTGGAGGAGGGGAAAGTGCCTGAGGCAAAATTCCTGATTCCCAGAAAATGGTCACTTGCAAGCAAGGCTGTTACATCTTCCAAGTCTATCAAATTTCAAGCATATGATAGTCCTTACTGCCAAACATTACAAATTGTCCTTAATTATGAGAAGAGTAAACTTAGACATCTTTCTGTTGAAGCACTTACTAGTTTTGTTTGTTTGTTTGTTTTTGTGGTTATCATTTTCCCCACATAAAAAAAATTGTATTATTATTATTTTTTAGGAAGCCTAAGAAGACTTTCATTCTGTTACTTACATATGACTTTGGAAGCTTCGGAAAAGTTTTGTGCCCCATATTTCCTCATCTTTAAAATAACAACATTTACCACACTCTATTTTAGGACAATAGAGGACATACAGAAACACATTTGATGTCTTTATGTTGGAAGTGCTAAATAAGTGTAAATTATATCTAAGTACACTGCTATATTCATATTTTACAGATGAGGTAAATGAGACCTAGAGAGCTTCACCAACATGCTCAAGGACCCGCCACTACCTAGAACTGGACACACACTTGGAATGTTGTGGCAGAGGAAAAAGCCCTGGGGAGGGGTGTACCTTGATTATAGAAAACATCTCTAATCATAGAAAAGTGGCATAGGCGGTGCTATATATTAAACCTATAGAGATCTGTAACAAGCTTGCTGAGAATAGAACTAAGAGTGCTGGTAAAAATAATAGTCATAAAGAGAGTGACTGTAGGGAGGAGGCCCATTAAGACCTTGGCCGCCTGGAAGGCAGGTGGAGGACTGGTGTATTGGTCATTTATTACTTCACAACTATGTTGCACAGCAAACTACTCCAAAACTCAATGGCTTAAAAAAAAGTAAGAATTTATTGCTCGTATGTTTCGGGTGATTGACTAGCTGTCAGCTGATGTGGAATGGATTCAGCTTGGATGACTGGGGCAGCTCTGATCTGCTCCATACATCTCTTACTTCCCATCAGGATGACCCAGGCATAGCCTCATAATGATGGCAGAGGGCAGGAGTGAGCAAGCACCAATGCTCTATTTGCAACATACCTGTTAATCCATTGGCCAAAGGAAGTCACAAGGCCAAACTCACTTTGGGAATGGGGACTATGCCTTTGGTAGAGCTAGATTCTACTTTCTATGATTGATTCCCAGTCCACCATTCTCCACAGCTCCTATCTCTGTCCTCTGAGATGTCCTTATTTTTCCAATGTGGCCACTTCTAAAGAGGGCTTGGGAGATGCAGCCTTTGAAAAACTTTTTTGGCCTGCTTCTTGTTTATAGAAAGTTGGGGATGCAGAGCCACTTTTCAGTTTTGAACAGTCATGGTTCCTTTTAGTCCAGGGTAGTCTGTGTCAAAAACCAAACCTGCAATTCTTTGGAGAGATGCTTTTTTCTATATTTTTAATCCCTGATGTTTTGTACATTTTATATTGCTGTGGGACAATGTCCTTAAGAATCTTGAATGCCATTTTTTGGAACCTAGAGGGTCTACAAGTCTCCTCCCCAATGACCCAAGAAGTCTTAACAAAAGGTTTCACAAATATGCCCTTAATTTTGTCTTTACCCATGGCCATATCTTAATTTGAGAATATTTTACTGACTTAAATGGTAGGAGATGAAAATTAACAGAGTATGGCACTTCTCTGTTCTAAGTCCAACTTGCAAGTTGTCCAGTTATTTTCTGAGTTCAGCTTTTCCTTGTAATTCTTTGTTATATACAGCTAGTTAGAGTCAGATGACACTTCCAATATTCTGCCTTGAAATTTCTTTGCCGTAGTCCAGAATTTCATCAGTGACATTTTCTATCTTCCATTGCCCGATTTGCCACTACAGTAATGTGAATAACCAATTTACCATCCTCTTACAACAGTTTTCTCATCATGTTTTACAGGTTGCTACAAGCTTCATTTCCATTTCTGTAGGTACTACTTACCACCTGGGTACAAAGCCAATGTCACATACTTTAGATTTTTATTATAGCAATACCTCACTCTGTGTACCGATTTCTGAATCAGTTATTTATGCCACAGTAATGCTACGTAATCACCATCCCCCAACTCTGTTACTTCCCTCTTAAATAATGTTTATTTAGTTGTGCATTTAGTTTCTTGGATGGACGTGTATATTTGAAGGTTGGTTGGCTGTCAGCTGTTTTAGGGCAGCTGTGGCTGAGGTCACTGGAGCAACTTGGCTCTGCCCCATGTGTCTCTTGTCTTACAGCAGGCTAGCCTAGTTAAGCTCTCATGGTCATGGTAGTGCCTGAGAGCAAGCAACATGTCCGTGCTTTTCAAGACTCTGTGTTACACTGATGAACATCCCATTGGCCGACGTAAGTTGCATGGTCAAATGCAGGGATGAGGAATTATACCTCGCCCACAAAAATGTGAGACTATAAAGACAGATAAAGAATTAGGGCCATTAGTGTTACTGATACAGAGATGGCAAGTAAAAAAAAGACATTACCTCTAATGCTGGCCCATGAAGGGGCAGTGGGTGGTCCAAGATCCAGTGTTCAGCTGGGAATGAAGTACAACTTTCCAAATCTGAAGAGATAATAGTTTTTAATATCAGAAGAGAAGGTGGGGGTCCAATGTAGCAGGAGGGCATCATGATTATAACAGAGACAGGCCAGACAGCAAAATGAGAGTATGTGATATTATGATCTTAGGTAATTTGTTTTTTCATGGGAAAGGATCCCTCTAGTAGCTAAGGAATAATGGGAGCAGAATCCAGTCCTCTAGAGAAAGATTTTTGAGAACTAATAGGGTCTGAAGGGCCTAGTCATGCTAATTGATGTTCAATGTTAGATTCTGTCTCAGATGGGGAGAAAACTAGAGTACTAGTCAGGGAATTAAGTAGACTCTTGAAATGGGGAAGCAAAAGGGCAGGGCCTGTCACAGATGGGAAGCTCATTGCTGGCACACACACACCAGGTTTACCAATGACAATTGACTTTCAATTTATTGTTTAATTATATCAAGATTTTTTCATTAACTGTTATGAGTTGGGTTCTATAGTCCTTTACATTTGTGAATCATTTGCATATACATCTTTTCATCTGATACTCACACTCTGTAAGGTAGGCAGAGCAAGCATGACTATCTCAAATTTTCATGTAAGGAAACGGGCTCAGAAATCTTGCATGATTTCTCAAGGTTACTGAGGTGGTAGGTGATGAAGTGGGATTCAGAGTCCATCCATTTTTATTCCGGGCACTCTCTGCATTTATGCAGAATGCCTTGTGAGGCATGCTGTTATTCTGGCAGGGTACTGTGGAAGACTTTCTAAAAGAAGGATACAGAGGGTTTTTTCCTCATGTGAATTGTAGAAATGGCACAGAGGAAAGGTCAGACACTGACAGGAGTCATCCATTTTTCAGACACCTCTGAGAAATTCATCTAGTCAAAGCAGAGAATCTGGCACATTCTTGTTTTGCCTCACAAAGTAGAGGAATCAAGGAGAGGGGCTTGTTCTTCTGGAATAACTCTTCTTATCAAAGAATGACTTAAGGGTGTGGAAATGATAGGACTCCATGTAAAAGTGCTAAGTCTGAAATGGAGAAGGTTGTGAGATCTCACCCTACTTTACAAGTTAACAGGTTACCGGCCATACGATATATATGTGTATATATATATATATATATTTTTTTTTCTGATAGGAAAAAAAACACGAGGTATCTGGATAAGAGATGGTTTATTACAAAATATTGTAGCACCTCTTCTTGAGCTCCAATATCAGAGCTGCATGGTGTTATCTACAATATTGTATTAAACCATTACAGGTCAAGGAAAGTTATTCTTCCTTCTGAGTGTGGTCAAGGTGGCCCCACTGTTAGGAGTACGTGTGGGAGGGAAGATTGGTGTGAAGTGGGGAAAGCAAGGATGAGCCAGGAGCTATGGGTACTAGCTGGAATCCAGGAGGATGGACTGGAATTGGTCTCTCATAGGATTCTAAACTTCAACTTTGATGATGGGGTGTTGGCACCCTTTGTGAGTAAGCTGAGTAGCCTCCTGGCCTTGGAGTCACAGAGGCTGAAGGAGGGGATTCAGCAGGAGCCAGAGCTGCTGCAGCCAACCAGGTAAGCAGGCAGATCAACAGCAATGTCAGGAGCTGCAACAGAGCTTCCTTCCAGCCCTGCTCTGGCCTTCAAAGACTGAAAGGCAATATGACTGCTACTTCATGTCCTTCTGTATCACCTGCAAAATGTTGCTTGCCTTCCCCCCTAGAATGATAAACACACACACACACACACACACACACACACACACACACACACACAGGAATTCTGGGAAATGCGGTTTCAGCTGAGCTAAATCCACACAGTCCTCATCTCCACACCCTGATCTTTTGACTTGTTCAACAGACTTGAGAGACACCTCTGATTACTCCCTCCATGAGGATCTTTCATATGGCCTTCAGATTGTTCCTAGAACTTTTGGCCTTATCTCTGCAGTACGGCACCCTAAGACTTCTATCTTTCCTTATATTTTTGCCACCCTTGAATCCTGCTCTTCCTCTTATTTGTATTCTCTGAGACTCCCCATCACTCTGTAACTGATTGGCTAAGTGCTGGGCAATAGCTTGGCAAAGGCCCATTCAGCCTGGGCTTATGGAAATGAGAACCTCATGGTTCCCACATTATGTCCTATATCCTTATGATTTTTAAGCTGTATTTATGCTGAGCTAGATGTGTATTGTGTTTCTGCAGTCGATTGTTCTTTGTTAGGAAGTCTATATTGCATATATATTTACTGAACCTGGTGCTGACTGTGCCCTCTGATTTCGAGGAGGTCAGTGTTTTTCCAAACAAAGAAGAGCAGTGTGCTTTGGCACTGCTGCTTGGTATTTTTCCTAGAGTGCTAGCAGGAAGCAGACATTCATTTGGATTTCGCCAGTCTCTCTTTGTCTAAATTGTCCCATTTGGCTTGGCCTGTTGGCTTTAGTCTATTAGAATAGCGATGTAGGAAACCGTTCCTCTTGTTTTATGAGCTTGAACCCAAGTGCATCAACATGTGCCTTGGCAGGACAGAGATTTACATAAATATTTCTGGGCCATCAGATCTCTGTAAGAGCATTTCCACGTTCCAGATGTAGGGTAGGAATGTGCAAATCCCACATGGAGATCACAGTTCACTAACTGTGGATGGCCCTCCAGAGGAAAAAAGTGATTCCATTTAATGGCTGCAAACTGATGGCGAGAGACCCAGAAACCACCATTCTTTTGGTGCTGTTTAAAATTTGGGCAAGAAGCCACATTTCTGAGGCAAGGAGAACTGTATTTTTCTTTTCATAAGAATAAAAAAACATCTCTAGCGTTGCGGAATAAATAATATTCATCTCTCAATTAGTATTAACAGCTAATCAGGGTGCAGCAGGGTAGTGGCACGCTTGTCAAACAGCAGGCAGCTTGTTTTATTTTTCCAATGCCGCTTAAAGATTATTTGAAAAAATCTCCTTTAGAGACCCGTGTGCGGGGAGCCACATACCCCCAGTCAGAATTTAAAGTGATCCAAAATACAATATTAATGATTGATGCAGAAGCTCACAGTTTGGCGCTGGGGTTTAATTAGATAAGCATTGCAGCTGTTTTGGGGTGGAGGCAACTTGATGGGATGCAAAGCTGTTTTGTGACTTCCCATCTACGGGGTATCTACTGAAGCGGAAACAGAAGCAAGCTACTAGGAATTGTGATGGCATGTTTTCAGTGCTGAAATGAGTAGAAATCTGATGGTGGGGGAGGGAGAAGTATTTTGTAATTAAAAAGGGGGCTTGGGCTTCTACTTCATAAAAACTCATAAAAACCAGTTAGTGCAGCCAAGCCAAGGTCATGTGTAAAGAGTTGACATGTGGGGCTCTCTTGTTCCATACCACTTTGCACATACAAAGTCCTCTCATCTCAAATACATCCTTTACCTTGCAAACATCACAGTGTGTCAGACTAGGCAATGTCTTACTCATGCAGACAAATACCTATAAAAGCTGCGTTGTAATCACTTTCTCTCCCTGAAAACCTGAGAAGAATTTTAAACGGGGTCAATAGCGTTTCATTTCGTGAGTTTGGAGTCTTCTGTGTCCCAAGCTGAAATGACTAGAATGCACTGTATAGTGTTTGTCTACAGCTAAGCTTCAGAGTGTGTGTGGGTGTGTGTGTGTGTGTGTTTGACCTCTATAACATGAGACCACTAAAAAGAACAATTTATTGAAGCTTGTTGTAAATTAAATGCGCAAGACTTGAAGAATGTCTCCCATCAGAATGAGGCTATGAGCTCTGCACATTTATAGTAGTGTTGTTAAAATTGATCTTTAAAACATTTCCATCCAATAAAAAGGAAGCCTGCCTATGTGGTTTATGTTCTGGAATAATTATAATAGCCATTTAGGAAATAAATAAATGCTTAATTGTTTATTGTCAATATCTACAAAATGTGAAGCTACATGTGAATGCTAAGTATTATTATTTTTGTTGTATAGGTAAAGCTTCGTGCACCTTCTGATTCTTATAAATCAGTTTTTGAGAATTTCGAATAGACTTTACCCAGTGTAGGTTGGGGAGAAATGAACCCTTGTAGAGGTGCATTAACTCAGGTTATTAAATTGTCATTCCTTGCACCAAGAAAGAATTTATTTCATCTTGTTAAAGCTGTGGGAAGGTGTACAAGTATAAATTAGAGAATCTGAAAAATTTATTTCTGGTGTTTATTTTCTAGCTGTGTAATTTTGGTCAGTTTGCTCACCCTTGAGCCTCCTTTTTCTCATTTGCAAAATGGGAACAATAGTCTCTTCCCTCCTTATCTCCCTGGGCAATTTTGAGGATCTCATTGGGTGGAACATGTCGACAGGTAGACCAGAAGCTAGATGTGTCTAATATTCTGAAAATACACTTGTAATAAATTAATGGTGGCTTCCACGAAGCCGTTCCCGCCATAAAGCTGCAGAGAACAGGTGACTCTCTTAAACTTTCCACTGAGCAAGGGCAATGGCTGTGTTTAGATTTCCAAAGCTTTCCCTAATAGTAATACTCTCATCACCTGCTTTTTTAGGGGAGGTGAGGTAAGATTGTAATATTATTCACAAAGATACAGAGATGAGAAAAATGAGGTTTGTGCATGATTGAATGAATTACAAGGCAAGGCTCTGACTCAGGCACTCTGGTCCCAAGATGAGTGTTACCACCCCTTTTAGAATGGATTCTCTGAAAAACAGTCTGAAAATAAAAGAAAATGGAAAGGTGGGTTATCAAGGAAATATGTAGTTAGATTTGGAATTGGAGAGTGCAGATGTCAACAAAACAGGTAATTCATTAGAGTGGATCAATAAGCTTAACAGCAGGGTTTCTGTGAAATACACTGTAGATAACTGCCTTGCAAATACATGAGTGTTGGCTAGATTGTGGATTTTCCAAAGTAGAACATACTCCTTTTAGTTGCATGTAATAATTATTGTTGATTGCTGGAAGTGATCTTCTGTAGTTGTTCCCTTGATAAAATAAATGATAAACATATGGTCCCTTTGTGTCTTTTCTAATAGATGTTGATGGAAAAGCTTACAACAATAACTTGTAGAATTATTGCAATAATAATATTTGATGCAATACTCCATCAAAATCTCTGAGGATAAAGATGGGTTATAGTGCTTTCAACATCACCACACATCCTTGAGCAATCAATAAGAATTGCTGTTGATGGATTGAATTGATGAACCAAAGCCTGGTAGTATGCTTAGGGAAAAGTAGGCATGAGTGCTTTGAACAAAGGCAATGGGCAGAATGTAGGAAATGCTAATAAAAACTAATGCATAGATAATAAATACAGGTCTTGAAATGTACAGACAAAACTTGTAGAATAATGGTAATCATGATGAAAGATAACAGCAAGTACCTTTACTTACTGGTGCCTATTTATCTTCTAGTCCAGTGAAAAGTTTCCCCAGAGTTCTGTCTAGCTTAAATTCTCTTTCTCCCCCTACATATACTCTCCTTGGGCTTCATTATCCACCATAAGGTCACATGTTCCACTTGGGTAGCAATGACCCAACTCAAGCAACCTCTCACATGCCTTAGTCATGTAGACCTCTGAACACTCCCATAGCATTTTTAACATGCCACCATTATATCAGACAGTTGAAATATGAATGAGCTTGCCTATATAGGGGAGATAAAATGATAAGGGTAAAGGGCCTATAATCAAGGATTAAGCAACTCCCACATTTTAAAGGCTAAGAAGAAGAGGATTTTAGAGACAGAGAAAATGAGTGGCTAAAGGGGTAGGAGCATAACCAAGAGAGGCAATGTCACTGTTGAATTAGAAAGGAAGAAAGTGTTTCTTGAAGAAGGGTTGGTCAGTAAGACTTAGATGTCAGATGAGGGCTGAAAAATGCCAATTGGAACAAACAACATGGAGGCAGGCCACTAGTGAGCTCAGCCAGAGCTGTTTTGATGAAGTGAAATGGGTAGAAATCAGATCTCTGTGGATTGAGAAGTGTAAGTTGAGTAAAAGGAAACAGAAAGTACAGGCAACTATCTCACCTAGAGTTATTTTAAAATCAATGACGCTGGTTTTTTTTTTGTTGTTGTTGTTTTTTTTAATTCCCTTGGAGTCACAGTTAAGACAAGCTGTGAAGGCTGTCATCCAGAAAGGCTTTCCATCCATCTGGAGCTAATTTTACATCCAGCACTTGGTGAGGCTCCTGGGAACCAAATAATCCCATTGCCAGCCTTCCCGATCTAGGATTTCCAGGAGCAGCTGGCTTGTTCCAGAGAGGTCCAAGTCTTCAATTCATCAGTGAACTCAATCCATCAGAGACTTCCAGGTCCAGTTCTGTGGAAATGTCTAGGCCAGTTATTGCCCCCATGACTCACCTATGTTTTTTCATCCAAACTAAAAAATACTTTTCCAGTCACCATCTTTTCCAACCCCTTGTGGCTCTGTGTTTCCTTCTCCCTGAAACAGATGTAATTGTCCCCCTCCCAACCTTTTCCACTATACTCTTCAGAGTCTCTAGTTAATTGCAAACAACTTCAGATATACCCTTAATCCAGACACAGATCCTTCCTCAATTTCCTGGCTCTCACTGAAACCTTCCCTCTCTAATAGACACTCTCATTTGGGTTGTGGTCCTTCTTACTCTCAAAGTCACTTGCAGATCTTTACTCCTCCACGTACCTTCTGGTCACTCCCCTCTTTCAGGGAGCCATTGGCTCGCTGTCAATCTTTTTATCTCAGGTGTGTAGAATTATCCTTCATTCTAGGCTCTTAGCACCTTTTCTTCCTCAACAGACCAGAAACCTGGTAGGACCTATCACCTAAATATATTCCAAAGCAGACCACTTGCCCTGCTTGCACCTTTTCCAGGCCACCATAGTCTTTTACCTGGACTGCTACTGTCTCAGAAGTCAGCTTTCTGTTTCTCCTCTTGCCCCCATAATCAATTTTCCATTCAGCTCCTAGGGGAATCTCCCTAAAATGTATGATAGCATGCTATGCTCCTTCTCAGAACCCTCTTGGGGCCTTTCATCACTCTGAGACTGAAATCCAAAACCTTCCGGCATCAGCCCCTGCTCATCTCCCTGCCTCATCTCCTACTAAGCCCCCCTTGCTCAGCCTGCCTCCGCCATACTGGAATCCTCCGAGCAAGCTCATTCCCTCCCCATGGCCTCTGCCCGGAGAGCTCCTCTTGTGGACATCGGCACAGCTTGCTCTCCATTCCATTCACTCCCTGTTCAAATATCAACACCCCAGACAGCCCTCCCTGATCACTTCATCTAGAAGATTCCTGTTCTCTCCCTGCCTCAACATCACTCTCAGCCTGATGCTCTGCACACTTTGCAGCCACAATTGTAGTGTCTATAATTGGTTATAGTGTTTGTTTAGGCCTCTTTCCTCTTTTGGAACCTTAGTGCCATGAAGAAAGGAATGTATTTGCTTGTCTTGCTCACCTCTGTCTCCTTAGTACCTGGAGCTGGGTTCAACACATATACGTGTTAAGTAAATGTGTTGAATGAAGAGCTCACACACTTTTAGTTTCCTTAGTCTGACATTTTCTTCCTCATGAATTTCCCATTGAACTCACATTCCTTCAAGTCTCAGCTCAATTGCTACCTCCTCCCGGAAGCTCTTTCCGATATTGATACCAGCCAGCATCCTTAACGCCTTCTTGCTTAGTCACCCCAGCATGCTACTACTTTTTTTTTTAAACCTCTGCAATTATTAGTTTATTAGTATCATCCAGGACTCAGATGTTCAGTATTCCTCCTGAAATTACATAAACAAATGCAAATGCAAATATCCAAGTCAAAGTTATATAACAAAACAGCACTCCATCACAAAAGCGTGTAAAATTACAAGAACACTATTTTAAAACACTGGCACCATAAGAGAATGATAATGTCCAAAACCACAAAATTGTCAAATTGTTTCCTAAACAGCTAAGCGGATAAACATCTGACCCTAATGAGTTTTGAGTTTTATAAAAATCAAATTCAAAGAAATTGGACAATTCAATCTGTGATACAAAGTTTACTTCCCTCATGTCTATTTGATTTATAAAGGGGCAAACTATAATTTGGAAAATATACTCAATCTTAAATGTGGCATACAATTTTAAAAGTTGGCCCAATTAATTAAAAATATATTTAATGGAATCTCAAGTTTCCTAAGCAATCCATATTTAGATAAATAGAATACATTTACAGTGAGCACTTTTTTTTTTTCAGAGCCTTTGCCAGGACTAATGTCAACAAAAGACTTCATACGGCAGTCTTATATTTTAAGCTCACGCTTTTGGGAATACACTCTCAGGCCTTCGTTAACGTGGGAACTGCAAACATAACTGCCATTACATGGTAATGGGAGTTAAAAAAAATGTCAAGTCCTCGTGTAAAGATTAAAACATACTTTTCTATTAGTCTTTCAAGGACAGACTTTCAAATGTTTGATTCTAATAATCCCATGCTGTGAGTAGAGTGGTTACTTTTCACTTTGTAAATGTAACTGGGCTATGTGAAAATAATCAACTGACCAAGAATTTTGAGTTTGTTATGGATGAAAACTGTCTCAATTCAACTCTCATTACCCTCATCACAAGTATGCCGGGTGTGTAGACAAAAGCTTTTTATCAGCTAACTATATGAAAAGATAAACGCTGTAATAATCATATGATCCTAAATGGGCAAAAGCAAGACTAACTTCTCCTCAAGAAGAAAAATGTCAGACCTATGAAAAGGACAACAATACTAATAAAAAGCATTGTATTTACTTAGAAGCATTCAGAATGTCAACAAAACAGCTGCAACTTTTTTTTTGCAATTACAGAGTGCTATTCAGTTAACAGAACAATTCTTTCGTATAAGCTGCATCAGAGACAACTGGAAGATGAAAGAGCTACCATCCCCATATATTACTAATTTGTGTTGTGCATTAACAAAAACCTGCTTTAAATCCATGCCAATTCACAACCCCCATACTGTACCCGGCAAGGTTAGTGGGTATTGAAAATACCACCAGGAGAGGGCTATCTAAAGACACATTCGGTAGTGTGTTAACTATACAAAAAAAGACACTGTACAGTTTAAAAACAAATCTTACACAGCCTTACATTTCAATTTTTTTTCTTTAAAAGGAGTGAGTTGTGTACAAGGGGGTTAAATGCTCCATAGACCAGAAAAAAAAAACTGTGCTGGAGCCAACTTATTTATCATCATCTTCTTCATCTTCCTCCTCCTCTTCTTCATCTCCCTTGTCTTCTTCCTCTTCCTTCTTTTTCTTGCTTTTTTTCAGCCTTGCCAGCTCCCTTTTTGGCAGCATCAGGCTTTCCTGTAGCTCGGTCTGCAGCAATGTCCTTTTCACATTTCTCCTTCAGCTTAGCAGTCTTCTTTCCATGAGGCTGCTAGTCATCTGCAGCAGTGTTATCCCACACCTCTCCCAGCTTCTTTGCAACGTCACTAATGGACAGGCCGGGATGCGCTCCTTTGATTTTTGGGCAATACTCAGAACAAAATAAAAAAAGGCTGAAGGAGGACTCTTGGGTGCATTGGGATCCTTGGATTTCTTTCCTGTTTCCCCTTTAGGAGGAATATAAGTTTTCATTTCTCCCTCATAACGGGGCTTGTCCGCCTTTGCCATGTCTTCAGATTTTCCTTTCTCCTTAGCAGACACGGTCTCCCACCTCTGTGAGCACTTCTTAGAAAACTCTGAGAAGTTGACTGAAGCATCTGGGTGCTTCTTATGTTCCTCCCGGCAGGTTTGCATACGATGACAGCATACGATGACATTCTGCCTCTCAGCTTCTTAGGATCTCCTTTGCCCGTGTTTAATTATTTTTCCTCAGCGGACATACAGTCACCCAGTGCCTGGCCAGCTCACACATGCCCCGGTGCTGTCTCTATGGAGCTCAGTGTACTGCAATCAGCATGCTACTACTTTTATTGAGAAGGAACATGATTCATTTTAGAGAAAGAGCATGGGTTGTGTAGAGTCAAACAGACCTAGGCTTATGTATAATCAATGTTTTACTCTGTGTGACCTTGGGCAAGTTATATTACCTCTCAGAGCCTCAGTTTTCCCCGCCTTTGGAAGGGTGATAGTATCTCATCAAAGGGCTGTGGTGGGGATGAATGAAATGACGACTATCAAGCTCCTGCTATATATATGCAGTGCTCAGTAAGTGTGCCTCACCCCCTGCATCCTGCTAAGCATTGAAGTTACTTGTTTACCTCATTACATAGAAAGCTCTGTTAAGGATAACCTCATCAGTATAATAGTCTTCTAGAGGGCCTAGTACAATGCTTATGTAGTAAGTGCTCAAAGAATGTTTGACAGACTAAGTCCAATTTTCTTAGCATGCTATCTCCTAAATTTGTTCACTCCTGCTGCTTATCGAAGATGATAATATCTGTATGGAATACTAGGTCATCTGAAAGGGATCTGGGGGCATCAACATGGTGCTTGGTGAAAATATTAAGTACATTTCCTTTATCCTATATGATAAGGAAAATGAAATATGGGGAACTATATGAAATGTTTCACTTGTATAAAACTTTGAAATATAATCTCTTTTAATGACTGGACTCAGGAAGTTTACAGAGGATGCTATCAAAATAGAATTCAAAAGGAAGCTTGAGTGATTTTGAAAACATTGGGTTTCACAGTTTTAAAATCACTATAAAAGATTTACAAACATTAATAACTGGAGGGACACTGGTAGTCTATTCTGGGGAACACCTGCTATGAAGATCAGCTTTAGTCAATGTTTATCCAAAGTTCCGTATGCTTTTCTAACTGAGGAAACTGATTGGCCATAGGTGGTGCCCTAGTGGTGGGCAGGAAGCAGGAATTGTGACAGCATGGCCTGCTGTGCCCAGGCACGTGGCTGGCAATCAACAAATAACATTGCCTAAATATCTGCTAACTTTCATCTGAGTCTAGTTTCTTTTGCTTTACTTTTAAAAGGGACATTGATCAACTAAATGTTCCTGCATTTGTTAAACTTAACAAATACAGGAACACCCCAACAAGGTTACTGATGTATTTTGGGCATGACTCATGTTTATTAGCCTGTGTTTCTGACTCTCGGTAGCGTGTGGGTGGGTTGGCCTTGATTGCTGTACCATGTTGGAATGACTTTGAAGGATACTATTGATTCCAAGGGATCCACTGCCTGCCAAAACCAAGTTCCAGGAAAAGAGCTGGAAGAGAAGGAGAGAGATACAACCTGAGGGATTGGAAAATTAGACAGGAGCCATCTGTTACTGCTCCCACCTAGCTCATGAGCGGCTGTGGACACAGGGCTATTTTTACAGGTGCATATTTGTGTTCGCTTGCCCTCCACTTGTCTTTCTGGGTTCATTTGAAAGTACCTGAGATGATGCAGGGAGCCCTTTGGCTCTGTAAAACAGCAGGATGGCTCAGAGCCCTGCCTGGTCTTGACATTTGGGTATATTCCACATCCAAGGATGGGAAAGGCATTTGGCGGCAGAGGTGAAAGAGAGGGCTCAATGGGGCACCAATTTGGCCGATGGAAGATACTGAGCAGATATCTTGGGGCAGCTGCAAGATAACTAGAGTTCCTTCATATATGACAAACTGAAGTACTTGGGGGCTATGCTAAGCCCAAGAAGACAGAATACAATCAGAACAAAGTGAACTCACATATATGTGGGCATATAAATATTTCTGCTTCTATCATCTAACACTGTAAGTGCTGGTACACAACGGGTCAAGTCACATGGGTCTCAAACAAAACTTCTTTCTAGGTTATGGCTCCATTTTGCTCTTGAAAGTTTCCATTTAGAGGGATGCTCAGGTTATAAGATCTTGAGAGTTCCAAGTGAACTTTTATATTATTATATTTTCTTTCTGTGTGACACAGATTTTTAAAAACAATTTGTTTATGTTTTTCTTATATTAAATGCAATGCAATTATTGACAGTCTACCATGGAGCCAGAACTCTGATAGGTGCTGGAGACACAGGGCTGCATAAAATGGCCCAGTGGGGAAAAACAGACATCCAAGTCCTCAGTTTATCCAGCATGATGTATGCTATAATGAAGGTAGTGGAGTGCACCATGGAGAGAGCAAGAGGAGTCCTAAAATCAGCCTGAGGAGCTTCATAGAAGAGGTAATGTTTGCGCCTGGATTCCTGTCTCCAGGAATAGGTAAATACTAAGTGGAGAAAGAACATGCAGGAAATAAAATGGTGGTCCAAGAAGATGGAACAACACATGCAAAGGTGCTGAGGTATAAAACAATCTGGCCCATTGAAGTTGAAACAGCATATGCAAAGACCCCGATGTCTGAAACAGCCTGGAACAAGGGACAGCAGGTAGTTTGATAAAGCTAGAACAGAAGTTATTTAGAACAGGGAATGATAGGTGAGTACTAGATCATGTGACAAGCCAAGGACTTCCTTAGGAAAGCAACAGGGAGCTGATAAATTAGTGTAATAGGTGGTAACATGATTATATTTGAATCTGAGAGAGACCACTGCAATGCAGAGGATAAAATGAAGACTACTAAATTTGAGGCAAAATGACCAAGTGATAGTGAGAGCCTGAATTATAGAGGTGCTGGCAGGGATAGAAAGGGGGAGGATTTTGAGAAATACTTAGAGAAGGCAGTATAGAGAAAACTTAGTGTCTGCATAGATATCAAGATCAGGAACAAGGAAAAGAGAAGGAAGACTTCCAAGTTCCTATGTAGGGTAATTGGTGGATGGTGGTATTATTAAGGGAGATATAAATTCAGCCGAAGACTTTATGAAATGGGGAGGGACAAGAAAAAAGAATTCCACCGGGGTACCTCGAGTTGAAATTGCCAATGAATATTCCTCAAATTCCATTTTCTGTGTGATGATACTCAGCTCAAAAAAGAATCCACTGTCTACAGAGTGAGCCTGGCACTATGTAGCTTTGAGAACTGGCTCCTGACTTGTTTTGCTCCCCCAACTCCTCCACATAAACCCAAGTCTTCCTGTGGCTCCTCCATTTCTCTCCCTTGTCAGAGGACTTTTCTATTGAGGCTTACTTGAAGCCTCACATCCTTGTATGACTTCCCTTGACAACCCACCTAATGTTAGTGTTCCCTGAGCAGTACCATGTGAAATTACATGTTACTCTATGTCTATGTTCTAGCTTCCCTGATGGAACTGGGAATATCTGACATAATGGGGGTGATCATGTAGCTAAAGGGCATGAACATTGTTGGCTGAATGGAAAATGGTCCATATCAGAGAACATTGGAGGTTGCTGAACATGTTTGCAATAGATCAAAGTAGTGATGTGGGCTGGCCTGTGGGGGTGTGGAGACTCATTCATTCTTCTCATTGAGCCTCTTGTTCTAGCAATAGCACCCTCGGTTCTTTGGATCTTTGCATTTGCTAGGATTCCCTGTGGGTTTGGATATGGCTTGTGCCTACAAAGGGGGAACTGGCAGATGTCTGTCCTTTCTGGGTCAACTGGCCACCCCGACCTTGTCCAATGACAAAGTTCTTGTCGCTCCTCTTTCCCACTTTCTGAAGTATTATGACTGAGCAATTTGGGGGTGGCGGTGGGGGAGGTGGGGAAAAGGGCCATCTCTGACTCTGGTAATGTAAGCCTCCTACTTCCAGTAGGGGGCAGTGCTGCACTTCCACAGGCTGACCAGCACCTGGCCTGGGTGCTGTGGTGTGGTGGATGGTTACCAGGGTCCTCCCATTGCCATCAACTGGGATTTTCACCTGTGTACTTGACCTTCTTGATATCAATAGATGAGGCTCTGGAAAGCAGAGACCCTGCCATATCCCTTTAGTACCTAGCATTTGGCAGATAATAGATGCTCAGTATATGCATATTGTTGCAACGGTGTGGGACAAGGTAAATTTGCTTAAAGCAATTACACACACACACACACACACACACACACACACACACACACACACACATACACACTACAATCCATTTTCATTATACTGTTAGTTTAGTCAGGACCTATTATGTGTCAGGCATTATTCCAGGCACTCTACATATATCATTTCTAATCCTCTTAATCCTTTCACTAAGTGTGTTCATCCTGTTTTAGACATGTATTTATTGAAACGTCAAAACAGTGTTTGGAACTGGTGCTTAAATATAGGCTTAATTTTAGCCACATTCATGCTATTTTGTGAGCTCATTTTTGGCCAGCAGACATCTTTGACAATAAAGCCTACGGATAAGTCAGCACTGTCATTTCCTCCTGGGGTCTGTTTGGTTCTCTCCTATGTTTCCCACTGTATGCGCAGACATGCCCCCCCCCCCCCCCACACACACACACTTTCCTTTTCCTTTTTTTTTTTAATTAAATCTTTATTGTTCAGATTATTACATTTGTTCCTTTTTTTTTCCCCCCATAACTCCCCTCCTCCCAGTTCCTGCCCCACCCTCCGCCCTCACTCCCCACCCACTCTCCTCATCCATAGGTGCACTATTTTTGTCCAGTCTCTTCCCACATCTCCCACACCCCTTTCCCCCCCAAGAATAGTCAGTCCATTCCCTTTCTATGTCCCTGATTCTATTATAATCACCAGTTCATTCTGTTCATCAGATTATTTATTCACTTGATTCTTAGATTCACTTGTTGATAGATGCATATTTGTTGTTCATAATTTGTATCTTTACCTTTTTCTTCCTCTTCCTCTTCTTAAAGGATACCTTTCAGCATTTCATATAATCCTGGTTTGGTGGTGATGAACTCCTTTAGCTTTTCCTTATCTGTGAAGCTCTTTATCTGACCTTCAATTCTGAATGATAGCTTTGCTGGATAAAGTAATCTTGGTTGTAGGTTCTTGGTATTCATCACTTTGAATATTTCTTGCCACTCCCTTCTGGCCTGCAAAGTTTCTGTTGAGAAATCAGCTGACAGTCGTATGGGTATTCCCTTGTAGGTAACTGAGTTTCTTTCTCTTGCTGTTTTTAAGATTCTCTCTTTATCTTTTGCTCTTGGCATTTTAATGATGATGTGTCTTGGTGTGGTCCTCTTTGGATTCCTTTTGTTTGGGGTTCTCCGTGCTTCTTGGACCTGTAAGTCCATTTCTTTCACCAGGTGGGGGAAGTTTTCTGTCATTATTTCTTGAAATAGGTTTTCAATATCTTGCTCTCTCTCATCTTCTGGCACCCCTATAATTCTGATGTTGGTACGCTTGAAGCTGTCCCAGAGGCTCCTTACACTATCCTCGCATTTTTGGATTCTTTTTTTATTTTGCTTTTCTGGTTGGATGTTTTTTGCTTCCTCGCATTTCAAATCATTGACTTGATTCTTGCGCTCCTCTGGTCTGCTGTAGGGCGTCTGTATAATATTCGTTATTTCAGTCCGTGTATGCTTAATTTCTAGTTGGTTCCCCAATATAAGATCGAGGGTCTTATTAGTTTTCGTGTAGAGCTCATTAAGTTTATCGGCAGCTTCTAAACAGTTCTTGAGAGACCTTAAAAGTGTGGTTCTGAACTCTATTTCTTCCATTGACAATTTTGTCCTGTTTCTTTGTCTCCGCATTTTGTTATGCTTCCTTGGTGCACCCCCTAGTGGTCTTTGTTCGCAGTCTTATAGATAAATCTTGATTGTTGTAGCTAATTCCAGGGAGGGTTTGACCTCCAGGCCAAGTGGCTATGAGAATCAGCTGTGTCAGTAGTGAGAGAACTTCTGTCCTCTAGGGAGGTGCTAATCTAGCCTTTGCCTGAGGCTATCCGGCAAATGCCTCTGTGCAGGGCTTGGGCGGGGCGGGTCAAACAGGATCAACAGGGTGGGCCGGAGAGAGCAGTTATGGCCGCTCTCAGTCCTGTCCCAAGGGGCTCTGCCTCTCTGAGTCCCAGCACCCGCTGCAAAGCTGGGAGAGAAAGCTGCACTCGCTCTGACCGAAGCCAGACAGTCCCGCTTCTCCCGTTTGAGTCTGGGTCCCTAAAGACTCGCCCGGATCTGGTGCTCAGAGTCTGCGACTCCCTCCCGATTGAAAACAACAACCGCGCCCTCGGCCGCCAGCCCGCTCCTCGCACTCCGCACCTCAGAATTTGACTTCAGCACTGCGCCTCCTCTGAGTGTCCGTGTGCGTTTCTCTTTCCTCCTAGTTGTAGGACTTCCACTCAGCCAGCGTTCCTGTGGTTCTGGGTGATGTCCCTTCCGTTTTTTGGTTACACTTTTGAAGTAGTTGTTCAAAGCAGCAAACTCCGGCGTTAACCTATGCCGCCATCTTGGTTCTCCCTTTTCCTTTTCCTTTAACTCACTCATACCCCACACTCCATAATATGGAAAAGGGACCCTTATTGTTCCATAAGATGTTTGGTACTTTCCTTCTTCTGTACTGTTCTGTGAATGCTACTCTTATTAGAATTTTTGGTGATTTAAAAGCCTTAAGAAGAAATACTCATCAATGTTATAAAAACTGCTTTTTGCTAGAGTTAAATAGCCCAGCTATTTTTTATTTGAAGAAAAGAATGCTAGTTCTCCAATACAAATCACTAGACTGATATGTTAGTCTTTATATTTCTCCTCCATTTTTCTCTCTTTTAAGGCTTTCTATTATATTTTCATTTTGCACCTGGGACTTGAATATTGGGGTTTCCTTGGAGACTTCTTACTGTAAAATACTGAGCCATTTTATTGTAGGACTGGGTAAATACGATCAATTTAATGGCAAGGAAATGCTTATTTTCCAAGACTAATAATCACAATCCATTCCTCACTGGCTTCCCTGCTTCTAGCATGACTCCCCTGCAGTCATGCAGCTGCCAAATTCTCTTTTCTCACCTGCTGCTCTGACAGTGTCACCTCTCTCCTCAAACTCCCACGGTGGCTCGCTATCACCTTCATGTTCATCCATGCCCAAAGCCACCCCCCTAGCTTCCAGACTCCTGCTCTCTTCAGTTTCCCACCTTCTAGACCTTCCAAGAGTTCTGCTGTCAATGCTTTCCCATTATTCCTAGCGCCATTCCTCAATATGTCAGGAATCCACTGGGAGCATGCCAATGGCTTCTGATCAGCTTCTGAATGCTTGTCCCTTTGCCTCTAAATCCCTTCCCAGGACTTCCAGCTCCCAATTCCATTTGTTGTTGTTGTCAAGGATTACCGGCTGAAATTTCACTTCTTTCCCAAAGTCATTTTCATCTAATAGAATAATAGCTTGTACTCTGTACATTTTATTTATTCATTTTAATTGAGGTGAAATACACATAATATAAAATTACCATCTTAACCATTTTTAAGTATACAGTTACTAGTGCTTAAGTAGATTCACATTGTTCTGCAATGAATCTCCAGAACTTTTCATCTTGCAAAACTGAAATAATATACCCGTTAAACAATAATTCTCCATTCTCCCCTCCTCCTAGCTTTTGGCAGCTACCATCCTACTTTTTGTCTTTATGAATTTGACTCCTATAGTCTCTTCATATAACTGGAATTACGCAGTCTAGTCTCTTCATATAACTGGAATCTCGCAGTATTTGACTTCTTTTGACTGGCTTATCTTACTTAACATAATGTCCTCGAAGTTCATCCATGTTGTAGCATGTGTCAGAATTGCCTTCCTTTTAAAGGCTGAATAATACTCCATTTTATAGATATACATTTTGTTTGTGCAATCATCTGCTGTTGGAAATCGGGGTTGCTTCCACCTTTTGGCTATTGTGGATAGTGTTGCTATAAACATGGGTGTACAAATATCTCTTTGAGAACATGCTTTGTATTCTTTGGGGGTATCTACCCATTTTGTACATCTTTTAAAAATATATTTTATTAATTGTATAGAGATAGGAAGGGAGAAGGAGAGAGAGAAACATTGATGAGAGAGAAACATCAATCAGCTGCCTCTTGCATGCTCCACACTCTGGATGGAACCCACAACTCAGGCATGTGCTCTGACTGGGAATTAAACCGGCGACCTCTTGGTGCATAGGATGATGCTCAACCAACTGAGCCACACCCACAGGGCCCATTTTATACATCTTTAAATTAAAAAAAAATAGTTTTCATGATGTGCTGAATGAAAACCAAACCAAACCAAATACTTGGTTCTTTCAACTGAGTCATAATAAGAGATGTGCTACCAAAACCGGTTTGGCTCAGTGGATAGAGCGACAGCCTGCGGACTGAAAGGTCCCAGGTTCGATTCTGGTCAAGGGCATGTACCTGGGTTGCGGGCATATCCCCAGTGGGAGATGTGCAGGAGGCAGCTGATTGATGTTTCTCTCTCATCGATGTTTCTAACTCTCTATCCCTCTCCCTTCCTCTCTGTAAAAAATCAATAAAATATATTAAAAAAAAAGAGATGTGCTAATATTAAAATAGGCTGCATCTGCTTCAAAATCCAATGGTAATAAACAAATATTTCACAATGAACTATGAATGGCATTTATTTGTTGACTGGGTCAAACCTCAGAAGCAGAGGGAGAGATGATAATCTGAAAAATTGTGGAGTGCTTTAGCTCTTCTTCATTTTTATGGAATTTATTGTAGTTTTGTGACGTCAGAATAATAGGTGGTAGAAATATAGGAAGCACAGAAAAGTATGTGTGTGGTCAGTTTGCTAAGTTAAAAGTACACATCACTTTTCTTGTTAAGATATATCCCCCCAAGTGATTCTGATCGCCTCTCCCACAGCCCTCATGGGTTGTTCCAGGTGTAGAGAGAGCCTCCAGGAGCTGGGCTGGAGTACTTGTAAATTATAAGGGTTACTTTGTCTCTCTGGTATGGACCTCTACTAAATGTGGCTCCTCTTCTCACTATACATCTGATCTTACCTTTGACTCTCAATCTTCTTAAAACAAAAAGAGATGAGAAAAGAGGACCTCAAGAAAAGTGCACCAAGGGCAAAAATTGTCCTTTAAGACTCATACAGAGCGGGCCCACCCTTCCCTCTTCCAAGCAAGAGACTACTTGAAGCTGTTTTCAGAGGTGGAGGCCTTTCCACATGGAGACCAGGTTTTAAACATCTCTGATCACAGTTAAGCTAAACCACTGGCACCATAGCTCCTAGTCCTTGACCTTGACTCTATTGCATGACACTTCTCCCCAGATGTGCCTGCATGTGGCCTTCAGCTCTTCTCTGCTCTCAGCATGTGCCATTGCACGTGGATATCCTTGTCCTGTAGAATTAGTCCCATCTACTCTAGGGAGAACCATCTTTTGTAGCTCAGAATAAAAAAACAAAAAACTAAAAACTTTTCACTTCAGTTTTCTTCATTCTCCAAATACAGATGCTACGTAAGTCTATTTCTTGAGATAATTTTGTTAGGCAAGGGAAGAGTAGGACAAAAAAAATTTGAAGAAAACTCATGCACATACTCTCTCCACACCCTCACTTGTTATTTTTTTATACCTTTACCTAGCTCTAATGGCAAATTCAATTAAAAAGAAGCTGATCTATTTGCTTTTACTTTTAATAGAGCCATTGAATTTTTCACATTACAGCCATTCTAAAACACCCAATCAATATTTGCTTAAAGAGAAAATTAGAGGCACCATTCTTATTTAAAAGTTAAGGTCCCTGAGGGATCAAATTGGAAAACAAAGTTTCCTTCATTTCTGGTCCACCTCCTTTCTTCCTTTAGGGTTTTTATTCTAGTCGCCATCTCATCTTCTTGCTTAATCCCCAGCCTCCATATGCTACTCATTTTTCTGGGCTTTTAGTTAGCAGTCCAGGATTTGGAATTGGCCCTCATCCTTACTGTTATTCACACCAGGTTGAAGAAAATGAAAGTAATAAAGGGATTCAAATTCCTATGGGCCTGCAGTTTGCAGAGCAGACCTCTTGTTTCCCATTAATATGGGGACAAGATGGATATTGATAGAACAGTTGACAAATTCTTTAAAAGTTTCTTTATGCTCTCCATTCCCTGAATAATGAAGATATGTTATCACTATTAAATCTTACTTTCTATCAGAATTTCTTGTGTTAGCTTTTAACCAACAAGGCCACGGCTTTTGACATAAAGTCATGAAAATGAATGAGGAGACCACAGGAGACAGTCCCAATGTGACTGATGTTGTAGAGTGGACAGAAGAGAGAAACTGTGCTGGGTTCTATTTATCCTTTCAAGTCTCCAAGTTGTATGGCATCTTAGCAGAAATGACCCATGCTTGTTGTTTTTTCTTGATTCTCTAAACTGCGGTTCATACCTTACCAAATGGCTCACATACTTTCCACCTGATATTGGAGTCTCCCTAATACAATATTTGTATTAGAGTGAATTGAGAACTAAGTAAGGGTGAGTATGTGTGTGTGTGTGTGTGTGTGTGTGTGTACACAAATAAAACCTAGTTAAATTCTCACAACTACTTAGAAAGTATCTATTGTTATCCTCCTTTAGGGATGCAAATAAAAGGAGGTCAGAGGAGTGATACAATTTGTTTGACATCTTATAGTAAGTGACAAAGCTGGGGTTTGCACTAGGGTTCTTCACTTGGAGAGCTGATGTTCTTTTCAACTATATCATGCTATTCATTTGGTTGTAAAAACAATGATTATTAATCAATCCCTCACCCCACCATTTTCACTCAAACAACTTCTGGCTGACAATAGTTGTCCAACAATTTTTAATTCCATTTTTCCTTTTCCTCCCTCTCCTATCTGGCTAATTTTCTTTGCTGAAAGCATTCACAGACTATCAAAATTCCCTAAACAATTCAAATCAGTTTTGTGTATAAGCAGAATATAGAATCTGTCATAATGTTGACTACCCCCAAAATTATGTTTTTATACACTATGCTTTTCAAATTGGGGCCAATCAACTTGTCATTCATTGAAATGTTTTAGCACAGATTATGCTGACACATGGGGATGCATATGTCACATTTAGAGGAAAAGTTTTAAAATATGATGATTTCATTGGCATTGATTCATTGTTAACCAAAGACAAGGTTATTTAGATGCATTGAGCATGGTGCTTTTGCATCACTCAGCTACTTGTGATTTTCCCCAGGCTTTTAGAAAATTCTCCTACAAGGATATAAAAAACAAAATTGCATCCTTCTGATAAAGCAGAAAAAATGATTAATATACCATAGAGAAATGTTACCATATTCAATAGTACCAAAGTCAGTTTATGAAGTTTCATCTTACACTGTGTCTAAAGTTCTGTATTGGTTTCTACCATGTGAAGTTGGGTAAGGAGATCCCTGATTGAGGGTCCCTTTATGTAAGATGAAGGGTAACTGGTTATATTTCTGGGAAATAAGACTCATGCAGATTGGAGGGCAGCAGGGGAGTACTGAAATTTTAACTTCACCACCATGTTTCTCATTCTGGAGAAGTCCAAGCTATGGCTGTAGGAAGTACATCAAGCTGGGAAGAGCACCATACCAGGCTATCATATCTCAGCCAATGAATGTCTGCTGAAGTCCAAACTTGCACAGCCAACAGCCTTCTCAACATCTCCTCCTAGGTGGACAGCTTACACTCCACTTGTCTGGAACGGACCCTCTGTTTCTCCTCCTACACCTGTCCACATAGTTTCATTTCCCTAGTGTTTGGCAATACCATGCTTCCAGTTGCTCAGGGCAAGAACTTTAGGACTATCCCTAATTCCTTTTTCTTTTACTCCACATAACCAACCCTCGGCATATCCTGTTGGCTTTGTCTCCACAATACACCCAGATTCTAGTCACTTCTCACCACCTCCATTGCCAACACCTTGGTCCTAGCCACGATCATCTCAAATCTAGATGACTACAGTAACCTATTGGCTTCCCTGTTCCATCCTTGTCCTGGACAGACTGTTATCAATCTAGCAGCCTTGTGAAACCCAAGAGAAAATAATGATTCTCCTCATTCAAAACTCTCTACTGGCTCCTCACCTCCCTGAGTAAAAGCCAGTCCTTCCAATGACCTGCCTGGCTCCACAGGCTGTTTCCCCTCTGGTATCTGATACAGTTATCTCCCTCATCCCTCCACTCTAATAGCAATGCCTTCCTTGTTCTTCATCTCAGCCACCAAACCTGCTCAACATTGGTCTGGGTCTGGACTTGTTACCAACGTTCCATCAAGTGTCCTCATCCAGTGTCTTCTGAGGTTCCAAAAATTATCCCCACACCTACTGGAGAAAGCATAACCATCCATTCAATTAATCAATGAGACAAATCAGTTTTATTTCCAAATTTCATGACTAATGGGTTCTCTTTTCATCATTTTCACTGCCAATAATCTCCACACCATGCCCACCACCAAAAAAAAATATTTGTCTGGACTAATGCCTTCCCATTCTGTATTGTCTTTTCTCTCTGCCTGGATGTGTCCTCCAGAGATATTCATATGGCTAATTCCTATACCTCTTTCAAGTCTGCACTCAAATGTTTCCCTCTCAAGGAGAACTATCTTGACCGTCCTACTTAAAATTACAAAACAAAACTTAAAAAAAATAAAATAAAATTACAACCTGTATATTTTTCTGCTAGAATGTAAACTCCATAAAAGCAGACATCGTTGTCATTTAAAAAACAAACAACAAAAGAAACAAACAAAAATCCTGATGTATCTTAAGAACTTGGGACAGTGCCTGGCAATAGTAGGCACTCATTGTATAGTAGTTTAATTAGTGAATAAGGTGAAAAGTGCTAATTCCTGACCAGGATTTGACATTGTAAGACTTTGGGCAAGGCATTTCAATGTCCTGAAGTCGGTTTTTTTTTGTTTTTTGTTTTCAAACATATGGAGAGACTGGGGTCTGCAACTGCTACTTCATGAATTTAAAGTGACTCTCACGAAAACATTCCAAAAAAATAGACCTGACTATGATGCAATATGATTAAAGGGCAGATGCTGCAGAGGTCATGGGTGGCACAGTGGGCTCCTGCTCAGCCCAGGAGCTGCCCTGGCTGGCAGCCCACACACTCAGTATTGCTCCTCTGAAAAATTGTCACTGCAGTCTTGTTAAATTCTAACTTAGGGCCAATGTTTAGCTGTAGTCTGAATGAAGCAGAAAAACATGCACCATGGAAGGACTAGGCAGCTCTTGGGAAAAAGCCATTGCTATGGAAACTCCACGTTGCTTTACATGTGTAGCATTATGAGAGTGACTGGCCAAAAGAATATATAACGAGATCCTTGAAATATTGAAAATCACACCTCATTTTATTAGGGGTTTTGTGATCCAACCTTGTGTTCATGATGTGATTGTGCTGTGAAGTTCAAAAATATTGTTACCTGGGGTTTAAAAATGTTAAATAAGCTCTTCATTAAAAATGCTAGCATCAGAACCACTTGCTATCTCCTCTGATGATTTGTAATTAGAACAGATTCACTGGTGCATAGAATTTTAAGAATCCTATTTTAAAGAGTTCTTCTTCATGCTATATGAGTTTTCTACCTCTATGCATTGTGTTCCATGCCATTATTTGTCCCAATTAAAATTTCTAAGCAGCTTAAAGTATACAATAAAAAGCTACTTGCAAAGTAGTAGATAGCCACAAATATAAGGCTTATCTTTTTTTTTTCTAGAGAGGAGAGAAATTATTTTTACTCATTCATTTTACTAATTCATTTAAACAATGATTTAGGAGACATCTACTATGTGCCAAATCCTATATTAAAGGGTGAAGAAACAGTAGCCTGCAATTCCCTCTAGCCCCTACCCTTATGCATGGAGTGTGCAGTCAACTGGGAGATACATAAATTAAACAAATAATTAAACACAGTTCAGTTATAATTGCACTGACTGTTACTAAGGAAGAACAGGACACTGGACAGTAGAAGACTTAGGCTGGTGAGGAGAGAGGTTGTAAAACCCTTCCAAGGTACGTGCCCCTTCACCTGGGACCTGAAGGACTCCTCCAGGTCAGGACAGAGGTGGGGGCTTGCGGGAGTGATGAACATTCAGGCGAACGGGAGAGCATGTGTGAAGATCCTGGGGAGAAGAGGAATTAAAAGAGGAGCAACACCCATGGAGCATCACAGCAAGAAGGAGACGGGCAATAAACTGGAGAGTGCAGACCGTGCAGGACCTTGTAAGCTGGGTGAAGAATTCTGGATTATTTCTGGAGTAAGAGAGAGGCATCAAGCAGGAGAATTACATGATTTTATCCATTTTGAAAAGATCACTCCGTGTGATGAGTGGAGACTGAGCTGGAGATAGGGTGAGGATGGATGGATGGATGGATGCATCTGCACTAGTCCACACATAAAGAATATTTTTGGTGGTGGTGGTTTTGGGCAGTGAAGATGGGAAAGGAGAGCCCATTGGACACATATTTTGGAAGGAGAACTGAAGAGTCTGTCATTGGGTGGACTGGATGTGTGGTTTATGCTTTCTCTAGAAGGCCCTGCAGTTAGTTTTGGAGCAGGTTCAAAGGACACTAGATGAGGACACCTGATGGGGCTTCAGTAACATATCCACACTTGCCAGAAGCCAATTCCAGCATGTCAGCAAGGGCTGAATTATCTGGGAATGGCTAAAAGTCATTTCCACAAACCTGAAAAGAATGCAACCTGTGGGTCACGACCATCGGAAAACACATATAGCATATCAGATATTTACATTACGATTCATAACAGTAGCAAAATTACAGTTATGAAGTAGCAATGAAAATAATTTTATGGTTGGGGCTCACCACAACATGAGGAACTGTATTAAAGGGTCTAGGCATTAGGAATGTTGAGAACCACTGCATTAAATGATTGCTTGCTGCCAGACAGCTCAGGGCATCTTAATCTACATGTTATTGCCTCCTACTGGCCAAACTCCTGAACATCGGTAGGCAAATTCTTCCAATCTGACCATGGATTCTGTACCTAACCCTACCCTTTGAAGTGTATATCTCTACCTCACCTTAGGACAAATTGCGTTGATAAATAGCAAGGGGTCCTGAGACGAGGAGAACTTTGTTCATTTTAGCTAAGCTACTCTGCCCCCCAAATGCCTTTCTGCCGGGAGCCGGTCCATCCTTGCTGTTTCAAGGGACCTGGCATATATGGCATACTGTTCTTAATATGTTTGCTCACCTTCTTGGCGCTGTGTTTTAACCAAGGTCACCTCTCCGAGAAAGGTTGTTTCCCCAGGTAGGGATTTTCCCCTTAAGTTAGGGAGGGAATAAAACCCCTCAACTAAGTGCCAGGCAGGTAATTAATCACTTTAACTATGAACAATCATGCTTAAGCTACATAATCTTTACTCCCTGGAATGGAGATAAGAAACGCCCTAACCTTTGTAATAGAGATTGATAGGATTGAATCAATTGGTATAAATACAGATGTAACAAGACAGAAAGAGACAGAACTTAGAACACAGAACCAAGAGAGACAGAACCTAGGCACAGAACCTACACAGAACGTTCTCTAGAGACAGAAGAACTTCGCTGGAGAGAACATGGCAAAAGATCCTGGACTGAACCTGACTACAGAAATTGGCAAGAGAACCTGACTAGAACCTGGTGACTGAACCTGGCTGGAGAACCTGGAGAACCTAGCAAGAGAACATGGACACAGAACCTGGCTGGAGATCCTAAGCAGAACCTCTCTGGAGATCCAGACCAGAACTTGGTTGGAGATCCTGGCTGGAGATCCTGGCTAGGCTGCTGATCAACTGAACACTGTCTCCGTGTCCTTCCTTCTTCGCCGACTCCGTCTACGCCTTTGGGAACCCCTGGACCTGCTGGGGTTGGACCCTGGCACCTTTCAAAATTATGCTTCATCTCTGGACTCTGTATTAAGTTACACACAGCCCTTCTCCAGATTGCTGAACCCTTCTAGATGCTGGAAATAGAACCCCGGCACACAATCAGACCAAAGATGATGGATTATTGTAGAACTGCTATTTCTCCCTTTAATTAGGTCAATGTTTGCTTCATATATGTTGGGGCTCTTTTGTTTGGTGTGTAGATACATATAATTGTTATATATTTTTGATGAGTGGACCCTTTCATCAATATATAATGTCCTTCTTTGTTTTTAACTTAAAATATATTTTATCTGATGTTCACATTGCCACCCCAAATCTTTTGTTTACTATTTGCATGGAATATCTTTCCTATCCTTACGCTTTCAACGGATTCGTGTCTTTGGGTCTAAAAAAAAAAATCTCTTGTAAGCAGCATGTAGTTGGGTCATTAAAAAAAAGTCCATCTTGTCATCTCTGACTTTTAACTGGTGAATTTAATTATAGGTTTTTAACAGCTATAAAATTTCTCTTTCACTACATATGGTTTGTTTTTATTTGTCTCAAGGTATTTTTCTAATTTTCTTAGTGATTTCCTTTTTGACCCATTGATTCAAACTGATTAGCAGGACTTGCTTCTGCCATTTTGCTATTTGTTTTATTTAGTTCTTATATCCTTTTTCCTCCTCATTTCCTCCAAAAATGCGTTCTTTTTTTTTTTTTATTCCTAGTGAAAAATGTTGGCTCTCTTCAAATTTTTCTGTATATTTTAAAATCTATTTTTAATGGTTACCATGGAAATGAAATTACAGTTACTATCTTAAATTAATACCATCTAGTTTGAATTGATACCAATTTAGCATTAATAATATACACTAACTACTCCTATCCAGCTCTGTACCTCTCTTGATGTTGTTATTGTCATAAATTTCATCTTAATACATTATGTGCCCCTTAACATAAGTTTATAATTACTAGTATTGTTTTATACATTTGGGTTTTAAATCTTAATGAAAACAAAAGAGTAATAAACTAAAACTATAATAATGGTAGCTTTCACAGGTGTCATTTTTTTATTAAAAAATTTTTTTTTAATTGCCATGTTCAAGTTTTCCTTGAGATGTTGGGCATATTTGGGTCACATCAGCTGTCAGGCTTCAGTTCATAGTGAGTACATATGGAGTCAGCAGTATATTGGGGTCAACATTCATACATTCATAACAGAATGTGGAAAGCTCTGCTTTTAGGCATCTACACCCACAATTTTTGCCCTGGCTTTACCCAGATTCATTTTTTTTGCTCTTTTTATATAGTATATATTTTATTAGTTTACACTAATACATTCTCATATTACAAAGGCAATTTAGTATACGAATCTTTCTTTTGATATTTGAATAATCTGAAATAATTTAGAACTGTACATTAAAAACCCTCATTTGGATAATAAAGACAAGGTAAAGAACAAAAATTTTCCATCTTACAGGTGGACATTGAAGTGGACTTAATTTGTTGTTCTTTTTAAAAGCTTAATTAAAATGAATCAAAACATTTTTTTTTTTTTTTTTTTTTACACCAAACTAGTGTTCCCTGGCACCATTTCCTGCTGTTTTGATGCAGGTTCTTCTTTTGTCTCTTTCTTTTCTTGCTCTTTTTCTGGTCTAGATGTACCATGTTCATCCTGCTATCAATTTAGTTTTCCCCCCTGAAACTGTACTTTTCCTTTAGCAGGCCCAGTCAGGGCAGTTTTTTCCCTTTCCTTTTCCCTTAAATCTGCAATTTTTTAAACTTACATTTGTTTAGGGATTCCTGATGATCTATGATTTTTTTTCAATGTTTATTTTTTCATATCTTCATCTAGTACTTCCCATATCACTTGTTTGTTCCTTAATTAATAAGCTTACCATTATTTCCATCATTGGCTTTATCCAGTGCTTTCTTAGCTTTTTCTTTAAATAGAATTATTTCCTCTTTTGCTCCTCTGAAAAAGTCTACCCATTTTATTTCACCATGATCTGAGGAAAGGATGTGCATCTGGGTACCCTGAAAATTTCAGCAAGCAGCTAATCTTTTCTTCTTCAGACTTCATTTCAGCATTTTCTGCTAACTTTTGTTTTTCTTCTTGCTCATTTAGCTCATAATTTAGCTTCCACTTTACTTTGCTTTCTTCATGTGTTTTTTTCTTTTCACAGTAATATTTCTTGAAAAATATTAGCAGATTTGTGTCTTTATACTTTTGTCCAGGGATCTCCACAGCTTTTTAGCAGATTCAGTGCTATTAAGCACAGCAAATATTGATTCCTCAAATGTTTGTGCAGTGTTCTTCTCATCTGAATATTTAGTATTTGACCTTTATCTTCTAACTATTCTTTTTTGAAATCCTTTTTTTTAAATAAAATATTTTCTTTCTTTTTTAAAAATATATTTTTTAATTGATTTCAGAGAGGAAGGGAGAGGGAGAGAGAGAGATAGAAACATCAATGAGGAGAGAGAATCATTGATAATTGACCTCCTGCATGCCCCCTACTGGGGATGAAGCCCACAACCTGGGTTGTGCCCTAATTGGAATCGAACCATGACCTCCTGATTCATAAGTTGATGCTCAACCACTGAGCCACCGTGGCTGCTCTAACTATTCTTTTATGCCATCAAGGATTGCATCAGTAGGGAAGCCTTTAAAATAAACAGATATGTATTTTACACTATTTTTATTTATTTACTTTTTTTCCTTTGTTGTTAAATTTATTGGGGTGACACTGGTTAACAAAACTATACAGCTTTCAGGCACACAACTGTACAACACATCATCTGTACTCTGTTTTGTGTGTTCATCACTCCAAGTCAAGTTCTGGGGAAATGCCATCATTTTTATACACAGTCACGTCAGGGAGGCATTTGTTTGGAGATTTTCTGATTTTAGTTTTATCTTCACTTATTTCTATGAGTTCTGCCTTTGATTTGCTCAATGATCCTACTATTACATTAAAGTGTGCTAGAGGGTTTAACCTATTGAATTTTATCATTATTTTCAAAGTTATCCAGCCTTCATCCATTTTGATTTGTTCCTTTAAAAACTTGTCCCATGGCAAAACTGAAGCCACCAAAGTAATACTCAATTTGATGAGAGATTTTGGCCTCCAGAGCAGCCATTTTTTCATCACTATTTTTGGCCATCATGGCTATCTTCTTTTTTTAAAAAAAAAAAATATTTTTATTGATTTTGTTAGGGGCAAAAATAAAATATTGGAGCTAGCTATGGTTATGGTAAATATTAATCATGAGTGCCTTGTGTTGGTTAAAGACAGGACATTCTGACCTGGCTGGGAGTAGTATGCCCCCAGGACCTGGGAGTCAACCTTGGACCTGGGAATCAACCTTGGAACCATTCTCATTCAATAATTGTCTATTATCATGGAAAGATTAACAACTTTGTTGCCTAAACAATGGAGTCCCACCCCAGCCTCCTACTTCCCCATGCCAGTAATCCCTACTTCCCCATGTAATCCCTGGTCCTACCCTATGTAAGCAGCAGGGGGCGCTGCAGAGCAGATTTTCACGGATGACCTGCTGCTCTCCCATACTGCCAGCAGTATTGGAATACATGCTCATATATGATTCAACACTGTCTCTGCTTAATTGGCTTAAGTATTGACAGGCAGCAGAGACCCTTTGATTGTCCACTTACAATTTCAGAGAGGAAGGGAGAGGAAGAGAGAGAAACATTAATGATGAGAGAGAATCATTGATTGGCTGCCACCTTTATGCCCCACACTGGGGATTGAGCCTGCAACCCAGGCATGTGCCCTGACAGGGAATTGAACCATGAACTCCTGGTTCATAGGTTGATACTCAACCACTGAGCCATGCCGGCCAGGCAGTTGTGGCTATCTTTAAGGTCTCGGTCCTGCAGAGCCAGGCCACAGGATCACTGAGAGCAACTGACTGCAGTGTCTCATCTTCCCCCAGATTCAATTAAAGAGAAAAGAGATTTGTGGTTTTATCTTTTATTTCTTCTCTTCTTTATTTCCATCCCATTTTCTTTTTCATTTTTGTTCCTCTCTCACTCTCTCCAGGGAGAGTAGACATGTAGTTCTGTACCTGTGAGGGAAGGAGGTATCTACGACTTTCCATTGAATTCTCCCCGTTTTGAGCCCGATGCCTCATCTCTGTATTTTGCTGTCCCAAGCATGTCTAAGTGAGGGGACTCTCCAGAGACTTAGTGGTTAGTCTGCAACTCCCCCACTTGAATTCTGAGCCATGGTTTTCTTCACTTTGGCCCATCAGTTACTGAGCCTACATCTGCTTCCAGAGCACAAAAAGTATTGAAATCTCTTGTCAACTGACATCCTCTCTCATAATAATTTTATGTCAGTTCTTGTTTCAATAATGTTGTGTAATAAACAACCATTCTATTTCCCAGTGATGTAACACGACCAACTCCTCCCCCTGTCCTCCCCCTCCCCCATGGATCAACTGGTCAGTGGTGGAAGTTCCTAAAATTATGTTCCAATTATTTTATTCCTTGAACATATTTTAAATTGTCCTCTTTCAAATGTTTCTTTTGCTTTTTTTCCTGTGATTATATTTTGCAGAGAATCCATTTAAAACTAATTTTAAACAAACGTACTCAAGCCTATTTATGTTGCCATTCAGCGACCTTGTTTTTGAACCAGGTGTAGCAGAATAACTGGATGTGATAACATCTGTGGCCACTATTGCAGAATTGCCCTTTTCTAGTCCATATTAAAAAATTCTAATGAAGTCTCACAAAAGAAAAAAAGCTAAATCAGTAGTTTTCATTCTACCCATATATAAAGTTATTGGCAACATTTTGCTGTGTAAATAAGAACCCTTTAGCCCTCTGTCAGATGGCTTATTTTCCTGGATGGCTTGAGGGCTGGAGAATGTCCATTTAAACTGCCAAAGGTATAGCTGAGATTACTCCAGGCAAAATTGAGAAGTGGTTCTTCCCCATCTGTACTTACCTGAGGCATGCAGTGTCTCATGCTCCTCTCTTCTGAACCGCCCCCTGTTCTGAGAGAGGAAATGTTATTATGGTGAAGGTCTCGATGATGGATGGAACATTGTTAGCCCTCCCAGGATTCTGCATTTTGGCAGGAATCAGGGCCTTTAGCTGAAGAAGTGAGAAAGCATCATTATTGGGACCAGCCACGGTAGAGGACAGATAAAGCAGATCACCTTTCCAAACACTATCATATTGTCAGTCTTTCATGACTTTGTGTATTGATTTCACTTTTCAAGTTTTTAAAGTTGACTTTACCTTTTTTATAATTTCACTTCTTGATGTCTTAATGGAGCCTTCCATGCTATTTTGGCTAGAAAGAGAGGTCCTGTATTGTTTTCCATAAATAATTCAATGGTGGCAGTGAACATTAGGCGTTTGGCTGAAAATTGTACCTATGGGTTGTATTTTCAGGTTACTGCTCTGGTTGTCTAGGTCTAGTTCATTGTTTGCCTCGCTTGCTTATTTTAGCTTTGATTTGTGGGCTTCAGATAATTTATGTACCTTGGAAATATTTATCTATAATCAATATTTTCCTACTTCCCACTGAGTAGCATACAGTAAAAGATTAAATTATAATAACACTTTAAAAATAAAATTCAGAAATTGGAAGCTATGTGATAGGAGCAATATTATAAACAACTAGTTATAAACAATAGGCTTTGAAGTCAGACAACCCTGGGAAAACTAACCTTTCTCAGTCTTGGTCTCTTTCATGTAAACTGGAAACAACAATCATATCTACAACTTGGGGTTATTGTACCAAAATATTTAGCTTGATGCTGGCACATTGGCACAAATTCATAAATAGAAGCTATCGTTATCATGTGGTTAGGAGAACAAATAAATGTACCAATATCTCAGGCTTCTCTAGTTCCTATGATTGTGCTTTTTAATTTACAGTTTCTTGGAAGGCCAGGCAAAAATATGGATGCATTAAGTAAGGTAATCCCTGAAGTTTTATGGAGTGTGACTTTTGTTAGCCAAACTTTTCTTGCTTGCCAAAGCATTCCCCAAGAATTTTTAATGTTCAAAAAGACATAGAATTTCTAAATAGAATTTTGATGAAGGGCTAGTGGAAGCTAGGGTGAGAGTAATGACTAAAATTTAATGAGTGCCCACTTTGTATTGATAATCTGTTTTAGGGAATGAACATATTTGATTTTCTTTAATGCTCTCATTAATTGTATCAAAGAAATACTGTTTATGCCAATGTGTTAATGTGCTAGAATATTCTATTTATAAATGAATAAATTAAGAACTCTAACTAAGTTCAGATTCATTTAAACCCTTAGGTCTGGAATTTGAATCTAGGCCTGTCTGATGCCAAAGCTCATGGTCTTCCTATGCCAACATTCACCTACCTTGCCTACCCCAGAATATTGAGTGAACTGGAGAGAAGAGAGTCCACAAAATGTCTAGCTATGCCTAAGTCACCATTGAAAAAATGTTTTTGTCTTCACCGACATTGGCTGCAGATGTGGTGAGATTTCCTGGGCCCATTTCTCTCTGATCACTCTGTGTCTCAGTAACTTTCATCTTCCCTGCAGTCTTCATCTTGGACATTTTCTCTAGTTTTTTCAGGATTTAAAGGAAGCATAATAGTCAGCTGTATATTCTAATGTCTAGAATATACTGAAATAGGACACACATAAATTTAGTAGGAAAAAAAAAGCAGCAGTTCATTTTTCCTTGTATTCTCACTCTTCTCTCTCTCTCTCTCTCTCTCTCTCTCTCTCTCTCTCTCTCTCTCTCTCTCGTATCTGGAAGCTTGATTCCTTCCGCCAATTGTGGCTCTTATCATTGCTGTTACTTTTGTTTTCTTTCTTTCTGGGAAAAGCTAAATTTCAAGTCGATTTGCCTTTTGAAAACCCTCCCCTTCATAAACCCATCAACATACTTTCACCTTCCACCCATCTCTTCTCAGTGTCTCCTGAGAGTGACAACAGCTGTCAGAAACATCTGCTAGGGCTTTCATTTCTACCCACACGTTCAATCGAGTAATCTTATCTCCATTATCTGATAGGAAAGGAGATATTATCCTAGCTGCATAGAAAATGTTCTTTTTAACAGCACGACTGAAGCTCTAGGATGTGTTCTTCATATGTTGAGCCATAAAAACACAACAAATGCTATTTTAACCTGCAGCCACCTGGAGCGGCTTCCCAGGCTCTCTTTGCATGATTCTAGTGATTGCTTTAAGTATTTGCCTGGTTGAATGACTTGAAAAAAATGGGGAAAAGATTTAGTGAGCCCAGTGGTAATGATGAAGCTACAGACTGGAAGAAAATATCCGCAATACATATATTAAACAAATGGCTTCTATCTAGAATACACAAAACAAAACTAAAAATCTATAACTACAAAGTAAGACAACAGCCAAGCAACAAACAGGCAAAAGATTTAAACAGATACTTCACAAAAAAAGATGAGCAATAAGCACATAAAAAGATGTCCAACATTGTTAACCACCAGGGAAATCCAAATTAAAACCACAGGAAGTATTCCAATATACTCAAAGGGATATTATTAAAAATATTGACAATAGCCAGTGTTGGTGAGGATGTGGAGCAATTGAAATGCTCCTATATTGTTGATGGAAATATAAAATGGTACAGCCAAGTTGAAAATAGTTTGACAGTTTCTTAAAAAGTTAAACATACACTAATATATAACTCAACCCCATACCACTTTATATTTAGCCAAGAGAAATAAAAACTCTGTCTACACAAATACTTTAACATAAATGTTCATAGCAGCTTCATTTGTGATAGCTCCAAACTGGAAACAACCTGTATGCCCATTGACAAGTGAATGAGTAAATAAAATGTGGTCTCTCCATAGTGCTGAGGGCATACCATTCAGCAATAAAAAGAATCAGACACCTAACTGGTTTGGCTCAGTGGATGGAGTGCCAGCCTGCAGACTGAAGGGTCCCAGGTTCGATTCCAGTCAAGGGCATGTACCTGGGTTGCAGGCACATCCCCAGTGGGGGGTGTGCAAGAGGCAGCTGATCGATGTTTCTCTCTCATTGATGTTTCTAACTCTCTATCCCTCGCCTTTCCTCTCTGTGAAAAATCAATAAAACATATTAAAAAAAAAAAAGAATCAGACAACCAATTCATTCAACTACCTGGGTAAATCTTAAAATCATTATGCTGAGTGCAAACTATGTATGAGTAACACGTGCTGGATCACCTTTCATGTGTATCAAGCTTCCAGATACACACACACACACACACACACACACACACACACACATATGTCCTTTCCATGTCAGGAAAGGACATCTTGAATACACAAAATTGGTGGGCTCAGGGACAATAATTTCTATAGCAATTGGATACATCATTCCAATAGCCAGAAAAAAAGAGGAGGTATAAGTTTTCTCTCTTGGCCGCGACCAGCATGGCTAGAGAGCAGACAAGTCCTGAGTAGGGGTGGCTGGGGATTGAGAAAAAGAAAAAAAAAAAAAAGAGAGAGAGAGACACAAAGACTTTAAATAAAGCTGCTGCCAGGTGGGATGCTGTTCTTAGATGGAGAGACAGTGACCCAGAGCTAGGGCTGTGTGGATTATATACAGCATGATACCAGGAAGTTTTACTAGAGTGTAAGACAAAGGAAATTATGTGAAATCATGGTTAAAGATCAAGCTGCAATTCTTCATTCTTGTGGCTTCTTTGTAATTGTCACTCCTGGCTGAGCCTGGATAATTGCGTCAGTTCCTGGCACCTGGCTGAACTTAGATAATGAAACCCACCCCCTGGCGCCTGAGCTAAAGGTCAGGCTGACAACATACCTGCCTCTGGCAAGGTATGTTTCCAGGACATGGCTCTGCTAATGCCACTGGACTCAGCCGACAATTAGCTCATGTACCTTCCCAGGCACTCTCTATAAGGAGGCAAATGGTGGCCATAGATACTAGTGAGTACAACCAAAGTGAGTCTTAAGGACTCCTAGAACTGTGTGGGGACATGTTTTAGGGTGGCTGGAATTTCTGCAATTGTGGATACAGATGGAGACAAAATTTTCTGTTCATATTGCCTCTCTAATTTCTTCCAGAATATTATACCTGGCAACATATATTTTAAAAATAAACAAAAATAATCTTAAAGCACACCAACATGAAACCAGTCAGCAATAATGCATACATTAAGGAAATTATATCATGTTATAGGTTAAAAACAATGTGTGTGATATTTTATAGAGTAATAAAGCATTATTCTTACTTTCATTAAAAGTCAGAAATTTTGTTATTTCAATAGAGGGCTCTGTTCATTCTTACCTAAAATTTTGTTTAATGAGAATGCTATTAATATCCTTTCTTCTCTCTTTCTCGTGAGCTTTTAAAAATCATTTTATTTTGTACATAATATAAAATTTACCATTTTATTAATTGTCAAGTGGCATTAAGTACATTCACAATGTTGTGCAACCATCATCACTCTTCATTTTCACAACTTTTTTTATCATCCAAAACTGAATCTCTGTACTCATGAAACAATAACCCCCATTACTTTCTTTCTCTAGTCCCTGGTAACCAGTTCTACTTTCTGTCACCATGAGTTTGCCTATTTTAGCTATCTTATATAAATAAAATCCCACATATTTATCCTTTTATGTTTGACTTATTTCACTTAGGATAGTGTTTTTAAGATTCATCCATGTCATTATGTGCATCAGAATAGTAATCACTGAATAAAATTTCATTATATATTAATTCACTAGCATCCCAGTGCATGGATTTATGTACATTGAAAATAAATTAATTAGAAGAAATATTTTAATATCGCTATTTGTGTCTTGCTAATGAAAAGAAAATAGGATTCTACCGAGTTTCCTATCTACCTACTCCAGGACTTCTGTGAGGATCAAATGAGATGAGGCATGGGAAAATGTTTGGTTAAGCTGTAAAATGTTTACATCTGGCGATAAAGCAAGTTGGGTTCCTGGGCTGAAGAAACTCCAAGGAGGCTAGTCGCTAGGGAGGGGAAGCCGGGTGTTGCTACATGACGTCATTACCCCGTGCCCACAATGACCCATTTCCGGGCTGGGCTGTGGGCCGCATTTTGCACCATGGGGTCTTGGCAGCATTGGCTGTGATTTGGTGGGGTGTCACTCTGGGGTGGTGACGGGGCCTGTGTCCCACTTGGGGGAAGCCGAGTGTTAGTTTGTTGGCCCAGGTCCGTGGTGCCGTTTATTTTTAAATGGCCAGTGGGCGTCATGGCAGCTCCTGAGTCGAGCGCCTGCCCCCTGGTGGTCAGTGTGCATCATAGCGACCAGTTGGACGGACAGGCACTTAGACTTTTATATATATAGATATGTCCATAGACATTTCGGTTGCTTCCACCAAAATAGCTAACTCTAACCCCAACCCTAACCTTAACCCTAGTCCTGACTGGATGGTTTTGGCTATTGTAACTAATTCTGCTGCGATCATTGGTGTATGAATATCTGTATGAGAGCCTGCTTTATATTCCTTTGTATATATACCTACAAGTGACATTGCTAGAACACATGAACATTCGATCCTTCCTTTTTCTTTTTCAGGAACTTCCATACTCACTAACTTTCAAATAAAATTTCACTGTTGCTGGTTCGCCTTCTCCTCATCCTCTGAGGAGTGCTTGACCTCTGCCTTCCCATTCCCAGGCATATTATAAAGTCGAAATAGGCGAATTATAAAGTAGAGAGAAGAATCAAATGAAGGGAAGAAACCGGGGAGGCTTCCTATTGGCCTGGTTAAGCTCCAGGTGTCCTTTGGTAATGGAGCATTCAAGTAATAGGCAAAGTAGAAATAAAGCCAAGAACTAAGACAGCATCCATGACAAAGAGTTAGGGTAGGACTGAAGGGGTGAATGTCAGCGGCTTGGCAAGGGAGAGGCACTGGAGCGGTTGCACGATGCAAAGAGGCCTGGAGGAAGGAAGCTTGTTGGAAGTATCACTGCTGTGGGCTGTGAATTGGAACTGCTAATTGTTTTTACATAAACCTGAGGCTTGGAATTCCTCCTAAACTTCTCTTGATTATTGGATTGATTTCCTGGCATTTGGCAATCTGCTGAGACCTGGTTATATGAAGCCCCTAGATATATAAGAGTTACGCCTGATTGGACAATGTAGCTAAAGTTTCTGCTCTGATAGTAACAAATCCCAAATACCTCAGTAAATGAAAACAAAAACAAAAACAACAAGAAAACACACACACCCCACTCAATGTATGTTTCCAGGGAAAAATCGCAGGCTTATAATAAGACATTAATTCTTTTTTACTTAGTACTTTAGGGTACAACCAGTTAATTAAACAAATGTAGCTGTTGGAAGATTATTTTCCTTGCCTGTAGCACAGAGTTTCAGTTCTGGCTTTAACTGGAGTTGTGCATTTCAATATTCATAAGTCTGAAGTGCAAAATCACAAACTGGGACTTTTTCTGTATAAGATACCACCCAGAAAAAAATATCACCATTTATTTGGAAAAAACAATATGGTGTGTGGGATGGAATGAAGTTATGGTAACAAAATTTTCCTAACCCTAAATTGGGCTGTGTTCTGACACATGGTTTGATAAGGCAAAATATTTTAAATCAGCAGAGTCCGGAAAAAACCTAGGACATATGGCTGCCTTAGTTTTGATACTAAAACAGGATTTTTTACTCAGTTATAATCTTTTCAGTAAATTAAACAGCATTACCCTGGTACATTCATGGATTCCTTGATTTATTGATTTAGTCACTTCCTAGCAAGGTATAGCATCCCCTCAACGTATGTTTCCAGCCTCATCTTTTGATTCTACTCTCTCTCACAGCCTGTCCTCAACCCTTTCTAAACTACTTAGCTTTGCTGGATATGCCATGCTCTCCATACTTTTGCATGTATAGGTTCTACTCTATGGAATACCCTTCCCTGCACTCTGTCTGGATAATCTCTGTTAATTGCCCTGTTTAGGCATCATCTCCTAAGGGAAGACATCTTATATCACTTCTTACCCTTATTGTTTTGTCCCAGTGCTTTCTCTGTGCCTCCAAGGTATCCCTGTAAAACTCAATCACAGTGTATTTCACATAGTACTATAATGTTGATTTACTTTGTATTGTCTTTCCAGGATAGTAAACCATTCAAGAGTGTATTAGTTTGCTGGGACTGCCATAACAAAAAACATCTTAGTGGCTTAAAAAACAGAAATTTATTTTCTCAGAGTTCGGGAGGCTAGAAGTTCAAGATCAAGGTGCTGGCAGGTTTGGTTTCTTCTGAGGCCTCTCACCTTGGCTTGTGGATGGTGGCCTTCTGGCTCTGTCCTCACATGGCCTTTGTTTTATGCACAGAAGTGTCCGCAGTGTCTCTTTTCTTATAAGGAAAACAGTCATGTTGGATTAGGGTACCACTCTTATGAGCTCATTTAACCTTAATTATTTATTTATAGATCCTATCTTGAAATACAGTCACATTGGGGGTTATGGCTCTAAAATATTAATTTGGGAATGGGAGCACAATTCAGTCCACAACAGAGGGCAAGGACTATTTCTTACTAGAGTTTATATCTCTACCTCCTATTAAAGTACTTTAAGCAATGAACAAAGGATTAAAGAATCCTGTTACTAAAGGATCAAATAACAAATGAATGAACAAATGAATAAAATGAAAGAAGACTGTTCTAATTGTCAAGGTTTGAAGGAATCAGGACTTAAGAGAAGATAGTCACAGGGTTGATAATTGAAACTGTAGTAAAGGATATGAAGAGAGAGAAAGAGGGAGAGAGAGGGAGAGAGGGAGAGAGAGAGACTGTAGAGAAAAAAGAAAAATGTTGCAAATTGGGAGGGATAAAAGAGGGATAGGACATGTCAGAAAAGATGATGAAGATTAGCATATACTAGACCTGAAATGAGTGAGTTTGTGATGTAAGAAAGGGAAATCAACAATGTTAAATAGTGAAGGAAGATGAGACTATTGGATTTAGTGCATTATAAATAATTGATGCACAACTACCAGAATGGCTAAAGTGAAGAAGGAAAAAATACCAATTGTTGGGGAGAATACGGAGCAACTAGAATTCTCATATATAATGCTAGTTAGATGTATCTGTTACAACCACTCTCGACATGGCTTAGCAGTATCTATAATATTAAAATTAAATATATAAATACTCCCTACCCCCCAAAATGCCACCTCTAAATGTATGCTCAACAAAAATGTATACACATGTTTATTGAAAGAGATGTACCAGGATGTTCATAGCAGCACTATTCATAAAATCCCCCAGACTGAAAGCTGCTCAAATGCCCCAAAGTGGAATAGATCACACATTGTAGTATATTCACATAATATAAACTTACAGAAAGGAGAATGAGTGAACTAAAATTAAACACACAAAAAATTGAAAAGCATGCAATCACAATGTTAGATGAAAGAAGACACATGAAAAAAGAATACATACAGTATGTTTCCATTTATAGGAAGTTTACAACTCAGTAGCACAAATGTATGGTGTCAGAAGTCAGAATAGTCAGTTAATTTGTTGCGGGAGGGGTCAGTATGTCATAGAGGACATGCCTAGGAAGTTAAGAATCCTGGTAATGTCTGTTGGTCTGGGTGCTGGTACATAGGTATGTTCAGTTTGCACACATTAACTGAGCTTTTCACTTATGATTTATCCATATAAATGTTTGCTGTATATAAATGTTTCAAAAGCAATAAAAATTCAGTGAGTAACAAAGTGATATAATATCGTGGTGATATTGCCTACAGGAGAAAATGTGTGTGTGTGTTTGAGAAAGCAATTCTGCAGAGATGAAACTATAAGTTTTTGCTGGTGGGATGAGTAAAGAGATATGAAAGTTTTTGTCTAGCTCAAGGTATTTGGCAATAGAAGCAACAAAAGAAAACAACTTATGTGTAGCTGGGTCAGAAAAAGATTTAATTTAATTTCACTTTGAAGGATGGTATCCTAGGAGATAAAAAAAAAATAATTTTCCCTTTACCCTGTAACTTATCTGGGGTCCTGAAACAAAATATAGATTAACAATAGAAAAACAAATACAAGTTTATTAACATGTACATAATACCCAGTGAAATGAAAATTGGCATGGCTCAATGGGATGACATATCATGAGATATGTCTTTGGAAAAGACAATTTTATATATATATATATATATATATATATATATATATATATATATATATATATATATATATATCTCAACAGGAAAATAGGAAGACCAAATATGAGATGAGTTGATTCCATAAAAGAAGCCATGGGTATGAATCTACAGGAACTGAGCAGGGCTGTCGAAGACAGGGCATTGTGAACATCACTCATTCACAGAGTCACCAGGAGTTGGCACAGACTCAATGACACATAATACATACAAAGATATGGCTTAAAATTCAAGCTTCAATAACCATCTTCAACCATCTCAAAGACAAAAGGGTGTGGGGGAGGCCAGTTAAGGGGAGGTGACCAAGAAAAGCACAGTAGACAGGATAAGATTGGTAATAAATATTTAAATCATAGCTTTCTCCACTGCTAAGATTCTCTTGTGATTTAGAGTCATCCTTCTCTTCCTGCTACAGAGAAAGAGACACTCACAAATGGAGATTTTCTTCATAAATTTCTCTTACAAAAGGGACTCAAGCTGTTTGCAGAGCTTCTGTTGTGTCTGCCATTTTTTCAGCATAATCCTTATGCCAAAGAAGCATATTTGGGGTGACATATTCTTGTCTCCTATGGTATCAAAGAAAGAGAAATTTGAGGTCCGGTTGAAGAGGAATGAGAAAACCAAGTCTCAGAGATGGTGTGAGGATGGGATTAGGGACTAAGGTAGAAACTGTGGGTCTTTAGAAGAGGACTAAGTCCTCTTCCTTAGAAATAGGAGGACCAAGGAGAGAGAAAATTGAGAACCTTATAGGTGTTTAAGTCCAGTCTAGAAGATTAAAATTGGAAGGTGGGTGTGGAGATGGGTCTTGAAAAGAGTGAAAAAACAAGCAATAATGTCAGCAGGTAACATACTTGTGAGACAAGAAAGGTATAAAAGTTTTGCATGAATTTATACGGAGACCCCAATGGCATGCTACCATGGTTTTATGGTGCAATGCTTTGGCATTCAGGGTGAAAAAAAGAGAAAGTGGCCAGAAGGGTTGCCTAGACAATGTTGGGCATAGTAAATATAAAAATGGTAAGCAACTCCAGGGTTTTGTGAAGGGCCTTTACAAAATATCTCTATGTGCTCTCCAGAGTCATTTGGCAGGAATTAGTTGAAGTGGCATGAGAGATGTAAAATTGAAGACTCTAGAGCAGCGGCTCTCAACCTGTGGGTCACGAACAATGAAAATACATCCTGCATTTCAGATATTTACATTATGATTCATAACAGTAGCAAAATGACAGTGATGAAGTAGCAACGAAAATAATTTTATGGTTGGGGGTCACCACAACATGAGGAACTGTATGAAAGGGTCGCGGCATTAGGAAGGTTGAGAACCACTGCTCTAGAGGGTCCAGGGAACTAAGGGTTAAGGTTAGTGGGGAGTGTGTTTGGTCCACGCAGGGAATGGGAGAGATGCCAGGCCAAACTTTCTGTGATCTCTGCTGCAGATTTCAGGTCCTTCCTAAATTTCAACTCTCTCACTCCTCTCACCCCAGAGTGAGCATTTTATTGTGGCCATAATCTCTCTACATAGAGCTCCTTATAAAACGAAAACTTGGGGTAATATTTTTTTAAAAGGATGAGTTCTTCAGATGTTATAACAGTGGTCCTCAAGATATGAACTCACACCTGGTGATTCCATCAGCCCCAAGAGTCCTATGACTCTAGGGAACATTTGGTCCAATTCTCTTATGCAAAAGAGATTGCTGACTCCAAGTGAAAGATCTCCATGCCACTGGAGAGCGGCAGCTAGAATGGGTTTCTTAACCCAGAAGCCAAGTCCCTTGTCTCTTAACATATTTTCAGATATATTCTTTTTATTTTTAAAAGTAAGCTTAAAAACATAATCTTTTTACTAATGGAACCATTGAACCAAGACTCATTTTAGCTCTTGGATTATTAGCCTCTGACCAGCCTTTCCCACAGAGCTGGGTTTTTATCCACATATAATCCTCTGTCACCATCATCATCATCTGTTGCTTCTACCCCAATTTCTCATAGTATTCACTTTTAGCACCATTACCCCAAATTGGTGAATTTCAGGCAGAATCGTCTGTGAAAATATCGGAGGTAAAAATAAGCCATTGTAGGCTGTTAATGTCACCCCAAGGCCTTGTTTGCTACTTTTCTGCTCATTTTACTGCACTTAACCCACTACAAAGGAACTGAACTATAATCAAATGCAATTTACCAGAGCTAATGGAGGGGCCAAAAGGCACTGGAAACAAAGACAGTGAATAATAAGAGATAAATGTAGGAAAAAGACAACGTATACATACATGCTTTTGAGATATCATACGCATTATACTAGTAAATATCTGCCCTAATAATTTTGCAGTTCAATTAAAGCAGTCTGTGGCCTGGGATGGGGAAGGTGGTGAAGCGAGATTACCCAGCGATAGTATGCGTTCGAACATTGGCAGAGGCAGAGAGAGAGAGAACTGTGATAGAGAATACAACAAGTAGAAAATTGAGCGTTGATTTGTGGCCAACTATCGTGGAAAACAGGCTGGTATATTTGAGCCAGGTTTGTATATCATGCTCATTTTCTCATTTAAAAAATTGCCAAGCTACTTTTATTCTGTGACTTATTTCTTCTCTGAACCACCTGAAAATGGACCTTATTTTTAGGTGAACTCCAGGGGAAATTTTGAATTCAGTATGGCTCTCAACTTTTACTCCTGCAGACCTGAACATGAGGCTTGGCACATGCCATTCTAATAAAATGGAACCAATCTTGACTGTCCTTGAAGGAGAAGGCTGGGAGACAGGCTGTGGCTGCCTCTGGATAAGACATTCTTTGCACCTTGACATCTCGTTTCTATAAAAAGGCACGGATCATTTTGCTAGACTCTGCAAATAAGTCAAAATAAATCAAGGTCTGCATTAGAATGGAAATCTCAATAACTTTTTTCATTGGATTTGCTTAGGTTGTACTTATAGCTGGGACAAAAGGGCAAACACAGAATGTGAAGCAAACAAACCATCTCCTTTTATGTATTTTAACTGTAACCGAAAAGTCAGCTATATAGAACCTATGGTTTGAATGCCTTCCAATGTGAGACAAACCTCAGTGTTCCTAGCTTTTCCCTTTTTACAATGTTCTTTCCTCCCTTGACCTTAACTGTCACATATGGTGTCATGTTGATCCATGACACATCCTTCCTCCTTGAAAGCTCATATCCCAGAGTCATGGTTTCTTAATATTTGGTTAAGTGCCACCTGCCAAGACCCAGTTATTTCTGTAGCCAATTAACTAGTTCACTGGTTCATGAAAGCTGTAATGCTTCTAGAAGCAATAAAATTAAAGCACAGTCTCTTTTTGAAAAGCAGGGCATTGGCTGTTGCTGTTGTCACTGTTAACTGTCTTTTGTGTCTGAGAAGCCCGAGGTATCAGGAGCTTTACCGTATCCTTTGATGTATGAAGAATCCAATTTAGAGCTTAGCCTGTGCATGTTTTTGAGAGACTAAGCCAGGTATTTAGGATAAGGGAGTGCTATTTGCAAGGACGTTTTCATAGCAGAGAAGATTGTTTGCCCTAAATGTAGCAGAAACTCGGTAGCTCTTCACTAAACCCACGTTTTCTTCCCTCTGAGCCCAGAGTTAGCTCACATTTTCCAGCCCTGCTTGTGGTTGGGTGTGGCCACATGATTGAGATCTGACTGACAGAATGTGCTAGAAGTCATGTTCATACTTCTAGGTCTGGCTCCATGCATGGTCTTTCCCTTCTGGCTTGATGCTGGCAAGCATGGTAACGTGGGGAACCTGGTATCTAAGGTGATGGAGACATAGGTAGCAAGAGCCCGGGTGCCTGGATCACTGCTCAGAGGACATGTGCCCACTGGAAATAAGCCTTGTGTGAGCGAAATAAACATCTATTCTTGAAAGCCACTAAGACTTAGGGTTTTATCTGTTACATCTTTAGATAGTTATTCCTTAACTAAAACTCTAAACCAGCATATGCACAAAATGAATGCATACTGACATTTTGACTCACTATGGCAAACAAGTTAGACTCACTTTTGTTAAAACAAACTTCTATACATTTGCAAGAGTTGCTGGGAGCCGGTCCATCCTTGCTGTTTCAAGGGACCTGGCATATATGGCATACGGTTCTTAATATGTTTGCTCACCTTCTTGGTGCTGTGTTTTAACCAAGGTCACCTCTCCGAGAAAGGTTGAATCCCCAGGTAGGGATTTTCCCCTGAAGTTAGGGAGGGAATAAAACCCCTCAACTAAGTGCCAGGCGGGTAATTAATCACTTTAACTACGAACAATCACACTTAAGCTACATAATCTTTACTCCCTGGAATGGAGATAAGAAACGCCCTAACCTTTGTAATAGAGATTGATAGGATTGAATCAACTGGTATAAATACAGTTGTAACAAGACAGAAAGAGACAGAACTTAGAACACAGAATTCAGAAGACAGAAGAAGACAGAACTCAGAACACAGAACTCAGGACACAGAACTCAGAAGAGAGCCAAGAAGACAGAACCTACACAGAACCTACAGACAGAAGAACTTCGCTGGAGAGAACATGGCAAGGGATCCTGGACTGAACCTGACTGCAGAGGTTGGCAAGAGAGCCTGACTAGAACCTGGTGACTGAACCTGACTGGAGAACCTGTACAGAACCTGGCTGGAGATCCTAAGCAGAACCTCTCTGGAGATAGAGACCAGAACTTGGCTGGAGATCCTGGCTAGGCTGCTGATCAACTGAACGCTGTCTCCGTGTCATTCCTTCTTCGCCGACTCCGTCCACACCTTTGGGGACCCCTGGACCCGTTGGGGTTGGACCCCAGCATCTGGCGCCCGAACAGGGACCCTTAGGTAAGCCCCCCATTCTCCCAGGCAAGCGCCCCACACTCGGGACGGAAAGGACTCCACCGTAGGAAGAGGGTGGATAGTCTTCACCAACTCCGTCCACACCTTTGGGGACCCCTGGACCCGCTGGGGTTCGACCCCGGCAAAGAGTCACACATTCCAAATCCCTGTTAAAACAAGTGTGTTTTTTTTTCTCCTAAAAGTCAGTTTATATTAGTGATCAGAAGGTCTCAGTGTGTAAATTACTCCTGAAAACATTGGGTAAGGATGATGATCACAGATTAAGATTAATGGGGTCTCTAATTGAGGAGGGAAAAATTGCATAAGAATATAATAATAAAGTAGCACACAAAACAAGGAAAAATAAAGTATACACATAGTGTAAGTTAATGATAAGAACTCAAAAAGCATTGTTACAGGAGGTGCGGGGAGTTTTGAGACTTGCGGGAGACATAGGAAGAGCCAGGGGCTGAATCAAGGTGGGGAACCAGTGCTGGCACTCAGGGAGCTGCCTTAATTTCTGTTTCCTTCTGAGGCTGCCTCAGGCCTGGGGACACAGACAGAGACCTGAACTACAATTACAGTGAGAGTGACTGTGTTTTTCACCGAAGGTCTCACCCAGGAGTTCTCTTGCACTTGTTGGAGATCTCATTATTAGGCTCCCCAGATGGACCTTAGCCCTTTCAGGCTGTTTGTATGGAAATAAACAAAGACTAACCATATGAGAAAAGCAAAGGCAATTTATTCAGAGCTTGTTATAGCAAGAGAGTCAGCCACTGTTACTTGCATTTTGGCAAAGACTCAAAGGCCCGCAGAGGTGTGGGAGAGCTTCAGAGAGGAGAAAAGGGAAGGCTCCTGTGTGCCCTGATCTGAGGCTGTTGATCTGGGGATGGTGGAAGCGGCTAACTAGAACTGGGGTGCCTATGGCATTGGTTAGGGGTGTGTATTCTCTGCTTGGAAATGAGGTAAAAATTCAGGGAAACTTTCAGTTATTAGTTAAGTCTTGACCATTTGAGGCCAATTGTAGGGAAGTTATTATTGTTATTATTACTATTATTATTATTATTTTTATGTTGTTAATCCTCACTGGAGGATATTGTTTTCCATTTTTTTAAAAAAGAAGGGAGGGAGAGAAATGAGGGTGGGAGAGAGGGAGAGAGGGAGAGAGAGAGAGAGAGAGAGAGAGAGAGAGAGAGAGAGAGAGATATCTCATATTGGTTGCCTCCCGCACACACTCTGACTGGAGCTGGGGTTCAAACCTGCAACCCAGGTATGTGCCCTTGACCAGGAATCGAACCCATGACCCTTCAGTGCTCGGGCAGACATTCTAACCACTGAGCACACTAGCCAGAGTGGGAAGTTATTGTTTAGCTTCCTGGATCGTCACTTTGACCCACTTCTGGGTGTCCAGGAAGACTATGTTACATTAAAAAAAGAAAAGAAAAAGGTGCATTAAGAAAAGCTCTGTAAAGAATTGAGTGTGACTATTGGATATGTATAAATTTGAGCATATTTTACTTTTTGAACCTCTTGATTTAGCCTGTTTTTAAATCAGAATAGATCTGGCCAAAAGTAGAAATGAAAATATTTTACGTTTTCCTTCTCATATTCCTCTTTCAGCTATTGAAAGAAAACACACCAACCCATTTAGTATTCTGGACACTTAAAAGACCTTCAAGTATCAGCTCTTTGGAAGCCCAGTGTCTTTAAATTTGCAGAACAGGCAGGCAGGGCATGATTCCATGTTTCCAACTCCCTGGGGCTCATTTCAGGGGTTTGATTAACTCTTTGGTTTGGCTCAGCAAAGAGAAGCCGAGTGTCTGCTTAGAAGAAGAGGCAGGGGGCATTCAAATGAGGACAGCTGTCTGCCAAGATCAAAGCAGCATTGCACATGTTAAGGAGTCTAAATCGCAGACCCTCGGATGGTTGTAGCACCAACTTGAAGCCTATTTGGACAGAAGTGGCCACTTGAGCAGCCTTAGGGTTGGGCAAAGGCTTCTTTGTTTCAGAAAGTGCCTCGCATTCGGAGGAGGGAATGTGAACTGAGGGAGCCCTCTTTTGGAGGAGGAAAGCTAAGGAGGAAAGTAAGGGAGAGTGGGAAAGACCACAGTCATGACTGGACAGAAGATGTAAGCCGAGGACTCTCAGTTTGCTTTCATTGGCAGAGGTACTCAGGAGAATGCCAGTCTGCATTTCTGAATTCAGATTGTGGGAAAACCAACAAATGTTTTTAAGATAAAAGGGTTGACTACCCACAGGGAGAAACTTTCCCCAAATTATCTAGATTATAAGGCTAGAATTTTTTCTCTTGTTTGTTTGGCTAAGATCAAGAATTCTTAAGGTAGGGATGAGGTGGGTGGAGGTGGGTTTCACATGTGTTGGAGGAGCTGGGAGCAAGCACCACCTGCTGGTGAGGGCATGAACACAGGGAGTGTCATCCAAATGTACTCCAAGGTGGTCCTGGGTTCACTTCCTTCGCTTTTCACAAGACCAACAGCAAAGATGATCCAAGTGAAATTAATCCATGGCTTTTCTGGAATGCTAACTCTGTTGAGTATGGTGAGCAGCTGCTGATAGGGCTCCCAGTGATCCCTCTCCTGGTATTCACACCTTTGCTTAATATCCTCACCTGGAATGTGGGCTCTATTCAGTGACTCACTTCTAATGAGTGCTGGGATGTCCTGTTCCCACTCATCTCTTGGCCTCTCACTTGTCTGCTTGATGGAACCCGCTGTCATGTTGTGAGCTGCAAAGCAAGGCAGCCTCAGGCAAATAGCCAGTAAGGAGCTGAGGCTCTCAGCCCAACAACCTGCAAAAAACTGAACCGATCCCTGACAATAACCATGTGAGGGAGCTTTGAAGTGGATCCTAGTTCTGACAAGCCTTCAGATAACTACAGTCTCTGTCCCCTTGATTTCATCCTGGGCAAGAACCTGAAGGAGAGGCCCAGCTAAACCATGCCCAGGTTCCTGAATTACAGGAAACGTGAGATGCTTCACTGCACCAATCTCCTTCTCCTTAACTCTGAACATCCACTTGGCTGCTGAGTCCTGTAGGGATTTCTCTTTCTTTAAAGTTTTCACCTCTTCTTGCCTCTCTAGTCTTATAGCCATAACCTATTCCAAGGAAAGTTCTTGGGAAATTACAGGAAAATAGATTAAGAGGCCTGACATTTGCAGAATGTCCTCCAGCCACTTATCCTCGTTACACCACCCTTGGTTCTTCCGGTTCATCAAATCTCATTTAGTTGTGCATCAGTTAGATTGCCTTTGGCTGCAAGTGACATAATATCCATAATAGTGGATTGTATAACCAAGGATTTATTTTTATCACACTATAAAGTCTAGAGTTAGGTGGTCAAGGATGTTATTCAAGCAGGCACTGGAAAACCTTGTAAAAGGCAAGAGAGTATTTTAAGCCTTGAGGGTTGTATGAACACATTGCCCTTGGAATGAGAAAGCATCCATAGAAAGTAGGCAAATAAATAATGAACAAATAAATAGCAGCCATGGACAATGTAAACAAATGAACATGGCTGTCTACCAATAAAACTTTATTTATGGACAATGAAATTTGAATTTGCACATCATTTGATTTGTTATAAAATATTCTTCTTCTTTTGATTTCCTCCCAGCCATTTACAAGTGTAAAAACCACTTCTCTTGCAGGCTGTATAAATGCATTCAGCAGGTCAGATTTGCTGACTTTCATGTTAGTCTCCTTCTATCTTCCTCCACTCACATTCTTAGTGCCTGGTTTGGGCTTCAGGCACACATCAGGACTGCTGCTGCTCCAGTCATTGGGTCGGCATTCCAGGCAAAAAGAAAGGAAGGGGAAGGAAGAGGAGTGTTGCCTAGATTAGATCATCAGAAGCCTTCCAGAATTCCTCAGCTTATGGCATAGCAGAACTGTGTCAAATTATTTTATCTGAGCATACTGCAAACCTGGTCAAATTTGGGATTCTGTTAGTAAGAAAGAAGAGAAAGAATGGGCATTAGAATGCAAATAGCAGAGTGTGCCAGAATTGAGTTCTTGCTTTATCCTTTGATATGTGACCCAGAGGCAATGTCCAAATGCATATTGTCTATAATAGCATGGAACTCTTAAAGCCTGATTATGCAAAGTATTACTGCTCAGTTCTCCAGTGGTAATTCCTGTTATATCAGGACACATTGGTGAGCTCCAGAAATTTGATAAGCAACCATTCAGAAATCTGACTAATGATTTTTATTATTGCCCAACAAGTTGCCAATGCACAAATATATGTGGGCACATTTAAAGCACCAAATACAGCATTAGCTAGTATATGCAGAATGAGTCTTGCCTGGGACAGCTTGTTATGGCTAATTTTACAAAAGCAGTCACTACAATGCTTACTTCAGTAGTTTGCCGTTCTTTCCTACTTTGAATCCTTCACTTTAACAGGTTTCCTTGAGATGGGTTGAAAATTAGGAATTAAGATAATTCTTCTTTTGTTGTTGTTTGTGTGCAAGTTCCATGGAAGTACCCCCTTTAGTAAACCTTTGGAGATAGTGACTAACCCCACAAAAGAGGGGACAGTTAGCCTTGTCCTTACTGTGAATGGCTAGAGAGAAATGACAGGGTCTCTGCCTACCTGCATCGTCTGCATATGAACAGAATTCTAGAGTCAATGGTCCTACAACAATGATACTTTCTAGAAAGGAGAGACATAAGATAGCTTATTAAAAGAGAGGACCCTAGCACATTCACTGGAGTATGGGCACTTAGAAACAAAAATCTATGAAAAAAATAGCATGACCGAGGTGATAAATCATTGGAATACAACCATTGACTTCTGACCCTCTGATGAGTTATGGAACTCAAACAAGATATTAATTTCTCTAGATCTTGGGTTCCACTTCTCAAAAACTGCTTTCTTTCATTTTAAAGTGATATAAACTAGCATATAAGAGCATAAGCTTTGGCATCAGACAGATCTGGACTCAAGTTCTAGCTCTGCCACATTCAATTTGGGTGAGCTTGGACAAGTTGCTTGATCCTTATGAGACCAAAATCCTCCTACTATAAAAAGGGACTAAAATGGGACTATTTTGTTTTCAGGACAAAGTGAGAAAATATATGTAATACTCTTAGCATAGTATCTGGTAACTAGTAAGCACTCAAAAAAAAAAAACATCACCTATTATGATTCTCCATATGATTCTTTTACTTAATATTTGCTAAGCTCCTTTGTGTAATACACTCTGTACATAAAACTCTGTATTTAAATCTACACTCAGAGTCACTTCATCATTAGACAAGCCCAGTCAGCCTTGCATTGTACTTTGGAATTCTCTTTCCAAATAATACTGAGTGCTTATGATGCACCAGCCTCTGTTTTAAGCATGTATTATTTTATTTTATATTATTTTGCATGTATTATTTTATTTTATATTATTTTGCATGTATTATTTTATTAAATCCTTATATACACCAGAAAGGAGTACTATTATTCAATGTAAGAAATGAGGAACTGAGGCACAGTGAGGTCATCTTGTCTAAATTCATTCAGCTGGTAAGTGGTGGAATGGGAATTTAAACCTCTAGGCTAGTGGTTCTCAACTTAGGGTGACCCCCTCCTCACGCCCTCCCCCACCAGGGGACATTTGGCCACATTTTTAGTTGACACAACTCAGGGGAGTGTGCTACTGGTGTCTGTGGGTAGAGATGAGGGCTGCTGCTAAGCATCCTACAGTGTACAGGAGAGCTTCCGCAACAAGGAATTATGCAGCACAAATGTCAAGTGCTGAGGGTGAGAAACCTTTCCTGGCCTGTCTGTTTCCTGAGCTCATGTCCCAGCTATTTCTTTATCCAGCGTCCATATGTTTTCTACAGAGAGGACAGCGACAACTTAAAGACAAAGTGATATTTCTGTGGGTTTCCTCATGTCTTGTGCACCATTCTGAACAAAAGTTAGGAATAAGTAAGGAATCTGAGAATGATTGCTATTTTGTTTTTTGAAGAGGTTAATTGTGAAATAAATACCATTTAAAATCTGAATTTAATATAGTTCTAGAAAAAAAAAAAGGTCTCCCCCTTCGAATCAAAAATAGCAAGTGTCTGCGAGTGCATGAAGGACTGGAAAAGGCATGCTAGAGTGATGCTCCAGTGAAAGTTCGAAATGCTCAGCGGTGGCCTCTGTGGGTGAGTACAGTGCCAAGAAAGAGAGAAGACATGAAGCAGATGCCAGCTTCCTCCGAAAGGCCAAAAACCAAAGAACCAGCTCCTTGCTTTGTGTCATAACATCTGCTGTTTAAGACTGGGTATTGCAGGTGTGAAATTAAGATGGGAGATAACACATTACTCCAAGAAAGTGATAAAATAAATGTTCTAAAATCATTTGGAAAGCCACTCTAGTTGGCTTTTGTTAAAAGATAAACTGAGGCATATTAAACATTTTTAAAGAATGTATTTGAGCAAAAATTGATTCTTATTAGGTAGCCCCAAGCTGGAAGTGGTTAGGAGAGTTCCATCTGTAGGAGCCTCGGTAAAGGAAGAGGTGGAAGCAAAGTAAGAAAATTATTTGAATCACTAAAATGATCTAAGGCACCATAAAAATGACAATTGCAATAATAAATACTATTGTAATAAAAGTTAGATTAGCAGATTAATAAGGAAACAAATTATAAGGAATCTTTTGAAAGTAATTTTATTTTTATTTTTTATTAAATCTTTATTGTTCAGATTATTACAGTTATTCCTCTTTTTTCCCCCCATAACTCCCCTCCACCCGGTTCCCCTCCCACCCTCCGCCCCCACTGTCCTCATTCATAGGTGCACGATTTTTGTCCAGACTCTTCCCGCATCCCCCACACCCCTTTCCCCCCCAAGAATAGTCAGTCCATTCCCTTTCTATGTCCCTGATTCTATTATAATCACCAGTTCATTCTGTTCATCAGATTATTTATTCACTTGATTCTTAGATTCACTTGTTGATAGATGAGTATTTGTTGTTCATAATTTGTATCTTTACCTTTTTCTTCTTCTTCCTCTTCTTAAAGGATACCTTTCAGCATTTCATATAATACTGGTTTGGTGGTGATGAACTCCTTTAGCTTTTCCTTATCTGTGAAGCTCTTTATCTGACCTCCAATTCTGAATGATAGCTTTGCTGGATAAAGTAATCTTGGTTGTAGGTTCTTGCTATTCATCTCTTTGAATATTTCTTGCCACTCCCTTCTGGCCTGCATAGTTTCTGTTGAGAAATCAGCTGACAGTCGTATGGGTACTCCCTTGTAGGTAACTGAGTTTCTTTCTCTTGCTGCTTTTAAGATTCTCTCTTTGTCTTTTGCTCTTGGCATTTTAATTATGATGTGTCTTGGTGTGGTCCTCTTTGGATTCCTTTTGTTTGGGGTTCTCTGCACTTCCTAGACTTGTAAGTCTATTTCTTTCACCAGGCAGGGGAAGTTTTCTGTCATTATTTCTTCAAATAGGTTTTCAATATCTTGCTCTCTCTCATCTTCTGGCACCCCTATAATTCTGATGTTGGTACGCTTGAAGCTGTCCCAGAGGCTCCTTACATTATCTTCGTATTTTTGGATTCTTTTTTCATTTTGCTTTTCCGGTTGAGTGTTTTTTGCTTCTTCACACTTCAAATCTTTGACTTGATTCTTGCGCTCCTCTGGTCTGCTGTTGGTAGTCTGAATAATATTCTTTATTTCAATCAGTGTATGCTTAATTTCTAGTTGGTCCTTTATCACAACATCAAGGTTCTCATTAGATTTCTTGAGGATCTCACTATATTTATCGGCGGTCCCACCAGTCTTTTCGAGGTCCTTACTAAATTTATCAGCGGCTTCTAGACAGTTCTTGAGAGACCTTAAAAGTGTGGTTTTGAAGTCTATATCCAGCATTTTGCTTTCCTCCATTTCTGTCATTTGTGTCCTGTTTCTTTGTCTCCACGTTTTTTATGCTTTCTTGGTGCACCCCCTAGTGGTCTTTGTGTGCAGTCTTGTTGTAGTTAAGACTTGATTGTTGTAGGTAACACTGGGGGGGATTTGACCTCCAGGCCATCTGGCTGTGTGAATCAGCTGTGTCCGCAGTGGGAGAACTTCTGTCCTCTAGGGAGGTGCTAATCTAGCCTTTGCCTGAGGCTATCCAGCAAAAGCCTCCCTGCAGGGCTTGGGCAGGGTGGGTCCCAGGCGATCAACAGGGTGGGTGGAGCGAGCAGTTATGGCTGCTCTCAGTCCTGTCCTCAGAGGCTCTGCTTCTCAATGTCCCGGTATGCCGGGAGCCGGTCCATGCTTGCTGCTTCAAGGGACCTGGCATATATGGCATACTTTTTCTTAATATGTTTGCTCACCTTCTTGGCGCTGTGTTTTAACCAAGGTCACCTCTCCGAGAAAGGTTGAATCCCCAGGTAGGGATTTTCCCCTGAAGTTAGGGAGGGAATAAAACCCCTCAACTAAGTGCCAGGCGGGTAATGAATCCCTTTAACTACGAACAATCATGCTTAAACTACATAATCTTTTCTCCCTGGAATGGAGATAAGAAACGCCCTAACCTTTGTAATAGAGATTGATAGGATTGAATCAACTGGTATAAATACAGTTGTAACAAGACAGAAACACACAGAACTTCAGACTCAGAACTCAGAACACAGAACTCATGAGACAGAATTCAGAAGACAGAACCTACAGGGAGCCTGGAGACAGAAGAACTTCGCTGGAGAGAACATGGCAATAGATCCTGGACTGAACCTGACTACAGAAATTGGCAAGAGAACCTGACTAGAACATGGCGACCAAACCTGGCTGGAGAAGTCCCTGTGTCATTCCTTCTTCGCCGACTCCATCCACACCTTTGGGGACCCCTGGACCTGCTGGGGTTGGACCCCGGCACCGGTAATTGCTGCAAATACCTCGGAGAGAAAGCTGCCCTCAAGTTCTGACCGATGCCAGACAGTCCCGCTTCTCCCGTTTGAGTCTGGGTCCCCAGAGACTCGCCTGGAACTGGAGCTCAGAGCCTGAGACTCCCTCCCGAATGAAAATGACAACCGCGCCCTCAGCCGCCAGCCCGCTCCGCATGCACCACCGCACCTTTGTATTTTACTTCCACACTGCACCTCCTCTGAGTCTCGGTATGCTTTTCTCTTTCCTTCTAGTTGTAGAATTTCCACTCAGCCAGCCTTCCTGTGGTTCTGAGTGATGTCCGTTCCGTCTTTTAGTTGTATTTTTGAAGTGGTTGTGCGAGGCAGCAATCTCCAGTGTTTACCTATGCCGCCATCTTGGTTTCTCCTCTCTGTACTTTTGGAAGTAATTTTAAAGTCACTTAGACAAATCACTGCTGAAGAAGAAGTCAAGACATTGGTCATCCAGTCATTTCTTCATAGAAATAATGATGTTAGATTTCATGAGCTATCATTGTTGAGGGTGTGGTGAGGTACATTATGAATGTGGAAAATAAAGGCAGTATTGATTTCACATGGAGCATCTCAGTAGACAAGCAGTGCAACACCTCCCCACATAGAAGGCCCATGCATGAGCCGGGCTGTGTGTTGGACCCTGCAGTACAGACATGGGCATTTCAGACAGCTCAGCATCTCACTGGCCTCACCAGAGCAGACGTCCTTGGCATGCTTATTTCCCATGCCACCCATGAGAGAGGAGTACAACCTCTACCAAAGATGATGCTTGCAGTGGCACCAAACGTAACAGGAAATATTTGAAAAGACAAACTCCGAGCCACACCAATAGGTCTTTTTGGTTTGGTTTGGTTTTGAAATTCCACATTGCTACCATGGATCTGGTAATGGAAGATAGGAACTGAGCTCAACTCCATTGCTAATGTTTCTTATTTGGATGTGGCCTCCAGACAGCTCGCTTCGACTTACTCAGATGGTCCCATCCCAGATGTTTTAAATCTTCTTGAACTTGCTTCCAAGTTATAAGTGTGTCACCATTATCTACTATCTTTCTCCCTCTGTCAGTCTGGCCAATAACCTCTGATGGTCTCTGCTGTCTTATAGAGCTGATCCAAATACAGCTGAGTGCATCCTACCAGAATTGTCCCTCAGTCACACCCCATGTTGTACATCCTACATAGAGCTCACCTCTTAATCACCAGGGAGTACGTTATATGTATTTCTACTCATCTTGTTCCCACGGCCTTGTTTCAGTGAATCTGTTTCACTCCCATAACACTGAACAACAAGCCAGGAGTGGAGTAGGTATTTGTGTTTAATAAATCCACTAAAAACTTGAATTTTATGCTCTTTGGTAGTCTTACATTTTCCTCCCTGACAGTTTCACATTGCAAAAGGTATCAGATGTGTCATTTGACATCTGCATCTCCCTATTAAAGGAGAAATAGCAGGAAAGAAAAGTCACAGAGTGCATCTCTATGGTGACATGCAATTTTCCACAACTCATACAGTTTCTAAGTAAATCTCTCTCTGAAATTTTTCTTAGCCTCCACCTGCATTTTCCTTGTTGACAACATCCTCCATACTTTATAAGAAAGTCATTATTTTTGCTCGAATGTCCTATTTTTTAAACAGTGACTTTTCTTAGTCATGATATCACAACTTCTATATTGTAAGGTGTCTAGTCCAAGCTATTTTTGGATAGGTTTTGCATATGTTCTTATAGACCTTTCCAGTTTGAACAGCATTATGAAGGCTTTCGTGACATTCTTGTAGCATGAACTAGAAGATCAGAATAATCGCTAGTTGCCTTTGCTACCTGCTATGTGCAAGATTCTCTATATATGCAAACCTAGTCTTCCTGACTCCTTCCATTTACTATGTGGCAGTCAATATGAGCTTTACTCTCACATGATTGGGAGGTCCCAGCCCTTACTACAGTATATTCCTCTGAGGGTCCTAGCTTGCATTCTGCTACCTACCAACATCCAAGTAGATCAGCTCTTATCAACTGCTGCTCCTGGTTCTCTCTAGTAACAGCAGCTTTCTCACCACCACATCCCCAATAGGGATGTGAGGATAGTGTAAAAAAAATTAGAAAGCCCTCAACATCATATGTCACTGCATCTGAAGTCCATTCACCATATTCCTACATGCAGTTTCTTTCGTTAGTCTTGGCCTAAGGTCTTGTTGGGGCTACTCTTCCTTAGTGGATTCCTTTTTCTCATGCTCACCTTCTAGGAATATCTGAACACTCCAGCGATTATCCTCCCTGTCTTTTGTGAAGTGGCTATTTGTCTTTTGTCTAATTTTGTATTAGTTATTTGTCTTTTTCTTTGTAAGAAAGAGAGGAGTGAGATTATGAGGTTCTCTTATCTCTAATCTAAGACAACAAACCTTTATCCTGCAATTAATAAAAAGAAGAAATGTAGAGGAAAGTATAGCAGATATTAAAAGTAACTATGTTTGACTTCTGTTAGCAACGGAACAGACTCGACAGGCAAAAAGCAGGCTGGACCTTCACTTTCTCTGCTCTGAACACACCTCAGAAGGGCTGGGTGACTCATAGTGTTAACTTCTGGGGAGTCAGGATATTAAAGGACTTTAGATTAATTGCACCATTTTGAATAAATTAAACTAATTTAATGTGTTTTATTAAAACTGACTAGTTTTTTGTTTTATAATGCTGCTGTCTATAGTAGCAATTTCCAACCTTTTTCATCTCATGGCATGGGTAAGCTAATTACAAAAATTCTGTGGCACACCAAAAAATATGTATAATTTTGATTGATTGACAAAAAAATCATAATTGTAATTACCTATCATTTTTGCTCCAAAGTGACTTTTTAAAAAATCAGGTGCCTACACTTATATATAGGGATTTCTGGTACCAAGAATTAACCTGTCAGCCTGCCCAGCATGGCTCAATGGTTGAGCATCGACCTATGAACCAGTAGGTCATGGTTCAATTTCCGGTCAGGGCACATGTCCAGGTTGCAGGCTTGATCCCCAGTGGAGGGTGTGCAGGAGGCAGCCGATCAATGATTCTCTCTCAACATTGATGTTTCTATCTCTCTCTCCCATTCTCCTTTCATCTCTGAGGTATATATATTTTAAAGATGTCAGCAGGGTTAGTTTCTTCTGAGGCCTTCTCCTTGTTTCTTTGCATGGTCTTCCCACTGAGTGTGTCTATATCCTAGTCTCCTCTTTTTATAAGAACACACATCTTATTGGTTCAGGACCCTCCTCAGTAAGCTCATTGTATCTTAATTAAGTCTTTAAAGTTAATATTTCTAAATAAAGTCACATTCTGAGGTACTAGGGATTAGGACTTCAACATATGAGATAATGAGTTTAGGGAGGAAGGTGCACAACTCAGTCTACAATGTGAGGCTAAAGACTAGAATGTAAATTTAAACCACATTGGAAAAACAGGTTCAAAACAAAAATGCATCACCAGGACAGGTGAGAAGAAGGTGGGTAGTGGGCCCGAGGGAGGTGGCCAGGAGTTAGGGTGCCACATGAAGGGGTTTGACACACCTTAAATGTTTTCCTTGATTGTAGGGGATTAAGAACTATTTTTTTTCATGTTTAAATAATTTATTTGATGTTTGTTACTTGTGTATTCATTTCAATACTTAACACACGCATCTGTAAGACATGAAAAATAGTAGTCTATTTAAGAGGCTTTAATTATTGACAATATTTTTGCAAAGCATTTTATGAATATAAATATTTCCAAAGCAAAGAGAGAAAATAATTGAATAAGTAGACACAATGAAATTCTGAGCATTTGATTTACAAAAGTATGACTAATTTTTGTTCTTCAATAAGTGAATACAGCCACTGTTTAAGAACTATTTGAGCATAGAAAAACTGAGGAGTCAAGCTAGATGGCTCAGGATTATGTTAAGGGAAAGGTACATTTAGGACTTCAGTTGGAGATTTCCAAGAAGCTGTTGGAGGTAAGAGGGTTTGAGTTGAGATGAGACATCTTCCAAAGAGCATAGACTTAGAAGTCAGCCACACTCAGTTGTTGCTCGATCCCACTCCCACCCTAATAGTGTGGGGGGTCTGTCTGACTTGCTCCATGGGCCCTTATCAACTGCCATTAACATTATGTTTTATTGGGGTCCATTGTCTATCAACCAATATCACCCTGAAATATAACACACTGGACTTCCTGTGACTCAGAGATGCTGCCTGAAGAGTCTAAATTTAGAAATGTTAATTAATTCCTTCTCAGTGTCCTGGGCATGCGGAGCTCAAAACCTCCCATTTCCCCTCATGGCTGCTAGCTTGGGAATATCATGCAAGTTTCCCTTCTAATTTAACAATGTCTTACTTGACAAGCCTCTAGATCACCCTCACCCACCTTTGTTTTCATAATCAGCAGAGAGAAAACAAGAGATCAAAACATTGATGCATCAGCCCTGCAGAAAAATGGCAAAGATTACAATATGCTATATTTAGGTCCACCATTTGCCTAAGGAAGATAATTGGGAAACTAAGTTGCCTGTTTGGGAAGTCAACAATCCTTCTGCTTTGTCTGGTTGTGCAGTCTCATAAATGTCCAGGGCTTTAATACCTTCAGGCACTTTCCATTGACTCCAAAAATTGGAAGATTTGGCTTACAAACCGCCAGGTTTAATAAGGTAAGTCAAAAGGGGAAATGAAGGGGGAGTTTTTTGCAGTAATTGGTTGTTACATTTTCTACATTGCCTTTGTAATCCATTCCACTGAAAGAGTTAGGTTTTCAGATTATGGAAGTTCATGGCAATAAGAGCTATTTAAAATAAAGCGTCATAAGTCTCAGCTGTACCCAAGGAGGTTCCCAGGAGGTTGTCAGCCTCTCAGCCTGCCAACCGACTGGGGAGGAGGGTCTCACTGTCAATGCTGCATAGGAGACAGGAATTCCTGATAGCTCACCTGAAGTTGTGGAGTCACAGACTAGGATGAAGTTGTATTTGAAATTTTTTCAGTATTAGCTTCTCCTGGGACTCATTCAGCCAAGCCTTCAAGAGGGAAATAAATCCTTTCTGTTATGAACAAACTAGAGAAGAAATGTCTTCTCAGATAAGGTCATCTCTGAATTTGAGGTACCATAAGATAAAGTGTAGTATTAGTTTGTGTGGGCTGCCATAACAATATACCACAAACTAAGTGGCTTAAGCAACAGATACTTATTTTTCTCATAGCTCTGGAGGCTGAAGGTCCAAGACCAACTTGTTAGCAAGGCTGATTTCTTCTGAGGCTTCTTTCCTTGGCTTGTAGATGGCTGTCTTTTCCCCGTGTCATCCCATGTATGTGTGTTTGTGTCCTAATCATCTTTTTTTTATTATTTTTTTTAGAGAGAGATGAAAGAATAGAGAAGGGGGGTAAATACTATTTGTTCTACTTATTTATGCATTCATTGGTTGCTTCTTATATGTGCCCTGACTGGAATCAAACCTGAAACCTTGGCTTATTGGTGCTCTAACCAACTGAGCTACCTAGCCAGGGTCCTAATCTCTTCTTATAATGATAGTCATATTGGATTAGAGCCCATGTTCATGACCTCACTTGACTTTAATTACCTCCTTAAAGACCCCATCTCCAAATATAGTCACATTCTGAGGTACTTGGGGTTAGGCCTCAACATATGAATTTTGGGGGACACAATTCATCCCATAAGAGATGTGTATCTTCTTTTCCAAAATAAAGTTACAGAGACTTTCCCTCATTCCTTTTTGTTTTTCACCATATTTTTATTTCCTGTGTCAGATTAGATAGCAATTCAAATCATAAGATATCTCTCTCCTCTTCCCAATTTCTTCCACCCCCACCTCTCACAGTCTTTCCTATCTCCAAACCATTTTATAGGTATTAAAGCAAAAATGCTTTCTTTTTTCACATACATCTTTCTAGCCATTACTCAATGGGCTCTGGGATCAAAGAAGGCCAACACAACCCATGCCCTAATAAAGCAAAATTCCTTAAGTTTCATGAAAGATCTCTTTTGCTACCTCCCATAGGACATTTCATAGTGGAAAGACCTGGGGGGAGACTGTGGCCCCATCAGTGATAGAAATAGTCTGGTCACAATTTGCTGAAAGAGCCAAGTGACTATTCAATATAAGATGCTTCTCTTCCTCTTTCCTCTGGGGCTATATTAAATAGGGGCAAACATTCATTGGCCGATCAGTCTTTCTCGGTGTCAGTTCAGACCAATTCTTGCAGATACATACAGTTATGACTCCACTATGCTGTTGATGTAGAAGTGGAGATAATGAGCAGGGGCCTAATGGTCTGTCTGACAAATAGGGACATACGATTTAGCACTGCCTGTCCAGAGGAGGTAGTTAAAGCATGAACATACATATAAGTTTCCCCTGGAAGAACACTTGAAATGAGAAGGAAAGAGAGCCTAGGAAATATGTGTGGGGAACATCCACATTTTAGACACGGAAAAGGAGCCTGCCAAACAGACAGTAAAGCAGAAGCCGGAGAGGTAAGAGAAAAATCAGGAATGAGAAGAGACTTAGAGGTCCAGGGTAGAATAAGAGTTTCAAGGAGGGAGCAGCCAACAGTGGCCAGGGCTGCTGAGAAGCCTATGATTCCTGAGTAGCTAGGACCAGGTGAGGATTTTTGTAATGCTTCCTCTAACTTTCTCTGGACTCATTTCCAAGAAATTTCCTAGGAGATCCCACGCGGGGAGGGAGATTTCCCTTGCTTTTATCTGGTAGTTGGCTTGTGGGGAATGATGGAGTTGGGAGGGACATTGGTCATCTCTTGAGCACCAATTTGGTTCCTCTAGGTCTAGTCTTTTATTTTGGCTACTGACAGCATTCACCACAGGCCCCTGCATATGGCTCTCGTTTTGTGCCTTGGACTTCTCAGTTGTCCTGGCACATGGAGGAGCCTTGAGGACCTGTTCAACACTCCCTGAGTTAATGCAGAACACAGGAATTATCTTTACCCCCAGTCCTGTGGAAGCCAGTGATTAGAGCGGGACAGCAGCCAATGTTAAAGGCTTCCTCTTTTCTTCTCCTTGGACAAAAGTCCTGTAGAACTAAGCAACAGGTTGCCTACAGTGGGGGCCACCTCCAACTTCTATAAACACATCTTTATGTTAATTCACTCTTCTCTGCTTTGCTTGCTCTCTTCTGGCTCCTTGACCACCTCCCCAGCAAAGTTCTTGCAATCAGCTCTGAGGGAAACTGCTTCTCTGCTTTGCTTGCTCTCTTCTGGCTCCTTGACCACCTCCCCAGCAAAGTTCTTGCAATCAGCTCTGAGGGAAACTGAGGCTAAGAGAATCAGTCTGGGAAGAGCTGGATTATTCAAGTCAGACAGCAATAAGGGCCCCATTACTGGTGATAAGGAAAAAGATGATAACCCTCTGCAAGCAATAGCTTTACCATTACTAAGGCTCTCACCTGTGCTAGCAGCCAAAGAAAACTCCCTGCTGTTAAAAAGCACATGTGATTAGATTAAGGTCACCTGCATAATCTCCATATATACCAACTCAATGTCAACATAGTTTTGCTATGAATGTGATATCCTATCATAGTTACAGCTCCAGGGTTTAGGGCTGATGATCTGGGTGCCATTTAAGATCTGCCATAACATGCCTACACCACACAGCTTATAAATCTTGCAGTGGTTCTCAACCTGTGGGCCGTGACCCCTTTGGCAGTCAAATGACCCTTTCACAGGGGTCGCCTAAGACCATCCTGCATATCAGATATTTACATTATGATTCATAACAGTAGCAACATTACAGTTATGAAGTAGCAACAAAAATAATTTTATGGTTGGGTCACAACATGAGGAACTGTATTTAAAGGGCCAGAAGGTTGAGAACCACTATTAGAGCAAGATTTTGAATCTAGGTTTGTCTGACCCCAAATCTCATAGTAACACTATTTTCTTACTTGTCTCTCAGGGGTGAAAACAAATGTGTTCTAGAGAACTTTATAGTTATCAACAAGCTTTCCCATTTATTGGATCGTTTGGCCTTATAAGAAACTCCTTATGAGATACTATTTTCTTTTTATGGGTGATGAGACTGGGGATAGAGAATGTTTAATTACTCATTCAAGATGCTACAGGCAGAAAATAGTAAATTAAGGACTGAAGAACAGCTGTCCTAATTCTAGATTCTATACTTTTCCCTTTACATCACCACAATTCCCTAATTTCTTATTTAGATCATTCTTATTATGTAATTGGGAAACAAATTTACTGGGCTAGAATAAAGAAGCTAGCAGAGTAATTACAGTTTATATGCAAATGTTTAAATGCTACAGAGGGCCCTGTGCAGAAAAACGGGCCCACCTGTTATGCTAATTAGAGATG